>NW_006922000.1:1600858-1606465 GCF_000298275.1 Orycteropus afer afer
GGCACAACATGAAAAATGTCATCAGTGTCCCTGAGCTGAAAATGTCCAAGTTGTTATGTTGGTGAATGTCTTGTTGCGTATGTTTTCACCACAGTAAAATTAACACAACAGGAAAGGTGTGCTTAAGTGTTGTATCCTTTCACCATATTTATTCAATCTGTATGCTGAGCAAATAGTCCAAGAAGCTAGGCTATATGAAGAAGAATGCGGCATCGGCACTGGAGGAAAACTCATTAACAACCTGCCACATGCAGATGACACAAACTTGCTTGCGGACAGTGAAGAAGACTTGAAGCACTTACTGATGAAGATCAAAGACTACAGCCTTCAGTATGGATTACACCTCAACATAAAGAAAACAAAAATCCTCATAACTGGATTAACAAGCAACACCATGATAAAGGGAGAAAAGATTGAAGTTGCTAAGGGTTTCATTTTTCTCGCATCCATAATCAACATCCATGGAAGCAGCAGTTAAGAAATCAAGTGATATATTCCATAGGAGAAATCTGCTGCAAAAAACCTCTTTAAAGTGTTGAAGAGCTAAGATATCACTTTGAAGATTAAGGTGCGCCTAACCCAAGCCATGGTGCTTTCGATCACCTCATATGCATGTGAAAGCTGGACAATTAACAAGCAGACTGAAGAGTTGATGATACTGATTTGTGGTGTTGGCAAATGATACAGAAAATACCATGGACTGACAGAAGAACGAAAAAATATGTCTTGGAAGAAGTGTAGCCAGAATGCTCTTTAGAAGCAAGAATGGCCAGACTTTGTCTCTCATACTTTGGTCATGTTATCTATGAGAAGGGACCAGTCCCTGGGGAAGGATATCATGCTTGGTAAAGTGGAGGGTCAGTGAAAAAGGGAAGGCCCCCAGCAAGATGGATTGACACAGTGACTGCAATGATGGGCTCGAGCACAGCTAGGATTGTGAGCACGGTGCCAGACTGGGCAGTGTTTCGTTTTATTGTACATTGTTGGGTTGCTATGAATTGGAACCAACTTGACAGCACTTAACAACAACAATTTCCATCTGTAATATGGTTTAATTTTTGTTATTTATCCATTTTATCTTGTTGGCCTATCCACTACCACCACTGAAACAGAGCAACAAGAAGGAAGAAAACTTGTCTTTCTAACTAATCATAAATTACTAGTGGCTAAAATACCCATTGTAGGCTCTCATTACAGGTTATAACTACACAAATGCATCAGAGAAAACACCAAAGAACCCCATGCTTCTCTCTTTGTGGCGGTTGTCACTTTGTGGGGTCCCGTGGGATTCATCCCTCTGCTTTCCCCCTGTACTACCAGTCACTCATTTACCCCCAGATTAAGGGTAGAGTGTAGAGCCTGCGTGATACTGGATCCAAAACCTAAAATCAAACCCATGGCCGTTGAGTTGATGCCAACTCATAGTGACCCCATAGGACAGAGTAGAACTGCCCCATAGGGTTTCTCCAAAGCTGTAAACCTTTATGGAAGCAGACTGCCACATCTTTCTCCTGATGAGTGGATGGTGAGTTCGAACCACCAATCTTTTCTGTTATCTGCTAAATACTTAACCACTGCACCACCAGGACTCCTTGATATTGGACACTGCATTCCAACTATGTATTTTCTATCCTGGGTGCTAACTCTAGGTGTGCCTGTCCCAAGCCATGATACTTTCAAACGCTCACATGCATGCGAAACTTGGACAACGGATAAGGCAGACTGAAGCATAATTGCATTGGAATTGTGGTGCTAGTGAAGAACACTGAATATACCACAGGCTACCAGAAGAACAAAGCTCTCTTAGAAGAAAGACATAGGTGTTTCACATGCACAGATGCTTCTCGGAAGCGAGCATGTTGAGACTCTGACCTGCTTACTTTGGATACGGTATCAAGAGGGACCAATCCTTGGAGAAGGATATCATGCTTGGTAAAGAAAGGGACAGTGAAAGAGAGGAAAACCTTCAATGAGATGGAGTGACACAGTGGCTCCAACAACGGGCTCAAACATAGCAATGCCTGTGAGGATGGCACAAGACCGGGAGTTCCCTTCTGTTACACACAGGGTCGCGAGGAGTCAGAGCTGCCTCGGGGGCACCTAATAACAACAACCGTAGTGCAGAGCCCGTACTCAACACATATTTGCTGAAGGACCAAGCTAGATTTTACAGGATGAATGGAAGTGTGTGAAGCGTAGAAGGTGGAAAGCTGTTGTAGGTTGAGAGAACCACGTGATCAGAGAAATGAGCATGTACAAAATCCATGCCCATTCAGCCGTGCCCCGGACTCGGGTGAGGCTGGGTAAAACTGATGGGGAGTGACCGTGGCCTGAGTCAGATCAGGGTAAGGCGGGAGGTCCTGCTGAGAAGTATGGACCCGCTTCTGCTACTGATGGAGAGCCATGACCAAAAGGAGGTTTGGGGAAGAACCTGGGACCAACATCCCCACACGCTCAGCTAAGAATCTTGGATATCTGAACTGAATGGAAACAGGGGACGGGGCTGTGCATGACACACGGGATCTGGGTGGAGTCCCACCACCCAGGGTTGACCCCTGCTCCTCTGCTCATTAGCCGCATCACCTTATGATAGGTGTCTGATTCTCTAAGCTTCAGTTTCCTTATCCACAACACCTGGGATAATAATAATCACTATTTCAGACAGTCTGGTGAGCCTTATACAGCATAATGTGCAAAGCGTGTCCTAGGCTAAGCTCAAACCATACTAGGCTCTTGATAGATATTAATCACGATTATTATTGCAGTAATCACCATAATTCTCCCTTTGCCCGGAATGGTGCCCAGGAAAACACCCACCTCAGCAAATTCCTTTGGAAAGAAGGCAATCATCTTAACACACAGCTCATTGACCAAGCATTTTTACACACAGGACTTCATTTTATCTCTCCAACAATGCTATGAGGTATTCATTACAGGCTGTACAGAAGACAAAACAGAATTCCAACAGGACCTTCTGACTTCAAGGACAGCATCATGAATGGAAAATAAAATAAAGGTGCTGAGCGCTATTTCCACAGGGAAAACAAAAGCTGACCAAGAAGAGAAAAAGCCCCAGAAGGTATGGCATGCCGTCTTCTTCTGGTCAGATGCAACCGTAGCACCTATCGACCCATAAAGGGTCTTTGAGGAGAAGGAGCTGTCCTGGGTTGGCCTGAGGTGGGATCTGTCCCTTTACCTCTCTCAACAGAGCTGAACGTCTCGTGGCTGAACAAAGCCCACCCCCAGCATTGCCGTGATCCCCAGTAAGGAATGTCAGAGCCCAGGACACTGGGGAAATTTTGGGGAACTTCTTTTATCTTTAAAAGAGCTAACAAAAGAATCCATCTAGCAGGAATGAATTGAGACTGCTGTGAACATGGTGTTACCAACCACCTCTCCCCATTTAATGATCAGGTGCACACAGCCAAGGGAAGACACGGTATTGCACTTAATGGTTGATGTTCTTTTGATCTTGAAAGATAAACAGGCAGAACTAAGAGAGGACTAGACAACTGTCTAAAAAAAAAGAAGCAAGAAGTCATAAGTTTTAGAAATAGCTGGCAAGAAATAAAAACGATACTGTTGAGTATCTGGTAAGAGTCAAGTGTGAACTGATGTACAGGATTTGTTGTTGTGTGCCGTCAAGATGATTCTGACTCATAGCAACCTAATGACACAGATTAGCACTGCCCCTTAGGGTTTCTTAGGCCGTAATCTTTACAGAAGCTGATCACCAGGTCTTTTTTTTTTTTTTTTCCATGGAAGCCCTGGTTGGGTTTGAAATACTAATCTTTTGGTTAGCAGCCAAGCACTTAACCATTGTGCCACCAGCGCTCCTTGGTGTACAAGAAAGTGGACAGGAACAATATTTGTTCTCTATACCAACCAACCAGGAGGCTGAAACAGTGGCCTGGTAGTAAGAGGAACTACACTATACACTTTATTCAGACATCCTATATAATAAGCAACATATAATAATTTCCATGTGAACAATGGTCCAAGATCCTACAATGTTTTGAGATCATCAGGCAGTATCATCTGACATCCCTAGGAAAATCTCAGCTCAGATTGAGCCTCCTGGCCCAGCCTCAGCTTCTCAGACTCTCTGTGGAAACTACTAGAAGTCTTTCTACAGGAGCCTGCTCATCAGGCGGCAGCCACCACACAGACAGGACTACCTGGAGGGCCAAGGCTTCCCACAGATGGATCCTTCCTGGCTTGACCATCTTCTGATTCCACAGTGAGACATCCTCCAAGAGGACCAGGGAGAAACACATGTGACGTTCTGAAGAGGCATTTATTTGCACTTTGAAGAATTCTCTGCTCTGACTTTTTACACAAAACTGTCAACCAAGGTGGATCCCCATTTCCAACATTCTCCACTTGTTCACAGCCCAGTTATCCCTACAGTTTTCTCCAAAACTAAAAGCATGGACTTGACCAGGAAAAAATTATAGTGGGGTACTCAACTTTCCCAACATAAGACTATGGTCAGAAACTCTCCTCCAAGTAGTGGAATCAGTGCCTCATGTGACTCAATGGGTGAGAGGGCTTGGGATTGAGTGGCATACTCCAAGCCACCCCAACATTCCCACACACTCCTGGGCAGATACCATAGATTAGCTCACTACCTACCAATTCTAGTACCTTTCAACTTCTCTTCTTCTATTATAGAGGCTGAGAAGTTACAGAGACATTTCCCAGACTCCCTTGGAGTGAAGCTTAATGTATGTGACCAAGTCTTCATTAAGGAAACCAAAAGAAAACCATTGCCATGAACTCAATGCTGACTCACGGTGAGCCTATGTGTGTCAGAGTAGAACTATGCTCCAGAGGGTTTGCTGGGCTGTACTCTGCACAGAGAGGACCATGAGGTCTTTATTACGAGGTTCCTCTGGGTGGGTTTGAGCAGCCAACCTTTCAGTTAGTAGTTAGGTGCTTACCATTTGCACAACCCAGGGACTCCTCTCCACCCAGTATTATTGTTGCTGTTTGCTGCTATCATGTCAATTCTAAGTTGAAGTTAGGTAGCATCAAGTTGGCTTGGACTCATAGTGACCCATGTACAATAGAATGAAACACTGCCTGGTCCCGTGCCATCTTCACAATCACTGCCAAGTTCGATCCCACTGTTGCAGGCACTATGTCAACCAATCTCGTTGAGGGTCTTCCTCTTTTGCACTGACTTTCTACTTTACCAAGTATGATGTCCTTCTCTAGGGACTGATCCATCCAAATAACTTGTCCGAAGTCTTGCCATCCTTACTTTCCAGGGACATTCAGGCTGTACGTCTTCCAAAACAGATTTGTTTATTCTTCTGGCAGTCCACGGCATATTCGGTATTCTTCGCCAACACCAAATTCAAATGTGTGGAATCTTCTTCAGTCTTCCCTGTTCACTGTCCAGCTTCACGTGTATGTGAGGCACTGGGTCAGGTGGACCTTAGTCCTTAAAGTGACGTCTCTGCTTTTTAAAAGAAGGTGGGGACCAGGTCTGCTGGTCCAATGGAGCCTGGTGGAACCACTGAGACTATGGCCCCTAGCTGCCCTTCAGGTCTGGAATTGAACCCACACCTGTGGTTTCCAGCCAAACAAAGTACAGGCATG
>NW_006922000.1:1606645-1607995 GCF_000298275.1 Orycteropus afer afer
TCAATGACATGAGACAAAGTATATGTGAACTGCTGTATGAAAAGTGAATTTACTCTGTAAATCTTCACCCAAATCCTAAAAAAAAAAAAAAAAAAAAAAAAAAAAGTGACGTCTCTGCTTTTTAAACGTTTAAGAGGTCTTCTGCAACAGATTTGCCCAATGCAATATGTCATTTTCTTTCTTGATTGCTGCTGCCATGGGTATTGATTGTGGATTCCAAAAAAATGCATCATTGACAACTTCACTCTGTGTTCTTTTTATCATGATGTTGCCTGTTGGTCCAACTGTGAGGATTTTAGTTTTCTTTATGGTGAGGTGTATTCCATACTGAAGTATAGTCTTTCATCTTTATCTGTAAGTGCTTCAAGTCCTCTTTGCTTTCAGCAAGCAGTTGTGTCATTTATATATTGCAGATTGTTAATGAGTCTTCCTCCAATTCTGATGGAGATTGAATAGTATGGTGAAAGGATAGAACTATGATTCACATCTTTCCTGATTTTAAATCATGCAGTGGCTTGGTCTATGTACAGGTTCTGCACAAATACAATTCAATGTTATAGAATTGCCATTTTTTGCAATGTTGTCCATAATTTGTCATGACCCACACAGTTAAAAGCTTCTGCATAATCAGTGAAACATGGGTAAACATCTTTCTGGTATTCTCTGCTTTAAGCCAAGATCCATCTGACATCAGCAATGATCTCCCTCATTCCACACGTTCTGAATCTTGCAGTTCCCTGACAATGCACTGCTATAACTGCTTTTGAATTATCTTCAGCAAAATTTTACTTACAGGTGGTATTAATGATATTGTTCTATATTTTCCTCATTCCGCTGGATCATTTTCTTTGAAAGGGGCACAAATATTGATTTCCTCCAGTCAGTTGGCCAAGTAGCTGTCTTCCAACTTTCTTGGCAGAAATGAGTGCCTCCGGTGCTGAGCCCATTTGTTGAAATATTTCAGTCGGTATTCTATCAATTCCTGGAGCCTTGTTCTTCACCAATTCCTCTAGTGCAGCTTGGACTTCTCCTTAAGTACCATTAGTTCTTGGTCATATGCTACCTCCTGAAATGGTTGAACACTGACCAATTCTTTCTGGTACAGTCACTCTGTGTGTATGCCTTCTGTCTTTCCTTGATGCTTCCTGCATCATTCAATAATTTGACCATAGAATCCTTCAATATTGCACTGTGAGGCTTAAATTTTTCTTGAGTTATTTCAGCTTGAGAAATGCTGAGTGTTTTCATCCCTTTGGATTTTCTAATTCCAGATCATTACCCATTTCATTATAATACTTTACTCTGTCTCCTTGAACTGCCCTTTGAAATCTTCTGTTCAGCTATTTTGTC
>NW_006922000.1:1608975-1616770 GCF_000298275.1 Orycteropus afer afer
AGAGGTAGCATTCTGCTTCCACAAAGATTTATAATCTTGGAAACCCTACGGGGGCAGTTCTACTGTATTCTATATGTTGCTATGAGTCAGAATCAACTTGATGGCTGATCCTCCCACTTTGCAAATATTTTTTCTTATTATTTTCATTAATTAGGGCCTTCACAGTCATTTTCTATGTCCCTCCTCATGCATATTTAATGTAATCAGTATGAATTCTCGGGTCAATTTTAGAGCTCAAATGTGAGCAGAGACCAAGAGAATATTCTCATATAGAGCTCACTGAGAGTCATTGAAGTTCCCTGGGTGGTACAAAAGGTTGGTGGTTCAAGCCATCCCAGAGGCACTGAAGCAGAGAGGTCTAGTGATCTCTTTCTGTAAAGATGACAGCCAAGAAGACTCCATGGGGAAGTCCTTCTCTGTAACACATGGGGCTGCCATGAGTCAGAGTCAACTAGATAGCAATGGATTTGCCTTTCTTTCTCTCTTTTCTTTTTGAAGGGCATCAAATAAAAGTGTTTAATGCCCCCTGATTTGAATGAAACCATGGCCATGATATTTGTCGCTGGTTTACTCTCTCCTGCATAAGGGCAGAGTCTGGCTCTCTATGCACAGAAAGACAGTGCTCCACAATTTAAAAATCCCTGATGAATGCAGTTGGTCAAACAATCCAATGAAACCCAACATAAAGGCTCTGGAGGAAGTAGAAGAAAGACAGACCCTACTAAGTTATGCACGGGAGAGAAGACGAGGCTGTCTCCTTCTGTAAAGATTGACAGCCTTGGGAAACATATGGGGCAGTTCTACTCTGTTCCATAGGGTTGTTGTGCATTGGAATCAACTCAACAGCAGTGGGTTTGCTTTGGAATCCGGTCATGCAGCGGAGGAAGGAATGATGTAAAATAACTTGCTGGTTTCATGGAAACTGTTTATCTGGGAAAATCTGGGAGAGCCTTGATTTAAAATGTTCTGCCTCAGGTTGACCCTAAGTTTGTTCATATTTGTCACCATGTAAATCTCAATGTAGAGTCTGGAACTAAGGCCCCCACACAACAACTGTCTTCATTGGCCTGATTGCTCAGTGAATTATATGCACAGGAGACTACCATCCGTCCGTGCAGAGGACCTCCTTTTTCTTTGATGACTTTTACTTCTTGTTTATAATTTTTTTCCATTGTGGTAAGTATGGAGGTAACAAAACATTTGCCATGTCTACCGTCTTCACATGTACAGTTTGGTGAATTCATTACGTTTCATTATGAAATCGTCAGCTACCTTCAGGTGGAGCCTTCCTCAACCCTTTCTAAGGGGATTCTCCTAAGGTTTCCTTCTGGAAGATTTGGCTTTCCACAGCTGAGGAGCCTGCCTGAGTCAGTGAATCCATTTACATTAAGGCTGGGCTACACACACAGGGACCTACCTTGAGGTTTGGGCTTGGTCAGTTTCCCACAGGGCTTGGAGATGGTGACGGTCTTCTGGCAGTCGGCGTTATGCAGGGCTCGCTTCAGGCTGCCGGTCCTGGTCTTCAGGGCGGTATTCAGGTCGCATTCTCCCCAGGCTTGGAACTGGTATTTGCACTCCGCTGAGGGTAAGGGAGGGCCAAACAGAAATCTCTGAGACATCCTAGTGGAGTCGCATTATGCTAAAGACACATTTCCATCTTCAATGCTTTACTTTGAGATACTTGCAGACTCACATGTAATCACAAGAAATCCTACAGAGACACCCTGCATACCCAGCACCCAGCTTCCCACACTGGTGATGTCTTATACAACTACAGCACCAGGAAAACGATGCTGATACAATCCACGAACTGATTCACCTTTCACTGGTTTTACATGCACTTGTGTGTGTGTGTGTGTGTGTGTGTGTTTAGCTCTATGCAATGTTTGTTATATGTGGGTTTACGTGACCACCACCACAGTTAGTATACAGACCATTTCCATTACTTGGTTCCCCCCTGCCTCCTTTTATAGCCACAGTTCTCATCTTCTCCCAATCAGGAAGAACTTGGCTGAGTCATGAACCAAGAGTCTGCCCTCCTTTGTCACATGAGGGTTAGTTAGGTCAGGTGATTGGTGAGGTCATTTACTGATTTTCACTCACTCGCTGGCTCACTCAGTCACTCAGTCACTCACTGTCATCTAGACAATTCTGACTCATAACAACCCTTGCTGGGTTTCCAAGGCTGTAAGTCTTTATGGAAGCACACTACCTCATCTTTCTTCCATGGAGCAGTTAGTGGGTTTGAACCACTGACCTTTCAGTTAGCAGCCAAAATGCCTTAACCACTGTACCACCAGAACTCCTTGTTTACTGATTCTAGAAGGCACATAACAACAACAATAACAGATAGAGACTTAGCTAAAAGGACCAGCACCCCATGAGCTTGCCACATTCAGAGAAAGCAGGGTGGGACTGAGGAAGGAAGAAGGCCTTCACTGAACCCTAACCCTGGGCACCCACTTTCTCTCCTTCCCTTTAACTCTGTCCCTTCAGAACTGTTCTATGAATTAAGTGACACAGCCTGTTAGATCAACCTGAAGAGTTGGCTCTTCCCTCAGTGACTCCCTTGAGGTGCTGTCTCTAGTTGGCACCTTTTCCTCGCCGAGTAGGATTTCATGTACCACCGCTTCTTTAAAGGGCATCTGGGTTGTTTCCAGTTCTTGGTTATCACAAATAAAGCTGCTATTCATATCCGTGCCCATGTTTTTGTGTGAACGCACTTTTCACTTCCAGGGATAAATGCCTGACAGTGTAGCTGCTGGGTTGGATGGTCAGCAAATGGTTAATTGTGTAAGAAACTGCCAGACTCTTTTCCAGTGTGGCTGCACTACTTACAAGGAGCCCTGGTGGCTCAGTGGTTGAGCATTAGGCTGCCAACCAAAAGGTCAGTGGTTCACACCTATCAGCTTCTGTGGGAGAAAGATGTGGCAGTCTGTTTCTGTAAAGATTTACAGCCTTGGAACCCTATGAGACAGTTCTACTCTGTCCCATAGGGTTGTGATGAGTCAGAATCAACTTCAGGACAATGGGTTTGGGCTGGTGGGTTTTTTTGTTATTGTAGTTACTATTTGACATCTCCATCAGCAACATGAGTGACCTAGTTTCTCAACATTCTTTCATCCTTGCTAGTATTTGGTGTCAGCACTTTTTTTTTAAAGTCATTCTGACAGGTTGGGTAGTAACATGTCATTGTGTCATTGTGGTTGTAATTTACATTTCCCTAATGACCAATGATGTTGAACATTTTCTTTGTGTTTATTTCTCATCTGTCTGTTCTCTTGGGTGAAATGCCTCTTGATGTCTTTAGTTCATGAATTAGATTTTGTTTTTGTACTGTTCGATTTTGAGAATCCTTTTTTTTCCCATAAGGAATTCTAAACACAAGTCTTTAAGACATACTTTTTATCTTTTTGCAGGTGGGTTGTTAGGGTACATCACCAAGAATCTAAGGTCAAATGTATCTGAACACAGAATGTTTTTATAGACATTATCTCCACTCAGTAAAAGCAGCCCAAATGTTATGGAGTGAAAAGAAATAATGTGTACAAATCCATACCTCTCTTCCCTTGACTAAAGGCCACAGTGCGTTTCTATAGAACAAAAGGATATTTGGGGAACTGTGTCCCACCACGGCAAAGGAGGATGTAACGTTTAGAATATGGAAGAAAGAGGCTATTTTGTTTCAAATAGGAGAGTGAGGCCACAGGGTAAATGGCTAGCAACAGTAAGAAAAGGTCTATGAGAGGTGGCCATGACCAGTGTTGCTGGATTTGAGAAGTAACTCTATGAACCAGCGTGGCGAGAGAGTGGAGTGGGTCAAAGACAGAGAGGATCGGAAAGTGACAAAGAGAGAGGCATAATGCAGGAGGGGAGTAAATAAGAAAAGAGGGGAGGACAATAAAGGACCTGAGGATGGAAGAATTAAAGGAGGGCAGACAGATCAGTGCGTGTGGTTAGAGGGGTCAGGGGGTACTTCATGTTCCCACTGGGTAAGTGAGTGCTTCTCAATCAGAGGTCATTTTCCCCCCAGGGGACACGTGGTACTATCTGGACACACTGCCAGTGATCTTACAGACTGGTGGTTAGGGGTGCTACAGGGAACTAGCGGGTGAAAGCCAGGGGTGCTGCCACTTATTCTACAATGTACAGGACAGTCCCCCCACCCCCCACCAATTATCTGCCCAAACGTCAGTGAGGCCAAGGCTCAGAAACCCTGGGGTCACTTTATGTCAGATAAAATACACTCATTTTAAACAAATAGTTGTTGTTGTTGTTGTTATGTGCTGTAGAGTCTGATCCGACTCATAGCGACCCCTCCTTGGGTTTCCAAGGCAGTATCACTACGAAAGTAGATTGCCCCATCTTTCTTCCGAGGAGTGGCTGGTGGGTTTGAACCGCCAGCCTTCGGGTTAGCAGTCAAGTGCCTTAGGCACTAAGCCACCAGAGCTCCCAAACAAATAGTAGTTGACCTCAAATAGATATTCATGGAGAAAATGGGAAATGATCTTGGCTGGGAAACTGGATCAACTGGACAAGAGGCTGGACGTACCTCCAAACTGCTTCTTCCAGTTGCAGGGGATTTTACACCGCTGGGTCTTCATGGTTTGCTTGCACTCAGCTCCGGTCCGCGTGCCTTCCCGGGTGCCCAGCCCACAGTCCCCACTGGTGGGCACACACACACTCCACTGCCACTCCCCACAGTCAGACTTCTTCACCTTTTTTTCTGGAAGGAAAGATGGAGAAAGAATCAGCTTTCAGAAAACACTGGAACTCCTGGGTTCAACCAAGTTCACTCCCGGGCACCATCTTCACTGGGTCAATGCTGTGTATTCTCCTCTCAGTACTCAGTCACTAGTGGGATGTTGATCAGTGTTAGCTCAGTGACTGAATCACTAAATGACCAAGAGAAGGGAGAAAGAAAACAGAGGAAGGAGCTGGAACAAATATAATGTAGCTCTTATTGTGTGCTAGGGACAGGGCTAAGTGATTTGCCTACACCTTTTTTGAGAAGCAAATATTTCTGTAAAAGAACAGATGGTCAAAAGCAATGAAGCCTGAAAAACAAGAATCTAATCTATTAGAAGTAAACATTGTTTGATTAGCCTTCTCAGTGTAAGTCGATGCTCCCTTCTCTGTCTTGTAGATAAAATGGCATGACGCAAAGATGGTGGAGCAGACTCAAGGCTCCCACCTCCACTGCTCACTTACTGAGGGGCACTGGGGAGGTGCTGTGTCCTGTCTGGCCTTCAGTTTTCCCCAATGTAAATCTCAGACTTAGAAACTTTGCAGGGCCCTGTTCAAGGCCATGGAAGTAAAGCATCTGACTTCCGGTTAAAGTTCTGTACAACATTCCATACACAGCAGCTGCCAATAGGACCATCATCTTCATCAATCAGCACCCATACTCCAGGATGCAGTGAAGGAAATGAGAAGGGATGGGGCTCAGGAGCCTCTGAAGACTTAGACGGCAAGAGGAAAGGAAGGAAGGAAAAGGGAAAGGAGGGACGGAAAAAGGGAGGATGAAAAAAGGGGAGAAAGGAGGCCGATAGGGAGGGAAGAAGGATTAAAGCAAGTCATTGGGCTAGATCCACTGCCATCAAATCGATTCTGACTCATAGTGACCCTCCAGGACAGAGAAGAACTGCCCATAGTGTTTCCAAGACTGTAAATCTTTAAGGAAGCAGACTGCCTAGTCTTTCTCTCATGGGGCGGCTGGTGGGTTTCAACCTCCAACCTTTTAGTTAGCAGCCAAATGCCTTAACCACTGTACTACCAGAGCTCCTTAGTCATTGGGCTAGATGGACATGAATCCATGAAGCACCTGGCCTTCATAATCTCTCTGCTTACCTGGCTTCTCCTTCTTTCCTGCTTCTGCATTGTCCACAGCTGCCAAAATGAAAATGAATGCCAAGAAGGCTGCTGCAAATTTCCGACGCTGCTGCTGGGACTGTTGGGACTGCATTCTAGGGATAAACAGAGAACAGAAGAAACCGGCATCAGTCTAAGTCAATGAGGAAGGCTCATTAAGTCCCTATGCAGAGCTCCACGTCCATCCATTAGATCTCAGGTGGGTTCACAGCAGTGATCGTGGATGGAATTTTATTTTTTCTCTTCAACAGTCACAGAAGTAAGGGCTTTTGTGCAAACAGTCATCTACCCACATGGCCATTTGCTAAACATAATTCATATGTTGTGAAAGGGAAGAATGTGGGCGATGTGATGTGTGTTTGAGCTGCTGGCCACAGTAAGTTTGCTGATAGAGGGGCTTGGTAATGTCTATCACTACAGCCAACTACAAAACTGTGGCTGATCCCCACAACTGACCATGGTGCTGAAGTCCACATGGATCATTCACATGGGCACAAGACATGGACCATCTGCTCAAGCATGTGTTTATTGTTTATCTTAAACGTGTTGTTAATGGCCAACATCTCTGACATTTTTATGTTTCACCATGATCATGACTATCATCATCTCATCTTCATTATTCATTCATCAACTGAAGACAGAAGCAGCAAACAGGAGAGACCGCACATCTGTGATGACATCAAACATGCTGTAAGCTCACATCTACTCTAAGCCCTCGAAGTTCTCTGATCTCCCGAGCAGGCTTTCTACTCACTCATGCTTTCAAGTTCTCCACATTGGATGTGAATCAATATCCCAAGATAACATATGAAGGACTGCTCCAGAACTTGAAAGCATGGGATACAGCCAAAGGATTATGAGGTCATCTGGCCAAAATATATTTGAGGGTGCCTTGGACCAAGCACTTAGCCCTGTCCCTAGCACCAAGTGGGTGGGACACACCCACTTCCCAATGGTGATTCTAAGTCATTGGACGCAGCCACTCACCTGGCAGTGATTAATTTCCACCTGCTGTGTTCATGGCATTTTATATTTCATACAGAAATGACAGTAATGACCTGTGGTCATTAACTTAGAGGGTTTTTCCAGAAGTAGTAATAGATTGGTGTAGATGTTTTCATACTCTCTTGAGCATGAGCAATAAAACCTTTTTAAAAGCCAATTATTCTCTCATATATTGAGAGCCTTCTGTTCTGTAACTTGCTTTTCTCATTGAAAACTGACTGTAAGATGATGTACCTGTTAATTGAATCTCACATCTGCATTTCTGTAACATTGGAAATATTCTCCCTTAACTGTGTCATTTTTTTTTAAATTGACAACTTAGGGTTCAAAGTGTATAGATAAAGCATATTTAATTTACAAATTTAAATAATTTGGCCATTTGGTCCTTTCCTTGCATTTCTAAGTTTACATTGATTGCTAAGCTCTTACTTTTACTATTGTTTTCCAAAAGTTTTGTTTTGAATCAGATGAATTTCAAGGAAAGAGAAACCCCATGCCGGAATCTCCTGACCAACCACATAGTCGAGCCTCAGAGATCTACAAAATGAGATCACTTCACTGAAGTGTGAGCTGAGGGGAGGAAGGGAAGGCAAGATTTGGGATGAGAGCTGCATCTGCTTCTGATATTAATTCAGAACAATCCAGAATCTTAAGAAGTGGATGAATGGAGAATTTCAACTCTGAAATGTTTTGAGGACAATGCACACATGTCCATGATCATAGTCAGCCATCTGTGCAAAACATGTGAACAGCAAAAGGCTGGACTCAAGCATACCCTTCTCCCATTCTGAGAGTTCTGATGGCAGAGTGGTTAAAGCATTCAACTGCAAACCAAATGGTCAGCAGTTCGAACCCACTAGCTGCTGTGAAAGATGAGGCAGTCTGCTTTCATAAAGATTTACAGCCTTGGAAACCCTAT
>NW_006922000.1:1617619-1618581 GCF_000298275.1 Orycteropus afer afer
TTCTTTTAGCAGTCCATGGTACTTTCAGCATTCTTCGCCAGCACCACAACTCAAAAGCATCAACTCTTCTTTAGTCTTCCTTATTCATTGTCTGCCATAGTCTTTCTTTATACTTGCCCCACTCTACTGTATTTAATTTCAAAGAGTTTCACCAATGAGTTGAAGACTACCATCAATGGGCGCTGGTGTATGGAAATTATTTTGAGCCATTTCCATCACTGAAAAGTGTTGGAGTTCAATGAATAAAGTGAATTAAATTTAAGGAAACCTTCTCTACAGAGATTGCTGATTACAAGCCATCTCTCATTCCCTCTCCTACTTCAATGTGATCTAGAATTTTTAAGATGGTAACATCTGGTTTGTTACAGATTGAATTGTGTTCCCCAAATAGATATACTGGAGTCCTAACTCCATGGTGTCATGATCAATCAGCTACAGCACAACCCCCAGTAGGTATGAATGTGGCCACATTTGGAAATAGGGTCTTTGAAGAAGTTATCACTTAAGTTAACAGGAGGTCAGACTGGCATGGTTGGGTCTTACTCCAATCTGAGTGGCATCTTTATAAAAGAGGAGAAAGATGTAAGGGAAAGATGGCTGAGCAGAGAGGCATCGACAAGCCAAGGAACACTAACACACACAAGGGGCTACCTACCAGAAGCTGGAAGGGACAAGGAAGGATTTCCTTTAAAGCAGGCAGAGAGATAGCACAGCTCTGCAGATGTTATCACCCTGAAATTCAGACTCCTAGCCTCCAGAAATGCAAGACAATACACTTATGTTGTCTAAAGCCACCCACTTTGTGGTATTTTGGTAAGGCTTCCCTAAGAAATTCATACACAATGTAGACACGAGGACAGGATACTGGATTCTCTTCCTGGGTAACAGGCTTGGAAAGACTAACATGGACTTTGGAGGAAGAAGCTTTGGCTCAAATTTGAAATCCACCATTTTTTGGGGGG
>NW_006922000.1:1620796-1621307 GCF_000298275.1 Orycteropus afer afer
ATCCAATATTATCCAAAAGCAAAAACAAAAAAAAAGAGAGAGAGAAAAAAAGACAGAGACATGATTTAAGTAAGGCCAACTAAAGACTTGTTCAGCCTTAAAAGGGGGAAAAATCATTCTGCTTTCCAATTTTTTGGAAAACTAAAACAAATCTAGAACAATTATCCTCAATTTTTATTTTATTTTTATTTTGCTGATGTTAAGGAGTCCCACGTTGAGATCTACAGAACTCACTGTAGACAAAACTGAATCAGCACAAAATGGGAAAAACAACCATCTCACTTTCCACCTACACGTGGTCCCCGACTTGTGAACGAGTTTTATGCCTAAGTTAATGGAATCTATACATACAGTTAGGTACGGTTCATTCCTAATGTCAGTTACTCAAATGTTTGTCTTAGTATATAGCATATGTTGTTGTTGTTGTTTTTACGTGCCGTCGAGTCGGCCCCGACTCATAGCGACCCCTCCTTGGGTTTCCAAGGCAGTATCACTACAGAAGTAGGATTGC
>NW_006922000.1:1627977-1629757 GCF_000298275.1 Orycteropus afer afer
CTATGATAGAATGAAATGCCACTGAATCCAACACCATCTTCACAATTGTCTTTAGGTTTGAACTCATGGTTGCAGCCACTGTGTCAACCCATTTGGTTGAACATCTTCCTCCTTTTTGCTGAACCTCTACTTCTCCAAGTCTGATGTCTTTCTCCAAGGGTTGGTTCCTCCTGATAACATGGCCAAATATATGAGATGAAGTCTCCCCATCTTCGCTTCTAAGGAGCATTCTGGATGTACTTCTTCCAAGATGGATTTGTTTGTTCTTCTGGTAGTCCACGGTATACTTAATATTCTTCATTAACACCATAATTCAAAGACATCAATTCTTGTTTGGTCTTCCAGATTCATTTTCTAGCTTTTGTGTGCATATGAGACAACTGAATATGCCATGGCTTGCGTCAGGTGCATTTTAATCCTCAAAGTGACATCTTTGTTCTTTTAAAAAAATTTAAACAGGTCTTTTGCAGCAGATTTCCCTCAATACATAGCTTGATTTCTTGACTGCTGCTTCCATGGGTGTTGATTGTGGAGCAAGTAAAATGAAATCCTTAACAACTTCAATCTTTTCTCAATTTATCACAATGTTACTTACTGGTCCACTTGTGAGGCTTTTTGTTTTCTTTATGTTGAGGTATAACCCATACTGAAGGCTGCAGTCTTTGATCTTCATCAGTAAGTGCTTCAAGTCCTCTTTGCTTTCAACAAGCAAGGTTGTGTCATCTGCACATCGCAGGTTGTTAAAGAGTCTCCCTCCAATCCTGATGCTGTGTTCTTCACATAGTCCAGCTTCTCAGATCATTTGTTCAGCATACAGATTGAATAAATACAGTGAACACACAGCTTTCCTGATTTTAAACCATGCTATATTCTCTTGCTCTGTTCAAACAACTGCCTTTTGGTCTATGGACAGGTTCCACATGAGCACAATTAAGTATTCTGGAATTCCCATTCTTTGCAATGTTATCCATAATTTGTTATGTTCCACACAGTTGAATGCCTTTGCATAGTCAACAAAATGCAGGTAAACAACTTTCTGGTATTCTCTGCTGTCAGCCATGATCCACCTGACATCAGCAATCAGCTGTAGAAGTGGGAATTAAATTAAAACACAACTTTTTGGATTAGAGATTCTGCATGAAAAGTAAGCCATGCAGCCCCTGGCACAGAGCAGACCTACAATTCTTCCCTCAATATGATATCATAATTAATAATTAACAGCTTCCTACCTCCTTCCATTATAATTGCATTAAGACGGTACATTGCCATTTGGATGGATTTTTCCTATGAAAGAATGAAAAGCACTGAACTTTCACTGGTGAGCACACCAACTCGATTCTCCCCTCCGCGGATGATCACAGCACCATCTACCTCACCTTCCTGCTATCTTCCGTGTTTCCTTCCCATTGACACTCCTCCACAGCCAAGACGTCTAGACAATAGCAAGGGCTTCTTCCTCACAGGACCCCTCTTCTCACTCATGCCTCTAAATGGCCCATAGAAGTGTTTATAATTTCCTACACTTCTCACAGTCATTTCAGTCAGCTGGTCTTTTACTTAGGCTGCCTTATGGGACTAGAAAGTCTTTCCCATCCTCTCTACCTGGCAAATCCCTATAACCTGCTGAGGCTTATCTCAGAGATTTCACTTTCAAGGAAGCCTTGGCAATAGTGAGAGATTGTTCTCTTTACCTTTGGGCCCCACCATGCCCATTTCCACATTGGTCATTCACAACCCCTGAATGTCCAAAAAAGCTATGATTGACCCCAGCAAGTGTAGC
>NW_006922000.1:1631007-1631851 GCF_000298275.1 Orycteropus afer afer
TTGCATTGAGATGGCTGCCTGCAAGCTTTTAAGATCCCAGTCGCTATGAAGTAAGTTTTTGTCTTAGGAAAACCACTAGCAATAAAAATCCTAGACCTCTGAGGTCCTATTACAATAACTAACCATTAGAATATCCTCCAATGCTGAAGTTCTATCAGAGCCTTTGGCATGATTCTATGATTTCCTGTGTGTGCATGTATGCCTGTGAGTGTGTGTCCACACATACAGTTGTGTGTGTACACAGATGTTTATATGCATTGTTTGTTACAGATACATAAATGTGAACATAAAATATACACATAAACCCTCTAGCAATCTGTAAGACATTTAAGGGATAGAACCTTATCTTCTTGTTGGTGCTGTTCATTTATAAAGTTTAGAACATTGCTTGACACACAGATATTACAAAATTTGTTAAATAAATGAATAAAATAACAAAGAGAAGGAGAAATAGCCTGGGATCCAATATGATAACTGACCACAGTACAGGCGATCCCCAGGTTACAAAAGAGATCTGTTCCTCACTGTGTCTCTGAAAATTGGTTTGTAGGTAAATTGGAGCATGTGCATATGGGCCTTATTTAGCTATATTTTAGTGAAAGGAGCCCTGGTGACATAGTGGTTAAAACACTCAGCTGTTAATCAAAAGGTTAGTGGTTCAGACCCAACAAAAGAGGTGGCACCTGCTTCCATCAAGACTGCCCCAGCGGGGCAGTTCTACTCTGTCTTCCAGGGGTGCTGTGAGTCAGAAGTGACTTGATGGCAGTGGGATTTTGTTTTTGGGGTTAGTGCAAGAAAAGGCTCTGAGCCTTTTCAATGATTTACAAGCTGCATGTGCAATAAG
>NW_006922000.1:1632341-1636489 GCF_000298275.1 Orycteropus afer afer
GGAATAGTGAATTTTTCAAACAAAGCCCACTCTCTCCACCTGCAGAGTATTGTGAGAATGTTCCATCTACGGCTACAAAGCCAGAAGGCCCAGCTTTTATTTTCTCTTTCCACTTTATAAATTTGCATGTTAATTGTAATATATTTTTCCCCTGCCTCCAACATTACATTTGAGAGCTATTTTTGCTTATGAGGGATGGTGGCAGGGACAGATGACTCAATAAGCAAGGTAAGCACAGGCTTACTTGTGCTTACTTATCTATAGTGAACAGTATCACATGAGTGAAAGATGTGGTGGAAACATGTGAAACTGTTCACTTACAGATTAGCAAGTAAGCACATGTAAGTCTGTGCTTACCTTGTTACCTGGGTACTCCACCCTGTCAGGGACCGCCAGTTTGAAAAGAAGCTCTAAATCTGGAGGAGGGAGCTGTGAGGTTGGGAGGGAGACCGAAGCCAGCTATCCCTAGAAACAGAGTCTTTGATGTGGAGAAAAACAGAAACTGTTCCAAATACAGATTATTAAGTAAGAGCACGTAAGGCTGTGCTTATCTTGCTTATTGGGTAATCGGCCATATTAATTTTATTTGTCCTTCTTTATTGTTCATTTTATTTCCAATAAGGAGCCCTGGTGGAACAAAAGTTAACCACTTGGCTGGTAACTGAAGGCCAGTGGTTTGAACCCACTATTCACCGTCCAGGAGAAAGATGAGGCAGTCAGCTTCAGAAAATACCAACCTCATTGCTGTTTGGCCTATTCCAACCCCTAGTGGCCCTATAGGACAGAGGAGAACCGCCCCATAGGGTTCCAAGCTTGTATCTTTACAGAGGCAGACTGCCACATCTTTCTCCTCCTGCAGAGCAGCTAGTGAGTTTGAACCTCCAATCTTTCTGTTACAGCTAAGTACTCAGCCACTGTGCCACCAGGGTTCCTTCTGTAAAGACTATGGCTTAGGAAACCCTACAGGGCAGCTGGACTCTGTCCTACAGAGTCTCTGTAAGTTCGAATCGACTTGACAACAATAGGTTTGGTTTGTTTTTGGTGTCATTTTCACTGACTCTTCTTCAAATCATAAAAGCCTAGTATCAGCTTATTCTCAAATGATTTGCCCATTTCTCTACACTCCTAAAAGTTCACATAAACAGGCATTGTGTTGAGGACGGGGTCTGCTCCTACATCACCCTGTTACTATCAGCCTTGTTGAGGCGAGGAGGTGTCCTCAGTGCATGTGGGCACAACCCCAAGTAGACAACTCACCAAAACAAACAAACAAAAACCAAACTCACTGCCACTGAGAGGATTCTGACTCATAGTGACTCTCACTGGGTTTATCAGCCTGTAAAACTTTATGGAAGCAGACTGCCTCATCTTTCTTCCACAGAGCAGCTGGTGGATTTGAACCACTGACCTTTTGGTTAGCAGCCAACTGCCTTAACCACTACACCACCAGAGCAGATGTGGGTTCACCATGCGCCAGCTTCCATTAACTAAGTGAGTCAATGAGGTAGGGAAATCAGGCCATTCATCGAATTTTGTGACTCAGTATCTCGAAAACCAGAACTTTCAGGCTGAAATATTTCTTATGCCTCACTGAGTCCTGCTGGAGAGAGGTGGTATTTTAAAGGTCTGGTGATCAATTCCTGAAAAGTCAGTGATTAAAAACGGTGGAGCACAGTTCTCTGATACAAATAGGGTTGCTATGACTCAGAGTCGACTCCAGGCAGCTGGGTTTTTCCCCTCACGCACCTCGTGCATACATTCCCCAATTTTCAGACCACCTACTAAGTGTCAGGCTTGACTGTGACACAGCTCTCCACTAAAAGAGCTCTGTTCTCATTGCTGTGTGCTCTCTAGTCAATTCTGACTCACGGCAACTCCATAGGACAGAGGAGAACGCCTCACAGGGTTTCCAAGCCCTTTATCTCTACAGGAGCAACCCGCCACGTCTTTCTCCCATGGAGAGGCCAGCAGATTTGAACAATCTTTCCATTAGCAGCTGAGCACTTACCCACTGCACCACCAAGGCTCCCTAACAGAGCTCTAAGTGAGAGAAAGCTAGATAAATAAATGAGTATAATGATGGATGGTGGGACGAGTTATACACATCATGCTATCTGAGAAAACAAGCCCAAGTGATCATTTTGTTTAGCAGGACTCGCATGGTATTTTATCTATTTTTTGCTGTTTTCTGGTTGAAGTTTTCTAAGTGAAGAAGAAGGAGCCCTGGTGGCACCATGGTTAAGGACTTGGCTGCCACCAAGAAGTCAGCAGTTTGACCCCACCCAGCAGCTCTGCCGGACACAGACCTGATGTTCCGCTTCCATACAGATTCCAGCCTCGGAAACCCTATGGGGCAGTTCTACTCTGTGACACGGGGTCACCGTGAGTCAGAAGCGACTCACACCAACAAGTAAAGAGGAGAAGGAAGGCAGGGAACTGCCGGCAGGAGCAGCATGAACAATGTGCAGAGGTGCTGTCTGTGAAATAGTCCAGGGCAGAGCATGGCCAGAGGACAGAGCAGACCGTAGCAAGTGGCAAGACGGATCTCAGTGAGTGACTCGTGGGAGCTGTGAGGGAGGAAGGTAGAGTCATTAAGTAGCCTGGAGAAAGGGGAATGGAATGTGGAGATGGGAAAGGCTGTAGATTGCTGAAACGTGGCCAAGCATCTAGACACCACCAAGGGGTGAGCCACCACACTCAACGATTGCCCAAACCTCCTTCATGGGGTACTCTGCTTACTTTCTGGCTTTTTTTTTTTTTTTAATTCATCAGTTCTATGGATGCTTGGGCAATCCTACTTCCGTAGTGATACTGCCTCAGAAACCCAAGGAGGGGCCGCTATGAGTCGGGGCCGACTCGACGGCAAATAACAACAACAACAACAACAACAACATGGATGCTTTAGGCTCGTCCATTCACTTTTGGTAAGATCCCTACTAAAACCAAAACAAACTGATTGCTACAGGCGACCGTACCAGACAGAGAACTTCCTTAGAGGGTTTCCAAGGCTGGAAATGTTCACAGACACACACTGCCACATCTTTCTCCTGAGGAATGGCTGGTAGGTTTGACCAGCCAACATTTTGGTTAGCGGCCGAGTGCCTGACCACTGCACCTCCACCCCTAGGTGGCACAAATGGCTTATGCTCCACTGCTAACCTCTGGGGGGAGGTTTAAACCCATCTAGCGGCACCACAGACAAAGAGGTCTGGCAATCTGCTTCCATAAGGATTTATGGCCTTGGAAACCTGATGGGCCAGTTCCATTCCATAACACATGGGTCACTGTGAGTAGGACTCCACTTGATGGCAACCAACAGCTGCACAAGTACTATAATCCACAATCAAGAACAGTCTCTAGGAAGCAAAAATGTTACATGCACACACACACACACACACACAGAAAAATCCCTCTGGATTTCATTAGAGAAACAAGGCTGAGCTGAAGCAGGGCTTTTTTGAGCAATGGAATTTTACCACAGGGGTATCAACTGCTGCTGCAGGGATAAGAGGGTCCTTAGGAGCCCTAGTGATGCAGTGGTTAAGTGCTCATCTGCTAACCAAAAGGTTGACGGTTTGAACCCATCAGTCACAATACTCTGTTTCCATAAAGATTTATAGCCTTGGAAACCCCGTAGGGCAGTTCTACTCTGTCCTACAGGGTTACTAAGAGTGGAAACGGATTCACCGGCAACAACAACGGGTGAGCAGGCATGTCAAAAACTTCACCCACCCCACCTCCAAACCTGCGACCCTTATCTCAGCTTCAGTTAGAGCCCTTCATCTGCTCTCCGTCATGGCTTCCGTGGAGGATTTCATTGTCAAAAAAGAAAAGTAAGTTTAAAAGTCACTGACTTAGCCATACCCAGGTCTGAAAGGCAAGAGATATGCCAGTGGCACTTTTTATTTTTCCCTGAAAAAAAAAGCAGAATTTGGCAAATGTCTCACATATGGTGATGGAGATATGAAATATATATTCTGAGTATGGAAAATGCCTTGCTCATGGTGTTGCTGCTGTTGTTGTTGTTATGTGCCATGGAGTTGGACTCGACTCGCAGTGACCCCTCCTTGGGTTTCCGAGCTCTGGTGGCATAGTGCCTAAGGCACTTGACTGCTAACCAGAAGGCTGGCGGTTCACACCCACCAGCC
>NW_006922000.1:1637429-1640676 GCF_000298275.1 Orycteropus afer afer
AGAAGGATGTCATGCTTGGTAAGGGGAGGGTCAGTGAAAAAGGGGAAGACCGTCAATGAGATGGACTGAGACAGTGGCTGCAGTGATGGGCTCAAACACAGCAAGGACTGTGAGGACGGCACAGGACTGGGCAGCATTTCATTCTGCTGTACATAGAGGTGCCATGAGTTGGAGCCAACTTGACAGCACCTAAGAACAACAATAACATAAATGGTAGCTCTTGTGGACTTCAGAGGAAGAGAGTGAAGATGGCAGAATGTATATCTTCTTGAAAGGACATCACAGGCAGCTTTATGAAGAAGGCGGCAATTCAAGCTTTTCAGATGGTTACATTTTCATAAGTAGACCTGGAAGGAGAACATTGCCAATGGAAGAATTGGATAATCCAAAGTTTCAAATAAGAAATCTGCAGCCAATCCGAAACAATGCAGTTTGTATAAAAGAAGTGGTGTGGAGAAGCAGGAGCCACAGCTGGGAAGGCCTGGAAATCATCATCATTATTACTAGTGAGTATTTATTGACCACCTACTGTACACAAGATGATTAGATAGGTTCACAGGGAGCACAAACATGGTACATGTGGTCTCGTGAGAATCACAAGATTATACTCACAAGAATCCATGTGACTGAGACGTGAGAGCATACACAGTATTTCCCCTTAAGGCATAAAATCTCTATTATTAAAAGCCAGGGTACATATCCCAAAAGAGGAACGTCTAATATCCTTGCCAAAACCTTTTGTGAGAAATCAAAGAGATAACTTCATTTTTTGGTTGGAAAATTCAAAAGAAAGTATCCTATATCAAGAAACAAATCTGTTTCTCAAAGTAAGAACATCTAGTTCAAACGTCCCATGTCAACTGAAAACACAAATCACATTCATGAAACGCAGCTCAATAACAAACAAGAAACCGCATTAAAGAATATGTAGACCTTCACTTCAAACAAAACGGCGTTTCTGTCAAGATTACAACAACATTGTCATGCTTTTCTGAAACATCTGAGTGCACTTTTATTAATAACTCTGATCAGAGAGAATTCCTAGTCACTGGTGTCCTTATTTGTCTACATGAAGTGACTCAACAACATTGTTCACAAAACAGAAGGCAGATTTTCATCGTCACTAGCATACCACTAAGTAGATGAACAGGGTCCCAAATTTTCATGGATTTGGGAAGAGAGAACAAATAACCATGGGATTCCTCAACGTGGTGATGGGTGCATGCCTCCTCAGGACAACATCAAACATCAGCTCAGGAAAAGCACCTCGATGTTTCCCACAAAGCCTAACCTTGAAACTCCTATTGAGGTGTCCCACCTGGGAAGTGGGAATTCTGAAGAGGGATGTGGATTGTCCTGTTACAGAAGATTAAACCTGGGCCAGAAAAGAAACTGGTGGTCGCATTTGACGGCAGTGAACTTCATAACATTCCTACCCAGCAAAGCGTCTTGTGTCTCAGACGCTATTACCAGGTTTTCCTACTTGATACCCAGAATTGCCAAAGAGCTCACAAGGAAGAGAGGTCTAGTTAGAATGTAATGGAGCCACTCAATTCTCTTTTATGAGATACTAGTGAGAAATAACAGGAAAAAATAAATAGGGTGCTTCCTGTGACCAATGTTAAACTCAAAAATAGTTTTCAAAATGCCTAGTTGTAACTTTACCCAATGCATTTAAATTGTTGCATATGCATATGTAAAAAAAAAAAAAAAAAAAAAGCCACTAAATGAAGTCTAGCCAAGGAAAATATTTTTAAAAATTAATTCAGAGAACAAAAGAATATTTAATTGGCTGATGCTATCCTTAAAACTCTGCACCAGAATTATGGAGATCATATAAAACAAATAATAATTCCTCATGTTGTTCAAACAGGGTTTGGGGAAGTCTGCTTGTCCAAGGCCACATGACCAGCCTAGTTCTCCACTTACTCTCACATTAAGAATAACTATAAAACTGGACAAAACAAAGGACTCACAGGACAAGAGGCAATACAGAGCTGTGATTACTGACAGAAAGGAAAAGATTTTGCCCTGGTTTCCTCATTAGGGCACTTTCTTAATCTTGACTCTGGGAGGTGATGCCAAAGCAGAAATCAGTAGGCTCAGGACATGGAGCTCAAAGGGATCAGATGAGGGTTTGGGGATGGCTTGAACTTACAAGCAGAGTAGCAATAAGGAAGATGCTGCAAAAATGAGAGTGCTCAGAAGAACTGCTTAGGTTTCCTCTTGGGTCCTGGACCTAAGGCTGGGCTGGCTCTGTGTCCTACATGACACTGAGAATGGTCACTAGGGACAAGAACTGAACATGATGGCAGCGGTTGATGGTACCAGATGTTAGCAGGAGACACCGGAGTTTTGTAGCATCCAAATGCTGAGCACCTCGGACATTCAATTGAGACCAAAGAAGGCTTTTATCAGATGAAAGGAGAAACACTAAGACTGCTGGAGTGGGGCGGGGAGTGACCCTACATTCAAGCCTGAGAGAATCAGGAGATCACCAGTAATTTAACTGCTGGTGGAACAAACTCAACACCACTTAAAGAAAGAAGAGATAATTTATACTGCATACATCTTACCTGGAATGTCCAGTGTATAATAATAATGTAGACAAAAAAAGTCAGCATGGACAAAGAAGATGAACAACCGCATCAATTGTTGTTGTTGTTGTTGTTGTTAGGTGCTGTCAAGTCGCCTTTGACTCATAGCAACCCTACGCACAGCAGAATGAAACACCGCTCAGTCCAGCGCCAGCTCCCCGATCCCTGCTATAATTGACCCCATCGCCACAGCTACTGTGTCAATCCATCTCATTCAGGGCCTTCCCCTCCTTCATTGTCCCTCTACCTTACCAAGCATAACATCCTTCTCCAGGGAAAGGTCCCTTCTGACAACATGACCAAAGTAGGTGAGATGAAGTCTGGCCATTCCCGCTTCCGAGGAGCATTCCAGCTGCACTTCCTTCAGGACAGATTTGAAACTCCATGGTACTTTCAGCATTCTTTGCCAGCACCACATCTCAAAACACCAATTCCTCTTCAGTCTTCTTTATTCATTGACCAGCTCCCACATGCATATGAGGCAATTGAAAATATCATGGCTTGCATCAGGCACACCTTAGTCTTCAAGGAGACATCTTTGCTTCTCAGCACTTGAAAGAGGCTGCTTGCAGCGAACTTGCCCAGTGCTATATGTCATTTAACGTACTGACTGCTGCTTCCATTGGCATCAATTATAGAACCAAGCAATG
>NW_006922000.1:1644644-1647055 GCF_000298275.1 Orycteropus afer afer
CAGCCCCAGGGTTACAGGTGAGGAGAGACAACTCAGGGACGCCCGAAGTAGCAAGCGGGAAGAGCAGGAGAAAGGGGATTAAAAGCCAGGAAGCCAGAGAGAAGAGCAGTCAGCCCCAGGGTTACGGGTGAGGAGAGACAATGCAGGGACGCCAGAGTAGCAGGTTGAAGAGCAGGAGAAAGGGGATAAAAAGCCAGGAACCTGGACAGAAGAGCAGTCTTAAAACTAGTGCCCAGGAAATCTTTAAACCTTAAACTGAAGCTATAGCCTGAAGTCATCTTTAAACAAACTGTAGTTTAGCTTAATTTGGAATGAATGTCTGCTTCGAGCATTGTGTCGTAAAAGGAATTATCTATGTTGTTGTTGTTGTTAGGGAGCTCTGGTAGCATAGTGGCTAAGACACTTGCCTGATTTGGAATGAATGTCTGCTTCTGAGCATTGTGTCGTAAAAGGAATTATCTATACATGAACAAATTAACAGTAGCAATTCAAAAGGCTAAATGAGAAGGTTTTACAACAGTGAGTTTGTATTAATGGTGGTGAAATAATTTGGAGAAAGGAAATTGAGAAAGGCGGCACAACTTGAAAAATATTACAAATGTCACTGGATTATACATGTAGAAATTGTTGACTTAGTATATGTTTTGTTGTATATATTTTCACCAAATTTTTCTTTTAAAAAGTCATCAAGCTTACGGAATAGCTATTTGCTACTCATGGTATACCAATTAACCTCCCCCTCCCCCAGAAGCTTTTAAAAAGTAGACCTCAAAGAATTATGATATGGGACATAATCAAGAGAAACTGTGTTGTTGTTGTTGTTGTTATGTGTCATTGAGTTGGACCCAACTCATAGCAACTCCTCCTTGGGTTTCTGAGGAGGTAGCACTACGGAAGTAGACTGCCCAACCTTCCTTCTGAGGAGTGGCTGGTGGGTTTGAACCGCCAGCCTTCTGGTTAGCAGTCAAGTGTCTTAGGCACTACACCATCAGAGCTCCTCCAAGAAGTTTAGCAAACCTCAAATTTAATAAATATACAAAAACTCACATAGGCATTTGTTATGGATTGAACTGTGTCCACCAAAAATATATGTCAACTTGGCAGGGCCAGGATTATCAGTGTTATGGAATTGTCCTCCACTTTGTGATGTGATGTAATGATTCTATGTATTGTAAATCTTCACCTCTATGATGTTAAAGAGGCAGTATTGGAGGGAGTTATGTTAATGAGGCAGGATGCAATCTACAGAATTGGTTTATATCTTGAGTTAATCTCTTTTGAGATATAAAAGGGCGTAAACAAGTCAACAGAGATGAGAGGGACCGACTACCACCAAGAAAGAAGAGCCAGGAGCAGAGCATGTCCTTTGGACCCAGGGTCCCCATGCTGGGAACCTCCTAGACCTGGGGGAAGACTGATACCAAGATACATGGAGATCTCTATGGAACAGTGAGCTGACAGATTCTGAAAGGAGACAAGGACCTTCCTCCTAAGGTATGAGTCAACAGAGACAGAAAGAGAGAAAGCCTTCCCCTATAGCTGGCTCTTTTAATTCAGACTTCCAGTTCCTCAACTTTGAGAGAATAAATTTCAGTTTGTTAAAGGCATCTACTTGTGGAATTTCTATTATAGCAGCAGTAGAAAACTAAGACAGCACTTCATAGTCAATCTGTTGAAAATCAATGATAAGAAAGAAAGAAACAAAAACTTAAAAAGCAATTAGGAAGAAAGTTTCATTAAGTGGAACAATGATAAAAATGACTGCTTACTTCTGATTGGAAAAAAATGAAACCCAAAAAACAATGAAATAGCATCTTTAATGGGTAGCCAATAAAAGAAATCTATAATTCTATGTGCAGGAACAAACATTTCAAAAATGAGGGTGAACCAAATAGACCAAAAAGAAAAAGTAGCTGAAAGAACTTGATGCTGGCAAACCCTACTTATAATAAATTATAAATGAAATTTCCAGACTAAAGAGATCTACAGGAAGAAAAGAAAGGCACATAAAATGGGAAATATGTGTATAAAAACAAAACACTAACATTTACTTCATTTTTTATAAAGTAAGCCAAACTAAGAAATTTTTACAGCATTTATCACACATGGAGAAATAAAATTTATGATAACAATGGAATAAAACTGAGGGATAAATGGAATTCTATTGTTTTAAGCTTTTTGCATTTTACATAAAGCAGCACAATATTTATTGTAAGTTATGCACCTACTCCTCACGTATTGACTATCTTGTTATCTGACAGTCTGCATTTACAACGATAGGAAGAAATCTGCTATCTGGGACTTTGCCAATGTACATCTGGCAGTAACGGATGCCAAGCACAAGACAAGAGCAATGCTGGTGATGATGGTTAAGCTTATGTGTCAACTTGGCTGGGCCATGATTTTCAACA
>NW_006922000.1:1647420-1648190 GCF_000298275.1 Orycteropus afer afer
AAAAAACTGTAAACTCAAACAAAGTAACTTTTGATTAACCCACAATAATGTAGGAAGGAGGAACAAAGGAATAATGAGCATATATGATCCAAAGAAAATGAGTCACAGAAGGTATACTTAAACCTAAACATATGAATGATTGTATCAAATGCAAGTAGACTGAACACATTAATTGAAAAACACAGATTGTCAAACTAGATTTAAAAAATATAAAAAACAAGACCTAACTATTCACTGTATACAAGAGGTACACATTAAATACATTAAAAACAAAAAGATAGGTAGAAAATAAAAGGATGAGGAAAGTTATCGCACATAAAGCTGTAACCATAAGTAAGTTTATGTGACTATATTAATATCAGTCACTTCAGACTTCGAAATAGGTAGAAGGAGGCAAAACAGAGGGGCATTTCATATGTAATGTAGAAGACAGAACAACACCAAATGGGTTTGCACATAGCAACAGAGTCTCCAAACACATGTGTCTAAAATGGACTGAACTAAAGAAAGAAACAGACTGACTTGAAAGCACAGTCTAGTATTGAAAAATCAGTAAAAATTTCCAAGTAAATGACAAAAGAAATAAGCAAAACTCAATAATGATATAAAGGTGTGAATAACACTATTAACCAACTCGTCCTGATTGCTAACCTTGACAAGAAATTACAGACCAATATTCCTAACCCACCAGCCACTCCTCGGAAGGAAGATGGGCAATCTACTTCCGTAGTGATACTGCCTCGGAAACCCAAGGAGGGGTCGCCATGAGT
>NW_006922000.1:1651650-1652234 GCF_000298275.1 Orycteropus afer afer
TATATATATATAAAATTTTAGTAAATCACAGCCAACAGAAATTACACAAAAATAATGAATCAGGATTATTAGTGCTTATTTCAGTTTGTAAGATGATTTAATAATTCAAAGTCAATTCATTTTATATTTTACCACATTACCAGAATATCAGAATAATGGAGATAAATCATAGGATTATCTCAAAAGATGCAGCAAAAGTATTTGATAAAATTCAACACCATTTCCAGACAAATTATGTTCCAATATTGAGGGTAATAATTAGACTTACTAAAATATTTTTTTCCAAATTTGTATTTGTGAGACGCTTGAAATTTAAATGCACTTTTTTTTTTTTTTTTTTGCATATAATGTGTGATTAGACTCCTAGCCTAAACAAAAATAGACTGTCTTATCCTCAGAGTAGCTGAGATAGTACTAAAAATACACAGGATTTTTAGCACTGACAACCCTGAGCTTATTGGGTTTGTGTATGGACTCAGTGGGTTTGTGGCTTGAACTGGGAAAGATTGTGTGTGTGGGAAAAGCTATTTGATTATTTATTTATGTATTTACTTATTTTGGTTCAAATTGTAGGTAATACAACG
>NW_006922000.1:1654942-1656185 GCF_000298275.1 Orycteropus afer afer
AGAAGTTTTCTTTTTCTCTCTCATTATTCTTTTTATTTTTTAGTGGAATAAAAGTTTTTCTAAGTGTATCCACAGACTTTAAGGAACACTTACTTCCAAAGGATCTTAATTTTGAATTGAGTCCCAAACAACATATTGAGAGGAAGGATTTCTAAGAAACAAAGCAACGTTCAGGCAAAGGCCTGCAGAATTGCGTCATTAGCAATGTGATATACTCCAGAAGGAATCGGAGTTAAATACGGCTGGACTATCAGTGAGAAACAGAAAAAAGATAGAACAGTAGAGGAGATTGAACTTGACATTTCTTGCTCGTTGTAGAAAAGGGCCACATGAGTCATTTAGTGATGTTTAGAATCAACTCAATGGTAACTAACAAGAAAAACTTTAGGAAATACTGAGTCATGAAGAATTCTGAGCAAAGGAGGTCTGTGGTCAGATGTGAACTTCTGTGTGAATGCTCCACAGGCAGGAAGCAGAGGGGAGGGAAAAAGATGAGACTAGGGCCAGGAAGGGTGAGGAGTACCATTTGCAAAAGCCAGGGGAGATGCTTCAAGAACTCAAGTCATGGCAGTGGAAAGGGGGTGGAGAGAAGGCAATGGGTTAGAAAGCTCCTTAGGAGATGTACAGGACTTACAAAATTAACAGAATTCTCTATAGGAGGAGAAATCCAGCAGAGTTCCCAGAATCCTAGCCTTGATGAAGACATGTACCAACATAAAGAAGGTGGGCTCAGTTTAATAACTAATGTTGCCTGCTATGAATTTAATTAAAACCAAAAATCAAACCCACTGCCACCAAGTTTATTCTCAGTCATAGCAACCCTATAGGAGAGAACAGAACTGCTCCATATGGTTTCCAAGACTGTAAATCTTTATGAAGCAGACTGCTTCATTTTTTCTCCCTCAGAGTAGCTGGTGGGTTTGAATCATCAACCTTTTGGTTAGCAGCCCAATGTTTTAACCATAGCACCACCAGAGACTATGTCCCCAAAAAATATGTGTTGTAAATCCTAACCTCTATACCTGTGGTTAAAATCCCATTTGGAAATGGGTTGTCTTTGTTACGTGAATGAGGAAGGATTAGTGTAGGGTGTAGCTTGAGTCAATCTCTTCTGAGATATAAAAGAGTTTAAACAATCAAGCTAGAGAAGCAGAGACAGGTGAAGAGAGATGCCAATGCACATGAAGACTGCTCAGGAGCAGAAGCTCAGAAGACACAAGGACCTTCTTCCAGAGCTGACAGA
>NW_006922000.1:1656425-1661456 GCF_000298275.1 Orycteropus afer afer
TAAATGAGTAAGGCATATAAAGCTAATTGATTATGGTGAAGAAATTAAGAAAGTTTTGTTTGAACATGTTGAGTTCATGGTATCAGTAGGACATTTAGGTTGAACTAGTTGGGAGCTCTGGAAACCCAAGGAGGGGTCGCTATGAGTCGGGTCTGACTTGACGGCACATAACAACAACAACAATAAGCATGATGTCCTTCTCTAGATAACATGACCAAAATATGTGAGAAGAAGTCTTACCATCCTCATTTCTAAGGAGCATTATGCCTGTACTTCTTCCAAAACATATATGTTTGTTCTCTGGCAGTCCGTGGTATATTCAATATTGTTTGCCAACACCATAATTCAAAGGAATCAGTTCTTGAGTCTTCCTAATTCAATGTCAACCTTTAGTGTGCATATTAGGCAACTGAAAATGCCAAGGCTTGGATGAGGTGCACCTTAGTCCTCAGAGTGACATCTTTGCTTTCTAACACTTTAAAGAGGTCTTTTGCAGCAGATTTGCCCAATGCATTACATCCTTTTATTCCTTGACTGCTGCTTCCATGGGCGTTGATTGTGAATCCAAGTAAGATGAAATCCTTGATAACTTCAATCTTTTCTCTTTTTATCATGATATTGCTTATTGGTCCAGTTGTGAGGATTTCTGTTTTCTTTATGCTGAGATGTAATCCATACTGAGGGCTACTGTCTTTGCTCTTCATCGGTAAGTGCTTCAAGTCCTCTTCGCTTTCAGCAAGCTAGGTGTGTCATTTGCATATCTCAGGTTGTTAATGAGTCTTTTTCCAATTCTGATGCTGCATTCTTCTTCATTAAATCCTACTTCTTGGATTATTTGCCCAACATACAGATTGAATAAATGTGGTGAAAGGATAAACCCTGGCAAACACCTTTCCTGAATTTAAATCATGCAGTGTCCCCTTGTTCGGTTTCAAAGACAGCCTCTGCGTCTATGTGCAGTTTCCTTAGGAGCACGATTAAGTTTTCTGGAAATTCCCATTTTTCACAATGTTATCCATAATTTATTGTGATCCACATAGCCAAGAGCCTTTTCACAGACGATAAAACACAGATAAACATCTTTCTGATATTCTTTGCTTTCAGACAAGATCCACCTGACATCAGCAATGATATCCCTCATTTCATGTCCTCTTCTGAATCTGGCTTGAAGTTCTGGCAGTTCCTTGTGGAAGTACTACTGAAATCGTTTTTGAATTATCTTCAGCAAAATCTTGCTTGCATGCAATATTAATGATACTGTTCAATACTTTCCGTGTTCTGTTGGATCACCTTTCTTTGGAATAGGCAGATAAGGATCTCCTCCAGTTGGTTGGCCAAGTAGCTGTCTCAAATCTCTTGGCATAGACGAGTGAATGTTTCCAGCATGGCATTCATTATTGAAACATCTCAATGGATACTCCATCAATTCCTGGAGTCTTTTTTGTTCACCGATGCCTTCAGTGCAACTCGAACTTCTTCCTTCAGTACCACTGGTTTTTGATTGCATGTAATCTCCTGAAGTGGTTGAACCTTGATCAGTTCTTTTTGGTACAGTGATTCTGTATTCTTTCCATATTCTTTTGATGCTTCCTCCATCATTCAATATTTTGCCCAAAGAATCCTTCAATATTGCCAACTTGAGGCTTGCATTTTTTCTTCAGTTGTTTCAGCTTGAGAAATGCCAAGCATGTTCTTCTCCTATGATTTTCTAACTCCAGGATTTTTCACATTTCATTATAATGCTTTACTTTGTCTTCTGGAACCATGCTTTGAAACCTTCTGTTCCACTCTTTTTAAGATTATAGCTTTGGAAACCCAAGAGGCAGTTCTACTGTAGGCCTATAGGCTGCTATGAGTTGGGGATGACTCGAGAACAATCGATTTACATGTTAATTACATCCTCCAAAGTAAAGCTTTCTCTCAGATCCATAACTACTATCTAAAACCCACTGCCATCGAGTCAGATCTGACTCATAGCAACCCTTCCTTGGATTTCCAAGGTGGTATCACTACAGAAGTAGATTGCCCAACCTTCCTTCTGAGGACTTGCTGGTGGGTTTGAACCACCAGCCTTCTGGTTAGCAGTCAATGACTTAGGCACTACATTTTTAGTAAGCTTATATCACAAAAGAAGAAGACCCTCAATGAGCGGCTGCAACAATGGGCACAAATATAGCAATGATTGTGAGTATGGCAAGAATCAGGCAGTGTTTCATTCTGTTGCATACAGGGTCGCCGACTCAGAACCAACTGGACATCACCTAACAACAGCAACAACAATCTTTACAGAAGCAGACTGCCACGTCTTTCTCCCATGGATTTTTCTCACATTTTTCTTTTCTGGTTTGTGAGAACCGTTAACCTTCGTTTAGGAGCTTAATTACTGGGTCACCAAGCCTCCTTAACATTGATGTGTGGTCAACACATATTATTGGAAGAAATGGACTTAGGAATGCCCAAGGATACCACAGAGTAAGAAGACAGAGTGAGAATCAAAGCTGAAGATAAGGAAGAAGAGCCCACATATGAACATGAGGAGTGGAAGCCAGAGGAGGAAGAAGCCAGTGAAGAGAGTGCAACCATGGAAACCAAGCAAGGAGAAGTTTCAAAGGGTAAGAAATGTCTTTGAAGAGCAGGGAGGGGAAATCACGAACTACAGGGTGGATGCACATTAACTTGGGTGAAGGGAAAGGCAATACACCATAAGGGGGAGGTCAGCATAAGAATGATCAAGGCAAAGGGAGACACCAGGGTGGGCACAAGAGTGAAAGGCAATAGAGGAAAATACTGTTACACAAACAATTCTGCAGTAACAGTAACAACAATAAACTATGAGTGGATACACAGACACTCAAGTTGAACAGGCGTGGGGAAGGCACATGAGATTACACCCATGAAAATATACAGGTTTGACCGATGATATTTCTACATATGTATTTACATATGCTGCAAATATATCCAAATATTGAGTAAAGCACACAGATAGCAAAGTTATGAAAACGTCTCAGCCATAACCAAGTACCTTACGGGAATGAGCCACCGGGCCTTCGGACTCCAAACCAACATCTCAGGGCACATCAAGGTCAACTGGCATAAGGACAATGTTTTATATCCTACCTTGGTGAGTAGGGACTGAGGTCTTAAAATCTTGTGAGCAGCCATCTGGGGTGCAACTATTGGTCTCGCCCCATTCTGAACAAAGAAGAGTGTTAAAATCAAAGACACATGTCAATAATTAAGCCAAAGGTCTAATGGACCAGGAAAACCTCAGCCTCCACAACGCTGACACCAAAGGAATTAGGTGGTGCCTGGCTACCACTACCCAGTGCTCTGGACAGAAGGGATCACAGTAGGAGGTCCTAGATGGAGGAGGAGAAAAATGTGGAACAAAACTCAAAAACAGAGAAAAGACCAGGCTTACTAGTCTGATAGAGACTGATAGAATCTCGATACTATTAGGCACTCTTCAAACCTGGGAGTGAACTCACCTGCTATGCCTCCATTTTCAGCCAAACAGTAGACCAGCCCATAAGGTGAACAATAACACCAGGTATGAACTCCTTAGAACAATCAACTGTATGAGTTCAAAAGGGCAGCATCTGTCCAAGGATCCGAAAGGCAGGAAAGGATAAGAAGGAAGGACAAACGGGATGGTAAACACGGGGAGGAAGTGGGAAAGTGCTGTTACATTGCAGAGATTGCAATCAAAGTCACAAAACAAAATGTATATGAACAGCTGAATGGAAACCAATTTTCTCTGTACACAAATTTTCACCCAAATCAAAGTAAAACTAAAAGGAAAAAGAAATGACCAACACGTAAAATTCTACAGAACGGCATCCATAGACTTAACTACAATAAGTTCCTTATTATTATATCATAGAATGTTAACGAGATAAGATTTAGTAAAATTGTTAAGTTAAAAATGCAATTGTGGAGTTAAAAAAATGTTTCTTAAAGAATTATTCATTTAAGATAACACTGTTTTAGAGACCATTTGTTGGCCACAGGACATCCTGTGTAACTTTCTCAACTGATGTTAGAGAAGCTTCACCCATGTTCAGTGTGATGCAATGAAAGGCTTTGGAAACTGCTGCAGCATGGTAGGAAAGAAGGTCCAAGAGTTAAGGGAACAAGTGCTGCTAAGAACAGGTACTGCTCAAAAGGATGTCAAAGAAAATACGTCTGTCAGAAACAGAACGTTGGAGGGAATTTTGGTTAGAAAGTGGAAGCTTCTACTCATAAGAGAAATAAGAGATTGTCTCACAGCCTTAGGTAGTCATTCAAGGCATCCTGGGCCCTGGATACCATTGTTACCATAAAGCTCTGGAGAGGACGACCTCACCTCTATCTCTAGAGAGGACAACTTCACCTCCCTGCCAAGCCCCTTGCTGCACTAAGTTCTGCTCTGACAACCAGAAGCACTAGCATCTCCTGGGTCTTGGTTAGAAATGCAGACTCTCAGGGCCCACCACAGACCTTCTGAACCTGAATCTGCCTTTGAACGAGACCCAAGGTGACCCCCATCTGTTAGGCAGAACACTGCTGGCCAGGCAGGTGAATGATTAAACCGGAGGAAATGATAAGAACTGGTCAAGCAAGGAAGCGCCTGACCAGAGCCCATACCAAACCCCAGCACATAACCCTTACTTACGAAAGACCCCAGCACCTGACTCTTACTCACGAAAGCCCCCAACCATTTCCTGCCCACTATGTTAATGAAGTACTTCAGCTCTACTTCCTGCCCCCATGCTAATAGGGTGCTATAACCTTATTGGTTCCTGTAACACATCCCCTGCTCTCAACCCGGTCCGCTGAGGAACAGGAAAAGTAACACTATAAAAACCCTTTTCTTTCACCCGGACGGCGCGACTTCTCGGGCCCCTCTCAGGGACCCATGAACCTCGCCCGGGTCCCTCTCGGGGACCCGTGAACCTTGCCCAGGGGCGCAGAATAAAGCTGTCCTTCTCTACCTTCTGTGTCGCTTCCCTTCTTTATCACGACCTTACATCATGAACCTGAAAGTTTGAT
>NW_006922000.1:1662711-1665009 GCF_000298275.1 Orycteropus afer afer
AAGAAAAATGTATGAATTAATTATATAAATCTCATCAAACTGAAACACATACCATAGTTTTAAGGTCCCATGTCTCAGTGAATATGTATATAAAGAGTATTCAGATATTTTTAAATATTGGAGGAAAATACTGGACACACTTTAGATGGATGACTGAACTTTATGATTCAGAACCAGAAATGAAGGAAAAAGGTAGTGGGCAGGCAGTAGCAGCACAGAGGAGAACAGAGGGTTAAGAATCAACCCCTCTACTCCACAGGTAGTTTATCCATCGGTCACTGTGTTCAGAGTGTCTAGTGCCACAGTCTTCCTGCAGGACTTCACACATGTCTGTGATATATACATACATACATGTAGACAGGTAGATAGACAGCCAGACAGACAGACAGACTCAAAAACAAGAAATCAGCAGAAATTGAAATTGTTGTTGTTGTTGTTAGGTGCCATTGAGTCATCTCCAACTCGTAGCGACCCTATCTACATACAACAGAATGAAACACTGCCTGGTCCTGTGCCTGCCCAACAATCCTTGCTATATCTGAGCCCATCGCTTCAGCAACTGAGTCAAGCCATTCCATCAAGGGCCTTCACCTCTTTCACAGACTCTCTGCTTTACCAAGCTTGACATCCTTCTCCAGCATGTGGTCCCTTCTGACAACATGACCAAAGTAAGACGAAGTCTGGCCCTTCTCACTTCCGAGGAGCATTCTGGCTGCACGTCTTCCAGGACAGATTCGTTAGTTCTTTTGGAAGTCCATGGTACTTTTTTGCCACACCACAACTCAAAAGCATCAACTCTTCTTCAGTCTTTGTTCATTGTCCAGCTCTCACATGCGTATGAGGCAATTGAAAATACCATGGTTTGGGTTAGGCACACCTTAGTCTTCAAGGAGACATCTTTGCTTTTCAGCACTTGAAAGAGGTCTTTTGCAGCAGATCTGCCCAGTGCAATATGTCATCGGATGTCTTGACTGCTGCTTCCATTGGTGTTGGTTATGGAACCAAGTAATATGAAATCCTTAACAGCTTCAATCTTTTCTCTATTTATTGTGATGCTGCTTTTTGGTCCAGTTGTCAGGATTTTCATTTTCTTATGTTAAGATGCAATCCATTCTGCAGACTGAAGTCTTTAATCTTCATGAGTAAGCGTTTTAAGTCATTCTCACTTTCAGCAAGCAAAATTGTGTCATCTGCGTATCACAGGTTGTTAATGACCCTTCTTCCAGTCCTGATGCCAGGTTCTTCTTCATATAGTCCTGCTTCTCAGATTATTTGTTCACCATACAGATTGAATAAATACGGTGAAAGGATACAACCCTGACACACACACCTTTTTGATTTTAAACCATGTGGTATCCCCTTGTTCTGTTCAAACAGTAGCACCCTGGTCTATGTACAGGTTCCTGATGAGCACAATTAACTGTTGTGGAATTCCCATTCTTCTCAACGTTATCCATAATTTGTTATGATCCATATTATCAAATGCTTTTGCATGGTCACTAGAACACAAGTAAACATCTTTCTGGTATTCTTTGCCTTCAGCCAAGACCCATCTGACATCAGTAATGATATCCCTCATTCCACATCCTCTTCTGAATCCAGCTTGCATTTCTGGAAGTTCTCTGTCAATATACTGCTGCGACTATTTTTGAATTATCTTCAGCAAGATGCCTAAGGCATTTGACTGCTGACCAGGATGCTGGCAGCTCAGACCACCAGTCACTCTGCAGAAGGAAGATGGAGCAATCTGCCTCCATAACGATTGACCTCCTCAGAAACCCAATGGGAGTCCCTATGAGTCAGAATCGACTCAATGGCAGTGGGAAATGAAAATTAGTGATTAATAATTATATTAAAAAACATGTCAACATCATAAAGCACAATATTTAGCAGTCAAAAAATTCACTGTATTTAGTGGAATAAAAATTTACTGCAAAACGTTATTTAGGTTAGGTCTCCTCTCTGTGCAGGTATTTGTATTTTATTGATGGTCTAGAAATGAATTGTTTGAAGGTAAAGAATATCAAAAACAAAATTAAAAATAACTTTGTACCACCTCCAAATATATAGGTGTATATGACTGTGTATTGTTTGTTATATTGTTGTTGTTGTTGTGTGCCGTTGAGTGGGACCCGACTCATAGCGACCCCTCCTTGGGTTTCTGAGGCAGTATCACTACAGAAGTAGATTGCCCCATCTTCCTTCCGAGGTGTGCTGGTGGGTTTGAACTGCCAGTCTGCTGGTTAGCAGTAGGCACTACGCTACCAGAGCTCCCTTGTTTGTTGTGTGTATATATAT
>NW_006922000.1:1665419-1675494 GCF_000298275.1 Orycteropus afer afer
CCAAGGAGGGGTCGCTATGAGTCAGGGCCGACTCGACGGCACATAACAACAACAACAACAATAACAATATATATATATACACACACACATACACACAGACATACACACATCTCCTCTGAAGGTATTAGAAGTCCTTGCCCTCAGCATTGAAACCAGCGTGGCTGGGGATGACTGATGTCCAGAGCTCCTGGCTTCTCCTCATCTGGTTTGGCCCTCTGCTGTGCTAGGAGGGCATAAAAAATATCCAAGAGCCTGAAGGCTAATCCCCCTCCCGCAGCATCCCCACCCCACAAATAATGTAAAATCCCTTCCCACATAGTTCCCACACTACTAGCAATTGTTCCAACGGGTGCTAGGCCACCCCAAGGTAGAGATGAGATGTGTATGTTTTTGTTTAGCTGGCACGGGCTGGGGTATCAATGCTTGGTTCTATACCAGGAACAAAACGGTAAAAGCAGCAAAGAACTGCCCAGGAAGCCATGTGGATTGAAGCTAGCCTCTCCTTCAAGACCGGAAGAGCTGGACCTTGCCAGCTTTGATTTGCACGCCTTTCAGCTACTCTTCCCAGTGGCTTCAGTGCATACAACTCTAGCTTTCAGTTAGGGCTGAGCTCAATGACTAAAAAATAAAGAACGGGGTAAAAAGAAAAGAAATCAAGGAAAGGCTCCAATGAATATGCAGAGTGTTGCTTTGGGAAAGGGGAAAATCTTGTTAGAAGCTTGGCAAACTTAGTTCATTAGGGACCTAGTGACATTCTAAAAACCAGAATATTTCCTCAGGTTGGTGAAAGCCTCAAGTGGCTGTGGGGCTTGGTCCCCGGGACCTCTCCTCACCCATTCTGTTCTTTTGGTTCTTTACTATATATTTTTTTGCAATGGTGAAAAATGTTACTAGGAAATATGTGGGGGGAAATGTGACTTATTGGAAATCAAAAGCAAGAAAATGAAACCCACTGTTGCTGAGTCAATTCCAACTGACAGAGATCCATGAGTTGGAGAGCAGACCTGCAGTGTTTTCGGCTATAATCTTTACAGAAGTTGATTGCCATGTCTTTCTTCTGCAGTGCTAGTGCGTGGGTTCAAATTGCCAACTTTGAGATTAGTAGCTGACCACAAATTGCTTGAGCCACCAGGACTCAGGAACATTAATACAGGGATGGAGGTTCTGATCACCCACCCTGTTCTCTAAAATCCCACTTCCTTTCTCTGCTTACGTGACTTCATTTCCACCATCCTCTTCTCTCTCAGGCACATAAACCAAAAACCAAATTTACTGCCATCAACTAGGTTCCAACCCATAGTGACCCCATTGGGTTTCCAGGGCTGCAAATCTTTACGGAAGCAGACTTCCCAATCTTTCTTCCACAGAGTGGCTGGTAGGTTTGAATTGCTGACCTTCCGGTTAGCAGCCAAATACCTTAACCACTACGCCACCAGCGCTCCTTCTCAGGCACAGAGTCCCCTTCATTCTCCTTTTGCCTAATGACGACTCGCTGTATGCATGACAGACAAGTGCATGCAGACACAGGCATTAAGGATCTCATAACAAGCTGTGAAAATCGGTCCATCTCCTGCCCTTCCGAGACCTCTGACGTTCTTCTGTGTAGTTTCCAAGTCAAAGAAGGTGTTGTCTATGTTCCCCCTTTTCTCTGGGAACATCAGATGGCCCATTCATAGACCTCTTTCCCTCCTGGAAATAATTAGTCTAAAGGCTAAACCTACCATCTCAATTGTTAAAGAGTGGCAGAGATCAGAACAACTCCATCATGCCAAATACACCTTATGTAGTCCTCTGAGAAAGTGACTTAGCACAGTGAGTTTATGGTCAGGGTGTCTTGGTTTCAGGAAACTATTTGAAAAAATGTTCTAGCAATATACCGGAGAACAAGATAGTGTTATGTAGGGTGATGTAAGTGGGCACGCAAATACTAGCCGAAAGGTTGATGGTTTGAACCCACTGAGAGGTGCCTTGGAAGACAGGCCTGGGGAGCTGCTTCTGACAGGTCACAGCCTTGAGAACCCCTGGGGAGCACAGTTCTGCTCTGTACCTGGGGTCACAATGAGTCAGAATTGATTCAACAACAATGAACAACCACAGTAACTATGATGCAACAGGAGGCGAACAGCACTATCGGGGAAGAATTCTTAACTAAAATGTTTAACCTCATCTTGTAAATGTAACAGTGTCAAGCGTAAAGCCCTGCATTTATATTTAACTCAATGACCTAAGTAATGGAAGAAAACTGGCTTCACCAGAAACGGTGAAGTTTTAACTTGAGGACAAGCTTAATATACACCAGTGGGGTGTCCGGGTGGACAGCAAAGCTTATGAGCAAACTGGCACAGTCCATTCTGAAGAAGCCCGAGTTATTACAAAGGCCTTTCCTATACTGAACTGGAACCAATTCCCTGAATATTTCATCAAATTCTTCTCAGACAGGAGTGAGGCCGAATTTCTGGCTCAATTCATACATGAACAATAGGACACTGAATTAACTCCAATTATAACATGTCTTCTAGTTTAATGTGACTTTCCCACCAGGGGACAGCACTCAAATAGAGATTATGATCTTGCAGAGGAAATCTCCAACTAGATTTAAAGCAGTTGGTAAGCTAGGTCATAGTGTTTCCTTAAAAGCATGAAATAACATCTTGGGGTGTTTTGGGACCATAAGTCTAGCAACTGGCTGTATCTACAACACCATGTCCTACACAGCTTTCTCCCCTTGTGCCCAGGGAAGTGCCCAGGCACTTGGTAAAGGTTAGCTGAATGAATGAAGGAATGGCCAGCAAGAAACAATGAAACAGTGGCACACGATGGACACTGTAAGACATTTGACACCTCTTGAATTTTATATCTAATTTTGGAGGAGTGGCCATCTGGTTTTCAAGTTGTAGTAAACTAGAAACATGGAAAATAAATATTATAGCCAAGTATATTGGTATGAGTATAAAATTTAAGGAAAATCACTTTTTAAAAACTCATATGCACATGTTTTATGGTCATTTGGAGTCAAATTACCCCCAGTACCTCAGGTTTCCCTGATGGAAACATCCACTGACTTCATAAGACTGACATCCATAACTACAAGGAACACTTGTACTTATACAGCATTATGTAATCAGCCAAGAGCCTTTGTGGCACCGTGGTTAAGTGCTTGGCTGCTAACCAGAAGGTCTGTGGTTTGAACTCATCGGTTGTTCTGTGGGAGAAAAATGGGGTAGTCTGCTTCTGTACAGACTTACAGCGTCAGAAACCCCATGGGGCATTATGAGTCAGAATCAACTCCAGAGCAATGGGTTTGGTTTTATGATTATTATTCCTTAAATGGTGGCACAGTGGTTAAGTGCTAACCAAAAGGTTAACACTTCAAGACCCACCACTGCTCTGCTGAAGAAAGTCTGCTTCCACAAAGATTTACAGTCTTGGAAACCCAATGGGCCAGTTCTACTCTGTCTTGCGGGGGTCACTATGAGTCTAATTCTCATTGTCTGACTATGCATTATAATGAACTTGACAGCAGTGGATTTTGCCTAGTTTATGTGATCAGCAATATAGGACAGGATGGGCACTGTCTTTTATGAAACCACCCCAAAAGGTAACTAACTAAGAAAATGAATACTTAAGGACTACTAGATTCTATCTCATGGCAACCCCATGCGTGTCAGAGTATAACTGTGTCTCACAGGGTTTTCAAAGATTGCTTTTGTGGAAACAGATCACCAGGCCTTTCTTCTGAGTGCCTCTGGATAGATTCAAACTAGAAAACCCCACTGTTCCTGGTTACCTGCTGCCTCCAGGATCCTCAGCCTCAGTTTCATCGCCTTTCGAAAACCCTCGACAGCAAATGATTATTACTAACTTCCAGCAGGGTTTCTGTCCTTTTACGTGCATTATCACCTTGGATTGGTAGAATGAGTGCACTATATTCATCTTATGGACATGTACACAAGATTGACATAAAAGAAATAAAGGAAATAGGCTAAGGCAGAAGGAAGTAAGGTCAGTGGTCTCCTGAAAAGTAAAGATTTTGTATTTTCATGTAATCATTCATTCACAGTGAAAAAATTTAAGTCAATGTGTGCTAAATACCAGCCAGATCTTGTACATTTCATTATAATCAATTATTTTGTCTTCTGGAGCTGCCATTTCAAACCTTCTGCTCAGGTCTCCTACTTCATCCTTTCTTCCATTTGCTTTAGCTTCTCTTTGTTCAAGAGCAAGTTTCAGAGTCTCCCCTGGCATCCATTTTGGTCTTCCCTTCTTTCCTTGTCTTTTTAACAACCTTTTGCTTTTGTCATGTATGATGTCTTTGATGTCATCCCACAACTTGTCTGGTCTTTGGTCATTGATGCTCAGTGTGTCAAATCACACTTGAATTTAAAGATCACATGTAAAACAGCTTGAGAAGACAAAGTAAAGTATTATAATGAAGTGCGCAAAGATCTGGAATTAGAGGATCAAAGGGGAAGAAAATGCTCAGCATTTCTCAATCTGAGAGACCTGAAGAAAAAATTCAAGCCTCAAGTTGCAATATGGAAGGACTCTATGGGCAAAACAATGAACGATGCAGAAAGTATCAAAAGAAGATGCAATATACTCATTTTACCAAAAAGAATTGGTCAGTGTTCAACCATTTCAGAAGATAACATATGATCAGGAACTGACAGCATTAAAAGAAGTCTAAGGTGCACTAAAGGCACTGTCAAAAAATAAAGCTCCCGGAATCAGAGGAATACCCTTTGAGATGTTTCAACAAATGGATGCTGCCCTGTAGGTGATTACTCATTTATGCCAAGACACTTGGAAGACAGCTACCTGACCAACTAACTGTAAGAGATCAGTATTTGTGCCCATTCCAAAGAAAGGTGGTACAACAGAATGTGGAAATTATTGAAAAATATCATTAATATCACATGCAAGTCAAATTTTGCTGAAGATAATTCAAAACTGGTTACAGCAGTATACTGACAGGGAAATGCCAGAAACTCAAGCTGGATTCAGATGAGGACATGGAAGAAGAGATATCATTGCTGATGTCAGATGGATCTTGGCTGAGAGCAAAGAATGCCAGAAAGATGTTTACCTGTGTTCTTTTGACTATGCAAAGGCATGTGACTGTGTGGATCATAACAGATTACGGATAACATTGTGAAGAATGGCAATTACAGACAACTTAATTGTGCTCACAAGGAACCTGTATACAGACAAAGAGGCAGTCGCTTGAACAGAACAAGGGCACACTACATGGTTTAAAATCAGGAAGGGTGTGCATCGGGGTTGTATCCTCTCACCATACTTATTCAATCTGTACGCTGAGCAAATCATCTGAGAAGCTGGACTATATGACACAGGATGTGGCATCAGGATTGGAGGAATACTCATTAACAACCTGCAATATGCAGACGACACAACCTTGCGCATTAAAAGTGAAGAAGACTTAAAGCACTTACTGATGAAGATCAAAGACTACAGCCTTCAGTATGAATTACACTTGAACATAAAGAGAACAAAAATCCTCACAACGGACCAATAAGCAGCATCATGATAAATGGAGAAAAGATTGAAGTTGTCAAAGGATTCATACTACTTGGACCCACAGTTGACAACCAGGGAAGCCAAAACCCAAGCCCATATCACAATTCATAGTGACCCTATAGGACAGAGTAGAACGGCCCCATAGGGTTTCCAAGCTGTAAATCTTTATGAAATCAGACTGATATATCTTTCTCCTGCAGAGAGGCTGGCGGGTTTGAACTTCTAACCTTTTTGGTTAGTAGCCCAAGGCTTTAATCACTGCACCACCAGAGCTCCTGCCCACAGTAATAGCAGCCAAGAAATTAAAGGACATATTGTATCAGGCAAATCTGCTGCAAAAGACCTCTCTAAAGTGTTAAAGAGCAAAGATGTCACTTTGAAGACTATGTGAGCCTGACACAAACCATTATTATATTTCAATAGCCTCATATACATGTGAGAGCTGGACAATGAATAAGGAAGACCACAGAAGAACTGATGCATTTGAATTGTGGTGCTGGTAAATATTGTTAACAACCAAAAAACCAAACTCACTGTCATCGAGTCAGATCTGACTCACAAAGACCCCCTCCTTGGGTTTCCAAAGTGGTATCACTACAGAAATAGATCGCCCCATCTTCCTTCTGAGGAGTGGCTGGTGGGTTTGAACTGCCAGCCTTCTGGTTAGCAGTCAAATGCCTTAGGCACTAGAACTAACAAATATATCCTGAAGAAATACATCTGGAATGTTCCTTAGAAGTGAGAATGGCCAGACTTCATCCCTCATACTTTGGTCATGTTATTGGAAGGGACCATTCCCTCGAGAAGGATATTATGCTCGGTAATAGAGAGGGTCAGCAAGAAAGAGGAAGACCCTCAACAAGATGGACTGACAAAGCGGCTGCGATGCAGGGCTCGACCGTGGCAGTGATGGTGAGGGAGGCATGGCACTGGGCAGTGTTTTCTTCTATTGCACCAATAGGGTTGCTATGAGTTGGAACTGACTCAATGGCACCTAGCAACAACAGCGACAGGCTGGGTCACATCTTCTGGGAAAGACAAACACTTAAGCAAGTATTTGGAGAACAGTTTCAGAATGAGTTAAAAATCAGAAGGTCAGATTTGTTCAATGTAAGACATTTTTATGGTACAAAGGAGTCCCTTAAAGGGAGCTCTGGTGGTGTAATGGCTAAGGCATTTGGCTGCTAACCAGAAGGTCAGTGGTTCAATCCCCCTGGGTGTAAGGAAGATGGGGCAATCTACCTCTGTAAAGATTTACAGTCTCGGAAAGCCAACAGGGCTGCTCTAAGTCGGAATCAACTTAATGGCAGTGAGTTAGGTATTTTTTTTTTAGAGTTTAAGGAGTGCCTGAGGGTCGCTGACGGCAGGATACTTAAGCTCTTGGCTGCTAATCAAAGGTCATTGGTTTGCATCCACCAGCTCCTCCATGGGAGAAAAGAACTGTTGATCTGCCCCTGTAAAAATTACAGGCTGGGAATCCCTATGGACAGTTCTCTGTCATATAGGGTTGCTTTGAGTTGGAATTGACTCAATGGCACACAACAAAGGGATCCCTAGGTGGTGGAAATTATTAACACGTCCATTCCCAACCTGTCACAGAAGAAAGGCCTGGTGATTTTCTTCTCAGAACTCAGCCACTGAAAATCCTGTGGAGCTCAGTTCTACTCCCACACACATGGGTTCATCGTGAGCTGTGTTTATGCGGTATTCAACTGTCTTCTTTACAGAATATTTTCATATTTAGTTGGACCAAATAACTATTAACCAACTTTCAACCTGCAATATGCAGATGACAAAACATTATCTCACAAGATCAATGTGAGATAAACATGGTAGGCATTACATTTTCACTTACTAGACTACAAAATTGAAGATTTAATAGCTGTCTTAACTCAGCCAAAACCACACAGCTCATTAACAGTGAGGCCAGATAAGAAGTAACTTGATTTGACTCCTTATTAATTATGCTACATATTATGTAATGCCTCCCATTCAGGTTTCATGATAGGAAACCATCAACCATCCCACTTCACAGACAAAAGTGTCATTCACGTGGTATATTTACAAAGCAACATACTGGATAACGAGGTGTGTTCTCCGAGTGGAGTGTTTTGCGGCTTTGTTAGTAACCTGCGGCTGCCTCCGCTCCTGGCATTCCACAAGCACAGCTCCTGAACCACTTCTCTGCTACCTCTATAGTGCTTCTGGGAAATGACTGTTGTTTGCAGGGGATCTGAGACAGGCAACTAACGAATGGCCCCCAAACACAACCACTACAAATACTTACAGCCTACCAGTGATTGCTATGATGACGTGGAATTCCTCTCTGCTTAGTGTCATTCAGGGGTTGAACTAGCCCCAGCAGAAGGTACATTGTTTTTCAGAGAATCTTAGAAACGGGAAGAGCCTTAAATTGACCCTTACTCTGTTAATCCATCAACTAGAATCTATTTAGTGCTAATCTATGCAATATCCTGAGGACATGAAAAGAAATGCAACATATGGCCTTTGTCCATGAAGCATGTAACCTGTAGGTACATGAAGGTTTTCTCAAAAATTGAAAGGATAGTACCAATGCTCAATAAAAAGATGTCCCAAAGGAGTCAAGCTGCCATTGTATGCAAATCTTCAGGGGTGGCTTCCTTCATAAAGTTCTCATGCTGTATTAATACACATATGATCATTATTGTCAATTGTTGATTTTCCTAGAAAAGACCAACTGGAGATCCTACTGACTAAGCAGACTTAATTTGAGGAGCGCTGGTAGCATAGTGCCTAAGGCATTTGACTGCTAACCAGAGGCTGGTGGTTCAAACCTACCAGCCACTCCTCGGAAGGAAGATTGGGTGATCTGCTTCCGTAGTGATACCGCCTTGGGAACCCAAGGAGGGGTCGCAGTGAGTCATATCTGACTCAAGGGCAGTGACTTTGGCTTTTTTCTGTACAGTACAAGAAATGAATATGCAGATAGAGCTAATGAGTGACTCAAGAGCAGCCATCAGAACTTGTGGATGGAGTGGGGTGGCCAGGACATGCCACCCCAGGTTGTCTGATCAAGTACACTCTTAATTAAACCACATTTTACTCTCAAGGCTGACTTAAAATATTTGGCTAAGCAATGGTGTTACATTCCCTCTTATTCTCTCTTGACAACCAGTTTTGATCTGAGTTGCAACCGTTGATGATTCTGCCAACAGCATCCCAGACCTAGTCAGGTGAACTGACCAGCAGCCTGGGTCCTCTGAGGAAAGTGCCAACTCCACTTCCTCACAGCTCCAACTGAAGTAAAGTTGAGGAGGATTTTCCTCCTTCACTTTCTACTTTATGGGCTCTGAAAATTTCACACTCTTTTTAAATCACGTTTCCAATCAAAAGTGTTGAAAACTGTACAGAGGAGCTCTCATGGCATAGTGGTTAAAGCATTCAGCTGCTAACCACAACAGTGGTTCAAACGCCAGCTGCTCTGTGGGAGAAAGATGAGGCAGTCGGTTTCCATAGAGATTGATAACCTTGGAATTCCTATGGGGCGGTCCTACTCTGTCCTAAAGGGTTGCGATGAGTGAGAACTGACTGATGGAAGATAGTTTTTATACATTTCTAGCCAGGGCAGGTAATAAAAATAACTGTACTGCCTTTTTTGAAAGAAAGAATAATTTATTTTATTTTGGTGTGTGCAAAAACTTATGTATTCAATTTAGTGACACTGATGACATTCTTACCCTTTTTTCTGAGTTGTTCCTCCTCTAATAACATACCTCCACTGCCTCCCAGGGTTCCTATCTAGTCTTCTGTGTTGCTGCTGTCAATGGGATACCATATACATAGGTCTTGAAAGGGTACAGTGCTCAAAGCAGACAATTTTGACTCATGAAGTTGAACTACTATTTGGTTTGAAGAAGACTTTAGTTTAAGGTTTAAAGATTATGTTAGGGCAAGTTTCAGGGGTCATCCAGCCTCCATGGCTCCAAAAAAGGTGACATCCATGAGAATCTGAGATTCTGCCCTGTATTTCCCCCTCTTCTGATCAGGATACTTCTATAGAGCCTTTAATCTAAATGTTCAGTAGTGGTAGCTGGGCACCATCTAGTTCTTCTGGTCTTGTGGCAAAGGAGGCAGTTGTCTGTAAAGGCAACTGGCCACCCCTTCCACGTCCTCCTCTTGTTCCTGACTCTCCTTCCTCTGTTACTCTGGGTGAATACAGACCAATTGTTGTCCTGGCATGTCTGCCTGCAAGCTTCTAAGACTACTGTGGGTCCTTTTGACACACTAAAAAGTAGGTGTCACTTGACCAGGGTTTCAAGGCACTTGTTCTTACCCGGGCTATGTTCTCTGCTACGTCCTCAAGATTTGACGCCATTCATTCCCTGCACTCCTTTGTCTGAAGTTGAAAACTGGAAGCCCAATAATGCATGAGCATCCTGTACAGTAATACACAGAGTCACTGTACCAAAAAGAACCAATGGTATTGGAGGAAGAAGTCAAAGTTGCACTGAAGGAACTGGCGAAAAACAAGGCTCCAGGAATTGATGGAATATCC
>NW_006922000.1:1676734-1691481 GCF_000298275.1 Orycteropus afer afer
ACTGCTAAAAGAACTAACAAATCTTTCCTGGAAGAAATGCAGCCAGAATGCTCCTTGGAAGTGAAAATGGCCAGACCCTATCTCATCTAGTGTGATCATGTTGTCAGAAGGGACCATTCCTCTGAGAAAGAGATCATGCTTGGTAAAGTGGAGGGTCAACGAAAAAGGAGAAGACCCTAAAAAAGATGGTTTGACACAATGATGGGCTCAGGTATAGCAAGGATCATGGGGCTGGCACAGGACTGGGCAGTGTTTCGTTCTGTTGTACATAGGGTTGTTATGAGTTGGAGACAAGTAGACAGCACCTATCAACAACAATCCTTGGGTGCTTGGCCTGCCCTGAACCAATAAAAGTGTTCAGGAATTTTGTCATTTTATGCTTATTGCCACAGCTGGAAAAGATCCCACTTAGAGCCAAACTGGTGAGTTTTGGCATTCTGTAGGATTATCTTCAAAAAGGAAAAAGAGTAACCAAAATGTGCAATAAAATAATATTTTTATAACTTAAACAAATAAAATAAAAAGCTGAAATCTTAGTCCTAATACACTAGAAAAATGGTTTAAATTTTTATAGATTACCTTCAAATCTTTACTCATATGCACTTTTATTTTTATAAATAAAATAAAGTTGCAATCTCCTGATAGTCACCATTGTGCATTTTTCTCAAAATGTACCAAGTCTTGAGACGTTTTTCAAGCTTCTACCTGGTATCATCATTTCAATTTTCAATGGCTTATTACCTCTCACCAAGTAGACAGACCATAGCTTGATGTCAATTATTTCTTCCCCCTTTCACCACTTTCCCATGATGAAGATTCTAGCCTCAACATTGGACAAAGGTTTCCTATACATGGACTAGTAGGAAAAGAGAGGCAACAATATGTAGGTAGCAAAGCCATATCACACAGCCCGTTAACCACAAAGTACCCCATCTGCATGTCACTCCCGGAATTACTTTCCTCTGCCACAGTTATTTTGATCTCCTAAATGGGTTAACACAAACCACAAGTCTCATGACTGAGCTAGACAATAGAATTTATTTAGGCTTAAAACTGCTTAACAGCCAAGTTCAGAGACAAGAAAGGAGAAGAAGAATCCTTAATTAGATGGAGAGGCACCAGTTTCTACTTGTCTGCTTCATGGGACAAGAAAGAGATCATCGAAAGCAGTTTGTGCTAATGTGGGGCAGATACTGCTCCACAACCCCACAGTACAGCTCTTTCCTGGGGAACAAGCACAAAAAGCAAGCATCCCTAGGCACCTTTACAAGCCTTGAATCATCCAACTGATAGAAGACTTGGGCTGGCATAATGGGAGGGCTATTGATGGGTCCTGTGCAGAGGCTGGGAAGGCAGAAGCATGCTACCCCAGAAATGAAACTCTGGACACTCCTGCCACACACAGGCCCATGTGTATCGTGTGTGTGTGTTTACCTTCCTTTTTTAACTGAAAGATTTATTGTAAAAACGGAAAGACTGTGGTAGTTTAAGGTTGTGTGTCAACTTGACTGGACCTGCTTTTTGAGTGGCTGGGCAGCTGGTTGTAGTTATTCCCCATGGTGAGACTGGCAATCAACTCCATGGTGGGATCTACTGTGAGAGCTGAGAAGCTGCCTTGGGGATGTGGGCTGTTTCCAGTATATAAAGAGAAGCATTGAGAAAGGTCTCTGAGCTTTTTGGCCCATCTGGATCCTGCGTTTGGCCAACTCTTCATCTCATGGGCTTGCCATGTCGTCTGCTGATCTAGAGACTGTTTCTGGACTTAAACTAATGGCCTGCTGTGTTGTTTGATAATCTTGGGACTGTGCCTTTTTACTTGTCAATCTTGGGTTTGTCAGTCTCGGCAGCCAGCAGCTGCCTGAGTTAAGAAATGCCTCCAGCTCCAGTGGGCCAGGAGCAAGAGGCAGAGGTGAAGCCCAAGGTCCAGGGGCCTTCACTCAGCCCCTAGAGCTGGCACTTTGCACTCAGATTTCTAGCCTCCTAAACTGTAATACAATAAGTCCCTGTTCGTTAAAGGCATACATCTGTGATATTCTGGGTTAGAGCAGCACAAGAGAAGCAAAAGGGAGATCACACTGAAAAAGAAAGATCAGGATAAGGAAGCTTCCGTGGTAATTGCATAATTGGTGAAATAATAGTCTTGGGATTGTAATTTTTCAAAAAGCCTTTACTTTAGCATTTCTAGACAAATATAAAATGTCTACTATTTGCTTTAAAATAGTCAAGGAAAGAAAAGCTATTAGGTACTACGCAGGCCAAACATGTTGGCAGAGTATCACAAGGACATCTAGAGCCTTTCCTCAAGGACATCTGTATTTTAGGCTTTAGCTGCACACTCATTTGTTGCTCTTGTTGCTGTTGTTATTGTTGCTATTTTATAGCTCGGCTCCTGGGAGTCCTTCTGTAGCCGTAGCTTGAGTGCCAGACACAGTCCGGGTTCCCAAGAGGCCAGCCAATGGCCCATTGCAAGCAAGTCCACAGCAGTGTGCATGGACATGGGTGTGGCCTCCCATACTGCCCCTGGGGGGCACCCTTGCTCAGGCATCATCTACATCATGGTGTGCAACAGGCCTGGTCCTGAACACTTCAATGCCCTTGTTTTGCTTCATTTCTGGCTGCTTTGCTTGGCAGTCAAGTGTCTAGTCAGAAGCCAAATTAGGATTGCTCACTCCCCACCAGGCCATCTCATGTTCCACCGAGAGTCTGGCCTGCTGGCAAGCTTCTCTGCCCTCCACCCTGGGCTCCAGAACACAGGCCAAATGGCAGTGACTGGAAAACCCATTCTCTATTGTGTCTCCTCTCAGGGCTTCTAGGTATATGGCCTTGTGTCACTGCACATTTGTGCCTCTCAGGGACAATGAGGAGGGCCAATCAAAACAGCCACCATTACCACCGGCCAAATCATTTGGATCGGGAGGGAAGATAATAGTAACTGTTGGGGCTGGGTGCACGTCAGATATCTCTGCTGTCTGTTTCCTTTTTGTGTAAGCTGACCCCTAGAATTGTAAATTGTCAGGAGACCCCCAACTCATGGTTTCAGAGAGTTTCCAAAAAACAAAAGGGAAATAAAATAACTTACCCTGGAGCATACATCTGGTGGGTGGCGGAGTCAATCTTACACCCCTACCGTCTAGACCTGCGCTGTCTAATGCACTAAGCACTCGCCACCTGTGGCCACCGAGCACGTAGGTCATTCAAGCTGAGACGTTGCCTTAGCGGCTCTCTCGTGCTGCTGTAACAGAAATACCACAAGCTGGTGGATTTAATAAATAAACTGACTTCCTCACAGTTGGGAGGCGGGAGATGTGACATAAACTTGGCTCTAAGGAATTCTCTTTCCCTCCACTCTAGGGAGGAAGTGCTGGTCTCTTCAGGTTCCAATCTTGACGCCTACGTGATCTCCATGTGACATGGCATTAGTGCCCCTCCATCACCACTCTCTTAATCTGCTCTTCTGTATCTCAAAAGAGTTTGACTTAGAACACACCCTACACTAATACTGCTTCATTAACATAACCAAGAAAACCCATTCCCAGGTGGGATCACATCTAAAAGTATAGTGTTAGAATTTACAAGATACATTTTTCGGGGACACAATGCAACCCCTAACAGATGTACTGTAAGTGTGAAATACATACTAGGTTTCAAAGACTTACAATGAACAAAACAAGAATGTCTAATTAACTCAAATATAGTTATCTCATTCAGCCACCCAGTCATTCATGCATTTACTCAAGGGTGAAGCACTGTGCCTGCTATTGAAAATAGACACTTAATAAGACAAGCTCAACCCTTGCCCTCACGCACTGTGTAGTCCAGTCGATACTGTGCCCTATTGCCTTTCCTTAGTCTTTGCCTTTCACATGAATAACCAGTACCCATCAAGTGGACTCCACCTCGGGGTGACCCACGGGTGTCAGAGTAGAACTGGGCTCCATAGGGTTTCCAATGGCTGTTTCTTCATAAGCAGATCACCAGGCCTGTCTTCTGAGGTGCTGCTGGGTGACTTGAACATCCAACCTTTCAGTTAGCTGCCAAGCACGTTAACCATTTGCATCACTGAACGACTCTACTTCACACGAGTGCTCTGACCACGTTGCTGATATCCTTAAAGCAGACACCATTACAGCCCTGCTGCAATGCTAAGGACAGGTGTGTGTGCTGAGAGTACGTTACCAATTGCTATCAGGCAAAGGTATGATTTTTTCATTGTTCCAGGAAAGCATGTTCAGTGACATAGCCTCTAGCCACATGAGACTAATGAGCACTTGAAACAGGCTGGTTTGAATTGAGATGGGCTGTCACTGCAAAATACACAATGGATTTTGAAGACGTAGCATGAAAAAATGAATGTGAAGTATCTCACCCATATTTTTATATTGATTGCTTGGTATTTTATAGACAGGTTTACATTAAACATATTACTTAAATTAATGTCACCTGATTCTTTTTACGTTTTTTTAAAAAATGTGTTTACAAGAAAAAATAAAATTACATATACATTAGCATTATATTTCTATTGGGTGGCACTTCTCTCTATATACCTACTCCTCACATACCAACTGTACTATTATTTTGCACTTACCACAATAGTCAGAAATCTACTACCTGGCTATTTTGCAATTAATGACATACATGTGGAAGCGATGAACACTGAGGTGAGAGGCAAGGCTAACACTGGCTGTGACAATTCAGGTTTGTATCAGCTTAACTGGTCCATGATTCTCAGTGGTTTGGCAATTACGTAATGATGTAATCAGGCAGTTACGCAATAACATTTGGCAGTTAAGTAATGGTATAATTTTGCAGTTATGTAATAAAATTTGGCAATTATGTAATAATGTAATTTGGCATTTTGGATCTAGTGTGGTCATTGTCCATTTCTGCATAACACCCTTTTTGCACAGCAACTTATCTTTGAATCCAGACCATGTCGATAAGCAAGCAGTAGGTGCACTAGTTTTTCCCACTCAACCAGTGATCATGAGGGAAATGTGTCTTCCAGGAAGCTGAGGAGCAAGTGATGGAGAAACGTGAGCTGAAGGAGGGCATGATAAGCTGCTTAGGTCCCACCTTTCTTTGCTCTTTGAAGGATCACTCACCCTTTAGGTAATCAGTGAGCATGACTCCAAACCCTGGGCAGTCTGACGCGATGCAGGCACAATGGCGCTGTGAATCAGAAGACCGTGAGTCCTCTTGGCCTTAGTGTCTGCACTTATCCATTGAAGGATCAAGAGCAAAGGTGTGAAATCTTGCTGGACTGTCACCTCTTTATGTGTTAAGTGGCGATAAAAACAATTCCTCCTCTCTACCTCAGATAGTATTGAAGTGAGATGATAGATACATGTGAAATTATCCCATAAACTGCAGACCATATTGCACAGTCATCATTTGTAATAACAAAAATAATGCAATAAGCAGTCAAGAAAAATTATGAGATACAGAAGATTAAAATACCATAATCCCAGAGAAATTCATAAAACAACAAAAATTCAAATAGAAATACAAAAATGTGTTGTTGGGTGCTATCAATTCAATTCTGACTCACAGTGACCCCATGTGACAGAGCAGAAATGCCCCAGGGCTTTCCTAGGCAGTAATCTTTACAGGAAGGAGCCTTGGATAAGTGCTTAGCTGATCATTGAAAGCAGCAGTTTGAGCTCCAGGGAAGAAGGACGGGCGATCTACTTCCATAAAGATTATGGCCTTAGAAACCCTATGAAGCAGTTCTACTCAGTCCTTGGGTCCTAGTTCTACTCTGTCATAGGATTGCTGTGAGTTGGAACCAACTCAATGGCAACGTGTTTTAATCTTTATGAAAATAGTTTGCCAGGTCCTTCTCCTGCTACTGGGTAAGTTTGAACCACTAACCTATCAGTTAGCAGCCGAGGGCTTAACCATTGCACCATCAGCCCTCTTAGTATGAAAATATCAATGTTTAAATAGTAAGGCTGACAGGAGAATCAAGAAAAGAAGGGAAATTTAGAATCAGAGTGTTGGCGTGTAAAAAGTAGGGCCTTTCCTAGAAGCTCTGATTTTGGAGCTCATGACTTTATGGGATCTGATGCCAGGAGATCACTTGATATAATTCATCTTTCCTCACCAATATTCCTTTATAGGAACCACTTGACATAATACGGACTTTTTAAAAACCTCACCCTATCTATTTTGTGGTTCATAGTTGAGTGTTTCTGTAATGGAAAGGGTGGGGGACGCCTCTGATCTCATACTGCATACATTGGAGTTGACCCAAACCATGTTATTTTCAATCATCTCATGTGAAAGCTGGGCAATAAATAAGAAAACCAAAGAAGAACTGATGCATTTGAATTACGGTTTGGGGGAATATATCGAATATACCATGGACTGCCAGAAGAATGAACAAATCTGTCTTGGAAGAAGTATAGCCAGAATGTTCCTTAACAGTAAGAATGGCAAGACTTCATCTCATGTACTTTGGACATCTTATCAGAAGGGACCAGTACATGGAGAAAGACATTATGCTTGGAAAAGTAGAGGCTCAGAAAAAAAAAAGGGAGACCCTCAATGAGATTGATTGACACACTGGCTGCTACAATGAGCTCAAACACAGCAATCATTGTGAGGGTGGTGTGGGACTGGCCAGTGTTTCATTCTGTTATACACAGGGTCATTATGAGTCAGGACCAACTTGATGGCACTTGACAGCAACAACATGCTGGAGCTTGTTGAAACAGAGGGGACTCTGTCCAATCCCTGGCTAGTAATACCAGGCACCACATCACTGAGCCCATAATTGCACACTAGAGAAACACAGAGATGTGTTTATCTTTCTGGGTATCTAAGCTGGTCTCAACATTTCTGGTCTCCATCAGACCCTGGAGAACTAAGGAGATTTGATGGCCTCCAAGTCCTACTCTGGTGGTGAGTGTTGCAGTCTGGAAAGCTGATTGCAATGTGGAAGGTTAAGTTGTTTTATGTTGACTGGACCACACAAAAGGTTAAAAAATTATTCCAAACAGGAGCTAATTGAAATCAGTAAATAATATTTCCCACTGTGCATGACAAAGAGGTTGACATTCTTTGTGAAATGGACAGAATTGAAAGAAATGGACTTTTCTCAAAGGAGTTTCCCTAAATTAATGAGCAGATGAAATAATGTTGAATAATGAAAATATTTTTAAGCACAGGATGCTGTGAAATAGCACATGAACACTTTTCCAATGATTGTATGGTCACTTCCTTCTGGAGAGGCCAGTCGGGTAAGCAAGGTCAAGTATGGTTTAGCTGTGGTTTTGTGGTGTGTAAGGACACAAAGTATGACACTTGTGGAGGTGGAAAACCCACAGAGAGTATTTAAGAAACAAGTGAGTAAACTCGTCTGAATTGGATGGAGGCTTCCCAGAGGGGCACAGAGAGGAGGCCCCCACAGAAAGAAGATGGCATCCACATGTAGATTCATTGAAGAGAGTTTCATGAATGTGAGTCCTGGGCGGTGCACATGGTTGCTAACTGAAATGTTTGAGGTTAGAGTCCATCCTGAGACCTCTGAAAACAAAGGCCTGGTACTCTACTTCTGAAAACCCTGTGGAGCTCAGTGCTACTCTGACACACCTGGGGTCACCCTGAGTTGGAATCAACTCAATAGCAACTGGTAGGAAATATGAAGGTAAGCCATGGAGAGATGTGCGGGCATAGCAAGGCAAAGAACATCTCATAGGCTTTCCCTCATTTAGGTCTCAGGCTCTGGTAGCATAGTGGCTAAGACACTTGCCTGCTAACCAGACAGCTGGCAGTTCAAACCCACCAGCCACTTCTCGGAAGGAAGGTTGGGCAATCCTACTTCCATAGTGATACTGCCTCGGAAACCCAAGGAGGGATCGCTATGAGTCGGGGCCGACTCGACGGCACATAACAACAACAACAACAAGGTCTCAGGCAGGAAGGAAAGGCCAATGGGCAGAACCCTAAGGAACTAGGACTCTAGGAGAGAGCTCTCTGAAGAGGACCAGCCACTGAAAACTCACGAACTTGCAGGGAGGGAGACATAAACACACACAGCCTCATTCTTCTCTCATTCTTTGATCTCCTCATACAACCTCACATTGGCCAAAACCAACAGGCAGCCAGATGTTGAAGCTTTTCATAGAAGTTGTTCTCCTGATGCACAAGGCAGAGTAGAGAAGGCTGGAGAATGGTGCTTGATGGGCAGATTGAACGTGCCGTGAGCACTGATAAGTCAGATGCAAAGGACACCCAGGGTCAAGAAGCCTTCTGATGGCAAGTGTTGCTGTTGCTGTTAGCTTCTGTTGAGTTGGACCTCAAATCACGGCAACCCCATGCATGATGGAATGAAATGCTACCTGCTCTTGCACCATCCCCATAACAGATTTCAGACTGGATCTTTGTGCTCCATAGGATTTGCATTGGTTGATTTTGAGAAGTCAGTCAACAAGTCTTTCTTCCTAGACAATCTCAGTCTAGAAGCTCCACTGAAACCTGTTCAGCATCATAACAACACTCAAGCCTCTACTGGCAGTCAGGTGCTGACTGTGATTGCAGTTCATTGGCCGGGAATAGAACCTGGGTCTCCCACGTGGAAGACAAGCATCCTACCCCTGAACCACCAATGCTCACCGTGGTATGGTGCACAGAATTGGGAAAAGTTTTATAGGGTCGTTTCTTGCCCTGGTGGCACAGTGTTTAAGTACTCAGCTGCTAACTGAAATGTTGGTGGTTCTAACCCACCAGGTGCTCCATGGGAGAAAGATGTAGCAGTCTGCTTCTGCAAAGATTACAGCCTTGGAAACCTTATGGGGCAGTTCTACTCTGGTTTTCTATGATTGAGAATCAACTTGACAATGGGTTTGGCTTGCTTTTTTGGTTGTCCTGTCAGTACTCATGTACCCTGTCACCGGCTTGCTCTGCTTCCATCTGCTTTGCACACATTAGAGAGCTCACACTGCAGTGAGCAAAGAAGGGCTGTCACCTGTAGCCACCCTACTGAGTTCCAGCACACAATACCAAAACCTTGGATTAAGAAGCAGGGGTCAACAAGGAATAGGTCCACATGCAATGTGAAGAATACACCAAGAAGTCTTAACAGTTGAAACAATACTGTCCCTACTCTTAAATCTACAATCCTAAGATTTGTATTAATTCAAATTCTGATTAAATTTCGATGGAGCTAATTCCACACCTCATATTCATCAGCTGAGTAAATATGCTGTAAAGTTCCTTTCCTTTGACTGAGTCAGATTTCCAAAAGCTTCCTGATGCTATGACTAAACAATGAAGAAAAAAGCATGCTGATCATTTCATACGGTCGTTTCTTGAATGTAGTAGAAACAAAAATTTAAAAAAAAAAAAAAAAAAAACCTTCTCATTTTCTGATCCTCCCATAGGTTTTAATATGAAAATGCTGGTAACCAAAGAGTCAGAAACCTCTTGCTGTGATCCGGGTAAGAAAAGAGCACGTGGTGGCTGGTGAGTGAGAAGCCTTCAAGATCCCACACACAATCTTGGTGGCTCCACACACCGTATCTAGAACAGGTAGCTCTCCTCCAGGCCCTGCTGTAGTTCCCACCCTGTTGCACATAATTATCATAAAGCAGGGCTATTTCCTGCCTTCCTGCCCCAAACAGCAGGAAGCAGTCAACTCTTTGGACTCACTTTGTGCTTGGCACCACCTCTCTGCAGCGGTGAGGGTTCTCTGCCAGGAATTTCAAACAGCTTACTCTGGTTTCTTACCCTGAATTTAACTAGCGAGCAAGGCAATGAAGCAAGGTCTGCCCCCTCTCCAGGGATTCGGAGAAATGGCACGGCTTCAGGCCTGATGGGGAGCACAGGGCCAATGCGGAGTCAGCAGCCCTTTCTCTCCAGCCCTTTCCTAGAGTCTGTGTGGGCAACTGCTTCCAGATGAGACTGAAAAAGAGCAACTGGGGAACTCTACAGAGAGTCTAAGGAGTCCTGGTAGCGCAATGAGAAAGTGCTCAGCTGCTAACCAAACGGTCAGCAGTTCGAGGAACCCCACAGCTCCGTGGGAGAAAGAGCTGGCCATCTGCTCCCAGAAAGATTACAACACAGGAAACCCTCTGGGGCAGTTCTACTCTGCCCTGTAGGGTTGCTATGAGTCAGAATTGTCTCTGCACCCTACAACAAGAACTATTTCACATCAGGGTGAGATCATATTGGCTCTTAAAACTCTTAAGCGTAGCTGTGTCTGAGTCCTCCATGATGCACTTTGCTTTACCCATTGAGAGCCCATGACAACCCACGAGCCTTATGCTCATAGTGAAAGAAGCCCTGGTGGCACAAGGGTTAAGTGCTTGGCTGGCAATGGACAGGTTGGTCCAGCAGCTCTGCAGGAGAAAGGACGTGGTGACCTGCTCTTGATAAAGATTACAGCCTAGAAAACCCTGTGGGGCAGTTCTATTCTATCACAACGGGTTACTATGAGTTGGAGTCAACTCAACGGCACACTGGGACAAACTCAAGGGCCCTAATTCAGGGCATAAATGCACTACTGAATACAACTAAAAACCCACAAACACCAGAAGACAAACTAGATGCCTGGGACCTCCTAAATACTACACACTTACGGGCATCGAAAGATTTCACCAAAAGAGAAACCCACAGACTGGGAAAAAAATTAAGACAACAACACATCAGACAAGGAACTAATCTCTGAAATATAGAAAACTTCAACAAGTTAACAACAAAAAGACAAACAATCCAATTGAAAAATGGGCAGAGGACACGAACAGATACTTCACCAAAGAAGATATTCAGGAAGCTAATAAACACATGAAGAAATGCTCATGTTCATCAGCCATTGGAAAGACACAAGTCAAAACAAGAATGAGATAGCATCTCACTAATAGCAAAGTTACAAAAAAACAGAAAACAACAAATGCTGGTGAGGATGTAGAGAGACTGAAGCCCTCATACACTACTGGTGGGACTGTAAAATGGTGCAACCACTGTGGAAAATCGTATGGTGCTTCCTTAAAAAGTTGGAAATAGAAATAGCATATGATCCAGCAATCCCACTACTAGGTATATTCCCTAGAGAAATAAGAGCCATGACACAAACAGATATATGCATACCCATGTTCACTACTGCAGCATTATACACAACAAGCAAAAAAGATGGTAACGACTTAAATTCCATCAACAGATGAATGGTTAACCAAACTATGGTGCACCCACACAATGGAATACTTACACGATGATAAATCTGCGAAACATCTCATAACCTAGATGAACTTGGAGCCCATTATGCTGAGTGAAGCTAGTAAATCACAAAAGGACCAACACTGTATAAGACGACTATAGTAAGAAGAAAAGGGTTTCCGGAGATGGGGGAATGGGAGGGTAAACCACTAACTAGAGGACAGACACGCATATTAACTTGAGTGAAGGGAAAGGTTTTTTTTGTTTGTTTGTTTTTTAATGAGAAACAAACACATCGCCTTTCTGAACCACTTCAGATGCACACAAAAAGTTTTTCTCTCTTATGGCCCTACTGACATGGCTGCTATGTACAGCAGGTCTGAACTGTCCTGACGTTCTCTTGAAGATACAGATGCAGACGGCTGACTGGATGGGGAAGGAAATGGAAAGCATCCTAAATATCAGAAATGTTTTGCCCTGAGTTCACAGTTGTCCTGTGTCACCGAGTGTTCTCCTTACTCCCAAAAAAGAAGAGGGGTGCTGGGCATTTGGAGAAGGGTGTAACAGAAAAGGGCCTATAAGAACATGAGGGCAGATATACCCCAAATCTTGTCCACGTCTCAAATGATCTTCACAGGCTTTGAATTTTGCCTGAATTCATCCCGCTTCAACCACCAAAAACGAATCGGTTGTACTGAGTTGATTCTGACCCATGGGAACCCCGTGTGAGTCAGACTACAGCTGTGCTCCCCAGGGTTTTCAAGGGCTGATTTTTCACAAGTAGACCACCAGGCCTTTCTCCCTAGGCACCCCTGGGCGGACCTGAACCACCCAAGGACTCCATCTCAACACCAAGGGATCCTAACTCCAATTTCTGAGCACATCCTCACTTGGCTGAATGTTCAGTTTCAAAACTGGATACAGCACAAGTTTGTTTAGCCCCATCTTGCCATCTCATTTGAGATTCACTCTTATATTTTAATCCTTCTCCCTGTACCTTCAGCTGAATTCTTTTACGTTCCCCGTTTTTATCATTGTACAAGTAGGCTCTTACTGATGTTTGTATAATTATGAAGGAGTCAGACCCAGGCTCTAGAGAGAAAAAGTATAAAAAGTTTTCTATAGTATTTGTTAAAAAGCTCCTATGGTCAGCAACCTTAGATGACTAAAGTCTCCAAAACAATTACAGTCTCCAAAAGATTTGTCATCTTGAAAAAGAGAGAGAGAGAAAGTATAAAAAGTTTTCTATAGTATTTGTTAAAAAGCTCCTACGATCAGCAACCTTAGATGACTAGAGTCTCCAAAACAATTAGTCTCCAAAACATTTGTAATACTTGAAAAAGAAAGAAATGAATCAAGGCAATGTGGGAATAGGACCAGCCTTTGAAACTAAAGAGCTACTTATTTCTGCAAGAGACTGCCATGGGAGAAAGCAGGAAGGGGAGAGCCGTAAGTCACCATGAACAGGCAGGGGCTTGGAGAAGACACAGAGAAGATGGTGGGCAGGCAGACAGTTCATGGGTTCTCCATTACCCAAACCAAACTCATGAGTGTCAAGTCTAATTTTGACTCATAGACACCCTATAGGACAGAGTAGAACTGTCTCTAGAGGGTTTCCAAGACTGTAATCTTTACAGAAGCAGACTGCCTCATATTCCTTCTGAGAGCAGCTGATGGGGTTCCAACTGCCCACCTCTGGATTAACAGCCAAGAGTTCAAGCATGGTGCCACCAGCACTCCCCTCCTTCATTACAAACATCCACGAATCCATGAGGAGGCAGATGGCAGTGAAGGGAGACCCAGCATTGAAGGTGAACTAGCTCACATCAAGACTGGACTGAACATCTGCAGGAAAACAATGAGTGACTTCCGGTAAGATGGACGAATAGGCAGACAAGCTACACAGACCCTCTTCAACAAAGAAAAGAAAAAACAATTGACAGAGACACTCAAGATAATCTTGGAGCCCTGAGCTTTGAAAGGAACTATGCAGAAGTGGATTAGGCACCAACTAGTGGAAACACCTGAATGAAAACAGTGAGTACAGAGACAGTCTGAGCTGCCGACTGTCAGCTACTATGACAGGACCAAAAGCCTGAATATTTCCAAGTGGTGTTGGAACCTGAGAATTGACCTAAAGATCAGCCCTGGTCACCAAGGATGGCAGCGATGGCTGCACCGGTGGCCTGTGATTAGGCAGGGAAACAGCAAAGAGGGAGACAACCTGAGCTGTTGACTTTCCGCTGTCCAAAGGGCACAGCCATTTTGATTGTTTACATGTGGCAGCCATTTTGGATATTTAAAGTGACCAAGGGTGCAGCCATTTTGAATGTATACAAGCAGTGGCCATTTTGGATATTTAAAATGACCAAGGGTGCAGCCATTTTGAATGTTTACAAGTAGCAACCATTTTGGATTTTAAAGTGATAGCATTCTCATTCAGCTACCAGGGACCTAAGAATAGGCTCTGTTTGCCAAGGTTGGCAGGGACATGCAAGAGGCTGATAATAGGAATGGAGACAGGTGGTGACTGTGTAAGTCCTTTCAACTAGTGAATAGAGGAGCACAACACAGACCCCTGCTTGTGTAGATAATATACAAAGAAAACAAAAATCATGGACAAGTCACTCCAACAAACAATCACCAATTAAATATAAATACAAAAATGTCACAATGCCTCAGAGACAACAAAGCACCATAATCCACACAAAGAAGCAAGAAAAACAAGGGACCAGGATACAGACCCAAAACACATTCCTGAGAAAGACACAGCACTGGAACTCCCTGATAAATAAATCAAACAAATTATATTTAGGTATCTTCAAAGGATTAAGAGACAAATCAAGGAAAACACAGAGAAAACCCTAGAAGAATTCCAGAAGAAAATGCAAGAACAAAATGACAAAATAAATGAAAAATTAGAAATGATTCTAAATCTACCGATAGAAATCCAGAAGATTAATACTAAATTGGCAGAAATAGATAACACACTGGAAGGACAAATGAGCAGAATTGAATCAATGGAAGGCAGAATTAGGGAGATTGAAGGCAAATACCTGAATACTTTTTTGGAAAGGGATCAATCAGAAAAATGATCAAAACAAAATGAAGAAAGCCTAAGGTTCATGTGGGATACCATCAAAAGGAATAACCTACGTGTCACTGGAATTTCAGAACAGGAAGAGAAAAATAAAGCCACTGAGAAAATTGTCGAAGATTTGTTGGAAGAGAACTTCCCTGATATGATGAAAGATGAGAATATTTCCATTCAGGAAGTCTAATGATCCCCAAACAGGATAGACACCAAAAGAAAATCACCCACACATATCATCATCAAACTCACCAAAACCAAAGACAAAGAAAGAATCATTTGAGCAGTAAAGGAAAAACCAAAAGTTACCTACAAGGGGCAACCAATAAGACTAAGCTCGGATTTCTTGGCAGGAACTGTGCAGGCGAGAAGACAATGGGATGATATATATAAAACCCTGAAAGAGAAAAATTTCCAACTAAGAATTATGTACCCAGCAAAATTGTCCCTCAAATATGATGGTGAAATTAGGACATTTCCAGATAAGCAGAAATTAAGGGAA
>NW_006922000.1:1692791-1709045 GCF_000298275.1 Orycteropus afer afer
GTGTATTTCACTGTACATAAATTATATTTCAATAAAATGCATTTAAAAAAAAGAAAAGAAAACCATAAGCTCACTTGGTCAATTTGGGTAGATCATGAATTTGATCACAATTCAGCTAAGTAACAGGAGAAGGATCCACAGTTCCCCCCAGGATGGCAAGAGAGGCTGAGAATGTTGTGCATATATATAAACTAAGGTGTGGCAAGCCGGCCAAGTGCACAATGCCATGTGTAACAGCCATTTAAATTTTGGATTTCAACGGGAAATGCCAGTGAGCCAGTTTACATTCAGAAGGAGTAGAAATGCAAGATCTCAAAACACACAACAAAAAAACAAACAGGTCGACAGTGTTCCTGTCCTTTGAATGCAAAAGAAGTGTGGTCTTCACTACTGTTTCTTAATTTCAAAAAGTATCTCTTAGCATGTCAAGAGCAAGATCTAGCGTGGTGGAGGTACCCTGAAACTCTTGACCCTGGCTTTTCAAAAGTTCAGGACCATACTTGCTGCGCTCAACCATGTGCCTTAAGACTCAAAGATGCCAACAGTCATGAAGATGGCACAGAATCAGACGGCATTTAGTTCTGTTGTCCAACAGGGTCGCCATGAATCAGAGCCAATGCAACCCAACTAACAAGATTTCTAGTAATTTCTTATTTTCATTATAGCTTGGCTTTTTTTAAAGAATCCATTTTAAATGTATTCTTTTTAGGAATAAATATTTTCAGTTTTATCTCTGTATAAAGTAAAAGTTATCCAGAGATTTAAGAGAAGTTGGTATAACAAAGAAAGTTAAAGTCTAACACGTCCCTGTACTTATAGAGTGGTTTGTGATTTACAAAGAATGTTCTCTCATTTGACCTCAACTATTTTGAGTGGGCAGGGCGATTTGCTGTTATCCCCATCCCATATTCCAGAGGGGAAACCTCATCCTCAGAGCAGCTCCATGCCAAGAAGAAATTGGCACAGCTAGTAAAGAACAAAACTGAGGCAATATTTCATGTCTGCTGAGTCTTAGTTACCAAATTACTTATGATGTTAAGTCATAATTGTACCACAATATTTCACTGCTGGTAAAAAGGAAAAATCAGGTTGCTTTTAAGATGGTAATAAATAGACCTAGCAAGCAGAACTCATCATCAGTGAGGACAAAAAAAAAAAAAAAAAACAGAAGCAAAGGCTTGAGAAAGTGAAGAGAGGAAGTCAGCAATGGCGTGAAGGAGTTGGGTTTACCACCGATCAAGACCAGTATCACCAGGAGCTGGACCGTACCTCAGCTCCATCCTCCTCAAAACTCTCGTGGTGTGTGCTCCAGGAATTCCAGGAAGTACCTTTATTGTTGCCAATGTTGTAATGAAATGTTGTCAAGGAGAATGGAGGAGTGGAATCCAACTTACACTGATTTGGTGCTTTTATATTTTTATGGCATTTCCCCGTGAATTATCTCATTTTATCTTGTTGTTGTTGTTGCTATGTGCTGTAGAGTCAGACCCAACTCATATCGACCCCTCCTTGGGCTTCTGGGGCGGTATTGCTACGGATGTAGATTGCCCAACCTTCCTTCCAAGGAGTGGCTGGGGGGTTTGAACCACCAGCCTTCTGGTTAGCAGTCAAGTGTCTTAGGCACTACGCTACCAGAGCTCCTCATTTGATCATTTTATCTAGGTTGTTATTAGGTCCTGTTGAGTCCATTGCGACTCATAGCGACCCATGTGTTACACGGAAGAACTGCCTCATCAGGTTTTTTAAGTTGTAATCTTTATGGGAGCAGATCACCAGGACTTCAAAGTGCTTGGAATGTGTGAGGTGCCCCATTTAATGGCAGGAGACAGTGGCATAAATACTTTTAAATATCTCAAAAACCTATCGGAGCTCAGCTCTGCTCTCCCGGCTCTCAGTGTAAACTGTGTACAATTTCTTTCCTTCATGAAACAAGATCTATTACTTTTATAATAATAATTCTTTGCCTCTAAAGAAAGCACTGGATGGTCATGTTTATTCACTGCATGGCATTTATTGTAATTATATCAATAAGGCACTGTTTCTATGGCCCAGCTGCAGGAGACGTGGAAATAGCTTGGTTTTCTAAAACTTTCTTTGTATCTTTTTGTTTTGTTTTAGTGGAATTTTGTCATAGATGGCTGTGCGTTCTCCCGAGCCTTTCAGGCTTGAGGAGCATATCTTTGCAAGACGTCTTCCCCATTTCCACCCATGTTCCACAATAGGAGTTTGCAAACCTGGTTAAATCTGGCTGTTTGTCAGAATCACTGGCAATGAAGCCTCAAATGGTGTATTTTTCTATTTCCCAGGTGATCCTATGAGCTGCCAGCTTTAAAAACTATTCTGTGGGACAGAGCCCCTGGGTGGCACAAATGGTTAACTTCTAGGCTGCAAACTGAAAGGCTGGCTGTTCAAATCCAGCCAGAGGCACCTTGGAAAGAAGGCCCAGTGACCTACTTCTGAAAACTCAGCGACTGAGCACAGTTCCACTCTGACCCACACGGGGGCGCCCGGAGCTGGAATCCACTTGATGGCAACTTGCTTGGGCTTTTCGTTGCTTTAATTCTGGGAGATGCTATTTTACTTTACTGGAGATGCTGGTTCAGTCATTGCATTTTGCGGAGTGCCCTAAGTATTAATGTATTATTCGAAAGCAAGCCCTTCCCCGGATGAAACAGGAAGTCTGATCACATGTAACTCTCAAGTTATACTGGAATCAGGTGATAGAGATCGAGGGATCTCCTAGAATAGAAAAAATGCTGAAGATGTCCGAGAACTCTTACATCTCATTTGCTCATTGCTGGTTCAAGCAGTTATTGAATACTTACCGAGCTCTGTGCTATGGACAGAAAGTGAAGAAAACCCTTCAGAACGCAGTAGGGGATTCTGGTTTGGCTTTGATGTTAGTCCACGCCTCATCAAAAGCACAGCATATATTAAAACATCTTCTATGCATGTTTTATGATTAAAAAACCCCACAAATCTCTTAGACTAAATGACATCTACCGAGTTTCTTGCAGTTTATTCATGAAGCAACCACTAAGACACTGAATCCACTGTACCTAAATATATATATGAAGCCCAAAAGGCTCCCAAGACCCTCTTACGTGTTGGTCTTGCCACGTCTCTAAGAAGTGACGATACATGTCACACATGGCAGAACCCCCTCACAAATGAAAGCTTTCATAGCCCATAATCATTTGCCACTGAATTAAATTGTTTAGAATGAAGTTGTCTGTGATGCAGGAAGCCTGGGATCTTCTATATAGACTACACGACACAGTCTAAGGTCAGCCCTTGAGAGGAAATGCAGCGTGGTTCAAAGAGTAACGACTCTCCTATGGAGTCACCAAACACCATCTTAAAAGACACTGTGAACAATGCTGACTGATGCCAGCCTTCGCGGCCCTCCCCTTTCCTCTGATCTCTGCTCCTTTTCCTCCTCCCTCACGCTGCTTTGAGCCTTCTGACAGCCTTTGGGGGCCAATATGTTAACCCCAGTGGAAATCAGATGCTTTCATTCAAAAGGTGGCCACTCTTGACCTCTGACCCTGGCGCCTCCCACTTCACTGCTTCCCTCCATTTTCTGTCGCCATGGAACTGAACAGCCAAGTGGAAAAATGGGAGCAGGCAGAGTCTACAGCTATTCACAGACCACCACCACCACCCCCCACCTAAATGAGAGAGAAGGATGAATGAAACTCATTCATCAACAAGCAGGAGATGAAGAAGAAAGCCCTATTGGGTGAAAAGCAAGCTCAGACACAGAGCAGGCAACGTGGAGAGTGCCAGAGAGAGAAGCGGGCAGGAGGAGGAGGAGGAGTGTGAACGAACATGCAAATTCCCAAAAATAAAGTCTCTGAACACGAAAGGGGGCCCTGCCCATTTCCCAAAACTGGGTTCTCTATAAGGAGGCAACCACTTCTGAAGTGAACACCTGTGCCCTAAAACAAGAGTGTGGGCCTCAAGGAGTCTTCTCCCTAAGCAGCTCTACTTCGGAGCTGACTGACAAGGAAATGGGCCTCCTGCTCAGAAAGTCAGAAACTGAACCCCATCCAATCCCACACTCTCTCAGAGGAAATGCTTTTACATATGAGACAGCCAGTTATGGCAGATGTGGCTCTGTGTGGCGAGGGAACAGTGTTTCTGTGGCATGATTCTCGCCTTCCACGTGGGAGACTCAGTGTCAATTCCCAGTCAATGCACTTCATGCACAGGCACCACCTGTCAATGGGGGTTTGCATGTCGCTGTGATGGTGAACGGGTGATCTATTTCCAAAAATCAGCCAATGGAAACCAAACGGAGCACAAAGTCCAATCTGTGACCCTTAATGGGGATGGGGCAGGCCCAGGTGGAATTTTGTTCTATTGGGCATGAGGTCACCTCGAGTCAGGGGCTGACCTGACAGCACCTAAAAACTGCAACATGCTCTGGGCCATTCATTTAGTCCATCATTCTTTCAACAAGCAATTGTCTGAGCAATACGCCGGAACCAAACAATGCCATGGGAGCTCTGGCAGCGTAGTGCCTAAGGCACTTGACTGCTAACCAGAAGGCTGGTGGTTCAAACCCAACAGCTACTCCTCAGAAGGAGGATGGGGCAATCTACTTCCGTAGTGATACTACCTCAGAAACCCAAGGAAGGGTCGCTATGAGCTGGGTCCAACCCAACGGCACATAACAACAACAACAAAACAATAGCATGAAAAACTGACCCAAGCAATGGTGGTGGACTATTTTGGAAAAGGACAGCAATCATGGCGGTACAACATGAAAAATGCCATCAGTGTCCCTGAGCTGAAAATAGGGAAGGTGTTGTATTGGTGAATGTCTTGTTGTGTATGTTTTCACCACAATAAAAGTAAAAAAAAACTTACCCGAGGCAAAGGCCTCATGGTCAACCGACAGGGTGGTACGGAGACCAGCACACACAGAGTATCTCCTCTCAGCACAAGACTAAGTGAGAAGTGAAAAATCAACATTGAGTTGAGCTCACTCTTAAAACTAGAGATCACTCGATGTTACATATGCAGGCTCCTTGCTCCAAAAAAAGCTGTGATAATGCAGGGCAGCTGCCACCTAATTAAAAACTCTTCTGAATGAAGTTTCCTATGGTCTAGGAAAGCTGGAATCTTCTGTATAGAACACATGATGGATTCTAAGTTCAACCCTTGAGAAGACACGCAGAGTGGTTCAAAGAGTAATGACTCTCCCACACCAAGCAGATAATCCTAGAGGGTGGACTATACAAAGAAGAACTCAGCGTCAAGATCAGAGGAAGACTCTTTAACACCTGTGATATGCAGATGACACAACCCTGCTTGCTGAAAGTGAAGATGACTTGAAGCACTTCCTGATGAAAATCAAGACTACAGCCTTCACTATGAATTACACCTCAATATAAAGAAAACAAAAATCCTCACAACTAGACCAATAAGCATCATCTTGATAAATGGACAGAAGAGTGAAGTAGTCAGGGATTTCATTTTACTTGGATCCACAATCAACATCCATGGAAGCGGCAATCAAGAAATCAGATGACATATTGCACTGGGCGAATCTGCTGCAAAAGGCCTCTTCAAAGTGTTAAAAAGCAAAGATGTCACTTTGAAGACTAAAGTGAATCTGACCCAAGCCATCGTATTTTCAATCACCTCATATGCAGGTGAAGACCACAGAAGAATTGATGTCTTTGAATTGCGTTGGGGAAGAAAATTGAAACTGCCAGAAAAACAAGCAAATTCATCCTAGAGAAGGTGCAGTCACACAAGGCTCCTTGGAAGGGAGAATGACCAGACTTCGTCTCACCTACTTCGGTCATGTTGTCAGAAGGGACCAGTCCCTGGAGAAGGATATCATGCTGGTAAAATGGAAGGTTGGCAAAGAAGGGGAGACCCTCAACGGGACTGATTGACATGGTGGCTGCAATGATGGGCTTAAGCACAGCAAGGATTGTGAGGATGGTGTGGGACAGGCAGTGTTTTGTTGTGTTGTACATGGGGTCGCTATGAGTCAGGGCCAACTCAGTGGCACCTAACAACAACATGGGCTCACCAAGCACTATCTTAAAAGACACTGCACATTATTAATGTTTAGTCATTCTGTAGAATTCATACTGTTACCTCCTCTTCCCACAAGATTTCCTAATTATAAATTCCATACTTCAAAGCCTGCCTGGTTTTTATTTTTTTCATTTAAGCACCGTTTCTGAGATTAATACTCCAAAGAGTTCTTACAGTGCTCGGTCTACCGGAATCAAAGTAACCACCACATGCTTTGCACCAAAACTATGGAACTTCTACGAACTTCATGCCATTCCTCTTCATCTACAGCAAACCACCTGTGCCACGCCAGCTGCCTAGGGATTGTGTTTACAGGAAACCACGTCGCCCTTCCTCCTCACAGAATAAAAATAGGATTCTAACAGAATTTAGCCAGAAAATTTGGCAGTGTTCCTCGATGTCTTGTTTACACTTTCCCTTTTATCTTCTCTCCACTGACACGTTTTTGATTATCGACATTTGCTGGAACTGTCAGATTTCGAGACTAAGAATAGGTAGCGAAGGAAGTTGCGTATTGTGACTGGAGGAAAGGAGGACAGTGCCAGCAGCCAGACTGGCAAATTCACATGAGCTGGAATCATCAGGTGAAAGCCACATGGACTTGAAGTACCCACATTGACCACAGTCAAGGACAGAGCTACTGAACATCCCCAAAGTCACAAACAGGACATGGAACAGACAATCACAGATTCTGCTTATTGTCGCTGTCCTAGAAGGATGCTGCAGTCACCCTGGGGCAGGATCTCTGGTGACTACAGCCTCCCTGCATATGTCCCTCACCCTCCCACGCACAGGCCTGTGGATTCCCATGCAAAGCAGAGGAGCAGAGCGGACTCAACGCCTTTGCACTTGTGCCAGACTCTCATTAGGTTCTGGGTATTTGAGCCAACGCAAGTTTCCAAGGCTGATCAAGCCTGCATCTACCCCTGCTGAACACTAGCCTTTCTCCTTCCAGCCGCCGTCTCTAAGTGGGGATTTGGGTGAGGGCAATACCAAAGGGACCGTCATTATTCATCCACTATGATGAAATGGATGGGCTTAAGTCTTCCTGGCTGAAAGCTCCGGGAGGGTGAGATCACACTGGACAGAGGAATCACTGCTCCCCCTGGAAAATCGGGCTGCAAACGAGAACTCGGGTGGGAGGGAGATGGTGGGAAAACGTGCTCCCTCAACTTCACCTCACTCATGCTGGAGGGAGAGACGGTCCAAGCTCACGGAAGGCTAATTATATAAATCACATGCCCTGGCTGAGCTCCCAACCCCCTCGGGAGCAGTGAGAGCTCGAAATGAATGAGGGCCTCTGCAAACTGAAAGAAACCCTTGGAAGAAATGCCAATGTTATACAGTTTAACTCACCATTTTTGTTAAGTAAAAACAGAAAAATCTGGACCGAGGATTACAAAAATAGCAGCGTTTTCATTTTGCAGCAGCTTTGGGAATCTGCACAGAATTTATGAAGCCCCCCTTGCTAGAATCTACTTATCTTACTTCATACCACTAGAGTATGATGACTCCTGAGATGTCCAGATGTCTAAATACATCTTCAAAATGCAATCTGACTTATTGTTTCAGAAGAACAATTTATACTGTGCTGTCATGCCGATAAGCCATGGCTCAGGTAGCCAGGGCTACATGGTTCCACGTTGTTACCAGGAGAGGATTCGGTTTAAATTCAGAATCGCTTTTCCCCATCCTTTGACCAGGCCAGACCTAGTAAATGCATTGTTCTTCTGAGGCCCTCTGTCCAGAGCAGTTCATTTTACTTCCCTGTGGTGCTGCTGGCTGCGTGCCTCCAGTCAGTTCTGACTCACAGTGACCTGATAGGACAGAGGGGAACTGCTTTGTAGGGTTTGCTTGACCATAATCTTCCTGGACGCAGATCACCAGGTCTTTCTACCATGGAGCCAATGGGTTGGTTTAAACTGCCAACCTTTCATTTAGCAGCCAATTGCTGGTGCTACGTGTGGGGAAACTGGTATTCTAGCTCAAGGGCTGCTTAGTTGTTGCTGGATGCCATCCAGTTCATTCCGACACGTCGCGACCTCACGTGACAGAGCACAGCTGCCCCATACGGTTTCTTAGATGGTCATCTTTATGGGAGCACGTTGCCGGACCTTCCTCCTGTGGAGCTGCCGAGGCCTTAACCTTCACGATCCAGGGCTCTTTGCTTAGGTGCCTGTGTGCTTCCAACCTTTTATTCTCATGTGAGGAGTTGGTTGTTGTTGTTGTTGTTGTTGTTGTTATGTGTCGTCGAGTCGGACCAACTCATAGCAACCCCTCCTTGGGTTTCCGAGGCCGTATCACTACGGAAGTAGATTGCCCCATCTTCCTTCTGAGGAGTGGCTGGTGGGTTTGAACCGCCAGCCATCAGTGCTCAGTTGAAAAACAGAAATTCCACCCAAGTATCAGTGAGGCACATGCCAGTTAAGTGAATGTCAGGTTCAAAGTCTGTTCTTTCATTACTTTTGACATTGTGTCTTTCTTATGGAGAAGCACCATGAAAGCTTATTCCTGTTCTTGCCCCTCCTCATCGATACTGCCTCCATCTGGACCCAACACCCAAGAGTCCTTCAATTCCTGACTATGTAAGTTCCTCTTTAGGTCAGGAGAGAAAATGTATGTATTCATACTGTACTAGGAAAGGTACAATTCACTGGATTTCCAAGCCCAGAACCTGGAAGTCATTCGATCCATGTTTGCTAGAATAAATCACCATGCAAATTTTTGAACAGAAAGGCCAATTTAATTATTTTTTCAAAGAATGCCTCTAGCTGGATAGAGATCTGACTTATTCATATTGATTTTTCTTTCCTACAAGTCATTTTTTCTAATTTTTCTTTTTCTCCAGAACCAAGTAATTAACATCCATTGTTGCCTGGTTAAGAACTCAGACTAAACACTGTCATAGATTATCAAGTTCATAGTGATGCCAAGCTGGAATAGACCATGGAGACCATCTGATCTACCCATTTTGCTTTCATAGGTAAGAGAGGTCCAGAGAGATAAAACATCGTGCTCAAAATCATGCATATGGCTTGTGGTGGGGCCAATATCAAGACCCAGATTTCCTCAACACATCCTGAGTGTTAGTTAAGGGCTTTCTCTTACTTGGAGGATAGATATATAGACAGACAGACAGACTGATGGATCACTGACATTGACATTTTTTATGTGTATTCTGGCTTACAACTCTGAGATTAGAATGTGTGCCTTAACATACATCACCACAGTGCTTCAACATATACCATCTCAGCTGACAATATCCACAATAATGCCAAATGTTGTTGTTGTTGTTGTTGTTAGGTGCCATCAAGTCAGTTCCGACTCACAGGAACCCTTTGAACAACAGAACAAAACACTGCCCATTCCTGTGCCAGTCTCATAATCCTTGCTATACCTGAGCCCATTGTTACAGCCACTGTATCAATCCACTTCATTGAGTGCCTTCTCCTTTTTTACCAAGCATGATATCCTTCTCCACAAAATGGTCCCTTCTGACGACACGACCAAAGTAGGTCAGATGAAGTGTGACCATTCTCACTTCCGAGGAGCATTCTGACTGCACTTCTTCCAGGATAGATTTGTTAGTTCTTTTAGCAGTCCATAGTACTTTCAGTATTCTTCTCCAACACCACAACTCAAAAGCATCAATTCTTCTTTGGTCTTCCTTATTCATTGTCCAGCTCTCACATGCATATGAGCCAATCAAAAATACCATGGCTTGGGTTAGGTGTACCTTGGTCTTCAAGGACACATCTTTGTTCTTCAGCAATTGAAAGAGGTCTTTTGCAGCATATTTGCCCAATGCAATATGTCGTCTGATGTCTTGACTGCTGCTTCCATTGGTGTTGATTGTAGAACCAAGTTATATGGAGTCTTTGACAACTTCGATCTTTTCTCCATTTATCGTGATGCTGCTTATTGGTCCAGCTGTGAGTATTTTTGTTTTCTTTATATTCAGGTGTAATCCATTCTGTAGACTGTAGTCTTTAATCTTCATCAGAAAGTGCTTCATCTTCACTTTCAGCAAGCAAAGTTGTGTTGTCTGCATATTGTAGGTTGTTAACAAGTCTTCCTTCAATCCTGATCCCACGTTCTTCTTCATATAGTCCAGCTTCTCGGATTATTTGCTGAGCATACAGATTGAGTAAGTATGGTGAGAGGATACAACCCTGACACACTCCTTTCCTGATTTGAAACCATGCAGTATCCCTTTGTTCTATCAGAATGACAGCCTTCTGGTCTATGTACAGGTTCCTCATGAGTACAATTAAGTGTTCTGGAATTCCCATTCTTCTCAATGTTATCCATAATTTGTTATAATCCACACAATCAAATGCCTTTGCATAGTCAATAAAACACAAGTAACCTACTTTCTGGTATTCTTTGCTTCCAGCCAAGATCCATGCAACATCAGCAATTACATCCCTCATTCCACCTCCTCTTCTGAATCCAGCTTGCATTTCTGAAAGCTCTCTGTCAACATACTGCTGCAACTGTTTTTGAATTATCTTCAGTAAGATTTTACTTGAGTGTGATATCAATGACTGTTTGATAATTTCCACACTTTGTGGGATCACCTTTCTTTGGAATGGATACAAATATGGATCTCTTCCAGTCAGTTGGCCAGGTAGCTGTCTTCCAAACCTCTTGGCATAACCGAGTGAGTGCCTCCAGTGCAGCATCCATTCATTGAAACATCTCTCAATAGGTAGTCCGTCAATTACTGGAGCCTTGTTTTTCACCAAAATAGGCCAAATAGAAAGAGAAATTGAGTAATTTGTCCCAAGCCAGTGATGAAGGGTAAACTAAGGGCCAGAACACACCCTTAAATCCCTCTGCCTAAACACACTACACAATGGCTTCTACTCCTATCCTTGTTCCAAACCAGGTTCCAGGGATTTGGGTGAAAGGAAATCACAAGATTTGATGTGTTCTTTGAAAGGAAGAAACAGCTTGGTCTGTTTATGGGGCCCTAACACCATGTAGAATCGTGCTTCCTGTCCTCTTTCACCCAAAATGAAGAGTACAGGTTCCTACTGAGGGATACGACTATGTTTTGCAAATCTTATTCCCTCTAGTTCACTTTTCCTGTTGTTGTGTTTTGTTTGAATCATAGTGACCCTCTATACCTCAGAATGAAAAGTGCTGGTCCTGCGCCATCCTCACAAATGTTGCCTGTTTGAGCCTACTCTTACAGCCCCTGTGTTAATCCATATCTTTGGTCTTCCTCTTTTCTGCTGACCCCCTGCTCTAACAGGTATGATGGCCTTCTCCAGGGACTGATCCCTCCTAATAATATGGCGAAAATACATGAGGTTAAGTCTCACCATGCTGACTTCTAAAGAACATTCTGGTGTACTTCTTCCAAGACAGATTTATTTGTTCTTCTGGAAGTCTATGGTATATTTAATATTCTTCACTAACACCATAATTCACATGCATCAATTCAAATACAGAGTTCAAATGCATCAATTTTCCTCAGTCTTCCTTATTCAATATCAAGGTTTCTCCTGCATGTGAAGTGACTGAAAATACCATGGCTTCAGTCAGTCAAACCTTAGTCCTCAAAGTGACATCTTGACTTCTGAACACTTTAAAAAGGTCTTTTGCAGCAAATTTGCTAATGTCATATGTCATTTGATTTCTTGACTACTGCTTCCATGGGTGTTGACTGTGGATCCAAGTCAACTGAAATACTTAACAACTTCAGTATTTTCACTGTTTATCATGAAGTGGCATATTGGTCTAGTTGTGAGGACCTATAGGCGGTCAGATATTTAACTAGTGCAGAGAAGAAAGAACTACCTCTGACTGAGCCAATTCATTGTTTATTGTTATAAATTTTGTGTCCTGAGTTCCCCATGACTTCGGAGGCCTCCAAATTGATTGCTTCATGAATATCACTCTCTTTTCCTGTGTTCTGCTATAATTCAACTCCCATGAGGGTTGGATTATGTTTCTCTGCAGCTAGTCAAAAAAGGTTTACAGGACAATTGGATTTACCAATAAGAAGAAAAGAGAAAGTTAGAACTTATCTTGCTCTTCTGTAGCAGTAATTCGTAGAAACACATACAATGCATACATACATACATATTACCAGTGGGTTAGTTTCCCAAATCAGCTGACAAAAAGCTAGTTAACTAGTAGAGGAATTACCATTTGCCTTACTTCCTTTTCACAGTGGGTTATGCTAAGTTGCTGATGGATGCGTGCACTAAGAGCTTGATAAGGCAACTTTTGTTAGAGACAGCACACTATCACTACACTGCAGTGATCTGATTAGGAGCTCAGTCTCTATATCCTAAGACGTGGTGAGGATGATGATCACCAAAAGCAAGATGTTCCTGGCCCAACCTCCACCTTTCCATCTGTCACAAGTCCACTGATTCTCTGTAAGCTCCCTAGAACATAGACCCTCTTTCAGGGGTTATAAAGTTTAAGCAGCAGAGAAAGGCTTGAATTAATTGGATTGCCCAAAGCTACTGGGATTACCCAGAAATTTCTGAGATTGGCTCTTAGCCAACTGACATGTTCAAATTATTTCCTTCTACTTGGATCAGCTGTCAACGTTCATGGAAGCAGTAGTCAAGAAATCAATGGCCATAAAGCATTGGGCAAATCTGCTGCAAAAGGTCTCTTTAAAGTTTTAAAAATCAAAGATGCCATGTTGGTTACTCAGGTGCATCTGATCCAGGCCCAGGTCTTTTCTATCAGCTGATATGCATATGAAAGTTTGAGAGTTAAAAAGGAAGACCGAAGGAGAACTGATGCATTTGAGCTGTGGTGCTAGTGAAGGAAGGAGACCTAGTGACATAGTGGTTAAGCACTCAGCTTCTAACCAGAAGGAGAGTGGCTCAAACCCACCAGCCACTTGTGGGAAGAAGTTGTGGAAGTCAATTTTCATAAAGATTACAGGCTTGAAAACCTACGGGGCAGTTCCACTCTCCTAAATTCACTATAGGAACTCTGGTGGCATAGTGCCTAAGGCATCTGACTGCTAACCAGAAGGCTGGCGGCTCAAACCCACCAGCCACTCCTCAGAAGGAAGGTTGGGCAATGTACTCCCATAATGATACCACCTCGGAAACCCAAAGAGGGGTTGCTATGAGTCAGATCCAACTCAAAGGCACATAACAACAACAACAGCAAGTTCCCTCTGAGTCAGAATTGACTTGATGGAAATGAGTTTAATTTGGTTTTAGTTGGTAAAGAACATTGTATACACTGTGGACTGTTGAGAGAATGGACAAATCAGGCTTGGAAGAAATACAACCAGAACATTCCTGAAAAGTGAGCATGGCAATACTTCCACTTGCTTACTTTGGACATGCCACCGGGCTTTCCGATTGATAGAAAAGGACATCCTGTTTGATAATGTAGAGGGTCAGCAAAAATGAGGAAAACTCTCAATAAGATGGATTGACACAATAGCTGCAACAATGGACTCAAACATATCACAATCCCAGGTTGTGATTGTGCAGGACCAAGAACCATTTTGTTCTGCTGTACACAAGGTCACTATGAGTTGGAGCTGATTCAATAGCAACTAATAGCAACAAGCCCTGAAAGGATGACTTATTCTGTCAGTTCACAGAGTGTCAAATTACCCAATAAGTAAGGTGTGATGATTGAAGTTGTGTGTCAACTAGGCTGGGCCATTATTCTCAGTGGCTAAGCAGCTATGACATAGTCATGCCCCATGATGAGATCTGATATGACGTAATCCTCTCCATGATGAGGTCTGCTATGAGCAGCCAATCAGTTGAAAGGCCATTTCCTTGGGAGTGTGGCCTGTATCCAATGTATATGCACATTCCGGCAAAGCTCTCTGCTTTTTTCTCGATCTGGATCCTGTATCTGGCTTATCATCACCTGATCTCTGGTTCTTTGGACTTCAGCCAGTGGCCTGCCATATTGCCTACCAATCTTGGGTTCATCAGCCTCTGTAGCCTATGAGCCAGCAGCCTGCCATCTTAGCTGCCAATCCTATGGCCACCTCATGAGTCAGCAGCCTGCCATCTTACCTGCCAATCTTGGGTTCATCAGCCTCTGCAGCTCATGAGCCAGCATTTGGGTTGTATTTCTTCTGGTTGTATTTCTTCCTCCTCAAATTGCCATTTGACCTGCCCATCTTGTGTTTGCAGGCCCTGCAGCTATGTGAGTCAGCAAAAGCCTCCACCCTAATGTCCAGACCATGGACTTGGGACATGCCAGCCTCTACAGCAATGTGAGCCATTTCTTGGAGAGAAATCTCTCTATATACATATACACACACAAGTTTCACTAGTTTTGCTTCTCTATAGAACTGAGCTTAACATACAAGATAAGAATGGGCTAACTTGTGCTTACTTCCTAATCTATGGTGAACAATTTCACATTTTTTCACCACATCAAAGAGTCTCTTCTAGGTATGACTGGCATCTGTCTCTCTCCCAACTCCACAGTACCTTCCTACAGAATCCAACCTCTTTTCAAATTTACAATCCTTGACAAGCCAGAGTACCTAATAACAAGGTAAGAATGGGCTTATTTGCTCACTTACAAACCTTTAACATGTTTCATATGTTTTTCACCACATCCCTCTCCCACATGATACTGTTCAGTACAGATTAGGAAGTAAGCAGAAGTCCATTCTCAGCTTGCTTATTGGGTAATCCACCTTGAGTCCAAATGGTTTATAAAGATGGGACTAAGAGAGAAAATCAGGAGGGTGGGATAGAAACAAACACTGAAATGGATCCCAGAGCAGAGCAAAGAGAGGTAACTTCTCTGAGGTGACTTCTCTCTGAGCAGAAATATTAGAATGTCTGAGGAAACAGGTTTCTATCATCAGTTGTTCTATCCCATAACCACCAAAAGACATATAGCTTTCAGTCCTGAAGCTGTGAGGGATCAAGAAAGCCTACCAGACACTGCCAGCATGGGAGAGGTGTGGTGTCTTCAGATTTTAAGGTGGGATATTCGTTGCTATCTATTTGTGGCACAACAGTTTTCAAAGGCAATTTCTAGAGTATAGAGTTGTAATCATTCCCCAATGAAAATAAATAAATACTAGGTGTAAGCAACCTAGACCCATGAGGCAGCAAGATGAGCCCTTCCATTTCTCTCTGGGGAGTCTACGGTGTGGATTTCTTGGGAGAGTTTCCCCTGAAAACGTGTTACTTCTTTGCTACCTTTGCTACAGAAAGCAGAGTGAAGGAGATGGGAAATAGGCAGAAATCAGAAATGGAACACACTCAAAGCCAACTCTGGCTGGTCTGCCATTTGTCTGCGTGTTGTTAGTCTGCCTCCTTTACCTGAGGCCTACATGCCAGCGCCACGGTTTCTGAGGCACATTCTCTTTACCTCAGCTCACAAACTCTGTTTAAATACGTACCTTTTGGAAAATGTGGTTTTTACCTCCTCTCCAAACTCCCTTGTATTTAATTAAAAAGAGGGCTATTAAGATTGGAGAGGTTTTCAACATCCAGTCCAAGGGAAAACAAAAAATTCCAGTGAGGAGAGGTCTGGAAAGTTCCATTCACTTTGTTATAAAAATTAAGACTCTTGAATTTTGGATAGTGTTATAAAACAGATAATGTACAGAGTCAAAAAATCAGTCAATATTAAAAGTAATTCAAATACTCTTTACTTCCGAAGGTGCTTGTGAGAATAATTAAAAAAAAAAAAACTATAAAATCATACATACTAGGCTCTTACCGTTACAATGCCTCTAGATGCTTCACTGTGAGCATTTCAGTACAGCTTCCCCATTTCTTTGGTGGGTCCCATCCCTCACCCTGGCAGCTCTCACTCCCCGCATATGTACATCCCATGAGGTGGTATTTCACAGTCACCTGACTTCCCATGTTCCAACTAAACTACTGACTGCTTTACGCAACACCCACTCCAGCCCTCTTCCAGGAAACAGAAAATGGAAAAACAAAAAGCAGGAGGAAAACAAGTAACATAGACTTTTCTCGCAGAACTCCCTACACAGAAATGGAGTCTTTCCTGCGTGCTTTATCACATGCAGTTGAAGGGTTAAATTATACTAAATCCAAAATTCCCTAAGGATTGGCCTCAGGCTTAAAGCAGTCACCTGCCACACACAATGCTGTCAGTTCGAGCCTGCCAGAGAGCCGGGCTGTCTCTTTTTTGACACAGCCCTCTAAGAGTCTCATCCATTCACTTGGGAGATTTTTGAGAACT
>NW_006922000.1:1709751-1711201 GCF_000298275.1 Orycteropus afer afer
AAAAAAAAAAAAAAAAAAGGAGGGGGAAAAAAAGCACAGAAACAACTAGCTTTTCCAGCCTGTCTTCTGGATGTGATTGGGACAATTGTCAGATAGTTGCAGCCCTCAGAGACTCTACTGGGAACTAAATTACCTGCTGTCTTCAGGCTGATTTCAACCCACAGTGCCCTAGAGGACAGAGTAGAACTGCCCCATAGGGTTTCCAAGGCTGTCATCTTTACGGAAGCTGACTGCCTCAACTTTTTCCCATGGAGAAGCTGGTGGCTTTGAACAGTCAGCCTTTCAGTTACCTGCTGGGTACTTAACCACTATACCACCATGGCTCCCCATTTAAGTATTGAAAAAAAAAAAAATTAAACATTGCCATCAAGTCAATTCTGATTCATAGTCACCCTGCAGGATAGAGTAGAACTGCCCCATAGGGTTTCCAAGGCTGCCATCTTTACAACAGCAGGTCACCACATCCTTCTCCTGCAGAGCAGCTGGTAGGTTTGAACTGTTAACCTTCTGGTGAGCAGCCAATAGCCTAGCCACTGCACCACTAGGATTGGGGACAAAGCCAGCTGTGGGACATCAGATTTGGTGGTAGAAGTTGTGGCAGGACAACTTGGTACTAGAGCTGGCAGAACTGGTTGGTGGCCTTCTGCTTCATGCCCTGGAAATGGTGTGGTACTAGGACCAGCCGTTGAGTCGGCTTTCTAGGGTGGCTGAGGCGGCAGCAACCTTAGTGACACAGCTCTGTAGTATGCTTTAGTAGGTGTTCCCAAAACTTAGCCTAGAATAGATTTCTTCAGCACTCCCAACAATTGTAGGAACTGTCTTTGTCCCTTAATCTGTCATTCATTCCTTGTATGCACTAAAAACTCTGACCTAGGCTCCCTGTTTTCCTTCTCAAATTCTGAGACAACCCTTTGTAACTGTCCAAGGAGGAAGTAAATTCACACCAAGGTTTTACTTCAACTCACTCCTGAGGGGGGCTTCTGAGAAGTTATGAGGCACGTTGGTCTCTATGTCTAGAGAGGTTGTGAAATCTGGTGTCCTTCAGCTACCCAATCTGGTGGTTTGAGCAGCTCCATTTAATCCCCTTGGGGCCCCACGAGGAACCTGCATCCTCAGCACCGCACGCTCATCACGCACAGTCTGCATGGACTGAACTAGACATGGATTGATCATTCGAGCTCTTGAAGTTAACACTGGGTGGTGAGCAGAAGCTGGACAATTGCATCAGGAAAGCAGAAGAAAGGATCTATTTTAGGGTCACTGCTTTAAGCTACGCAACATTTTCAGAAAGCATTTTCAGAAAGCTGTATAATACCCTAAATGATTGACTCCCAGGACAGGCTCTCATAAATAGGGTCTGCACTGAGACATCTACTAACTGAAGTAGGTTCAACAGTGGCATGGCACATTGTTGTTTTCTACGTTCATGGATCTGCTTTGCTCCAGGTAT
>NW_006922000.1:1712086-1727565 GCF_000298275.1 Orycteropus afer afer
GTTCTTGGGCTTGAACCCATTGATGAGCTCTTTGCCAATGGGAAATAGGACCAATGGCAGCCCAGTTAATTAAATGAGCACCTATGGCGGATTGTGTGGCTACTGGCAAAGTGCCTTGAGGGCTCACAGGGCCTCCGACCTTGACCACCACGGTAATAACAATGAGCATGGGATGATTCTTTGGCATGCTCTGAAGCACTCACAGAAGGTACGTGACAAGCTCAAGTCTAAATTTTCATCACAGATGACAGCTCCCACCCCTGTGGTAGCCCTGAAGTAATCTCTCATCTCGTACAACTTCAGAGCTGATGTGGGTGAAAATTAAGCACAGCGTCTGGCTGTGTGTGTTAGAAAACTACAAGCTAAGCTGGAGTCATACCTTTACCAAAGGGCCCATGTGCAAATGTGCAAGTCAGGAGACAGGAAATGTACTTGGACTCAAACAAAGGGTCTTAAACCTCTAAGTTGCTCTACGTTCCTCTCTCGTGCCCCTTATCAACAGCCCACCATGGGGACAACCGACAACACAGAAATGCACTCTGCAGTGGTCCACTCCCAGCATCCCAAGGCTGAGTACAGAAGGGTGGCTTTGAAGACGAGACACATCCGAGCATCTAACCTGTGGAGTATGGGAGGTAACATTGCATACAAGAGACCTACTTCCATACTTCTGGGATTGTAAACCAATCTCTTGGCCTGTTTCCACATTTGCATTATGAAAATATTGGACTATTTATTGGTTAGTATGTTCACTTTTAAGTAACACAACCCCCATTCAAATAAAACCATTTGATCAAATGCCAATGTATAAGACATAAAAATACTCTGCTCAAACCCTATCTTGTGCCACAGCGGAGGACCTCCCCACTGCCTACTGCAACTCCCCTTACTCACCGATTCAGAACCCTATGGCTCTACAGAAGGCAGCGGGAGAACGCCTGATTAAAATCCTCTCTTAAATCCCCTCTGGCTCTCAGGGTGGCTGACTCTGAGACTCTCTCGGTGTAAAGTACTGGTTCTCAGACCAGCAGCACCACCCTCATGGGAACCATTGGCATTACAAAGTCTCAGCGCTCTGAACTCCAAGTGCCTAGGCCTTTCTCTCAACCTTCCCTCTCAATGTCTTTGTAAACTTGGAACAAGGTGAGTAACCTATTATTTTATTTCTGCCTCTGGAATTCTGACCTTGAGGGCATCCCCCATGTTGTTGTGATGTGCCATCCAGCTGATTTCGACTCATGGCACCCCGTGTGACAGTGTGGAACCGCCCCATGGGTTTAATCTTTACTGGAGTAGATGGCCACGTCTTTCTCCGGTGGAGCCAGGGGGTGGGTTTAGAACTGCACCTTTTCAGACAGCAGCCAAGCATTAACCAGTGTACCACCACGCTCCTTCGCCCCATCTTAAGAGAACACGGATCACACAGAAAATCCCTTTGGAGGAGAAACAAGGAGTGTTCTTGAGGAATTCAGTGAAGCGTTTTCATGCTCGGGTAAGTCATGTGACTCGATGGAAGGTAACTTTACGAAGACAGGTGAAGGCCACTCACACGTCGGACGGGGTCTCCACCTTTCACACAGGAGGGGCTGGTTTTGGAAAATGACCAATGTCAGGAATCAGCACAGGGCCCCACACAGGGATCAACTTCTCTGCTGGAGAGGATGGCCAGGCCACTGGGCAAGAACAGGAAGGCAGGGGACGCAAAGCTCCCAGGCCTCGGCTCACAGAGTGGCGCCCAGGGCCTGACCCTTCCTGCCCGTGAGTCAGCTGCAGCTCTGGGAAACACTGTAAATCTCTAAGAACAGGGCTGCACTCAAGAGGTACCCAGGTGCTTGACCTTCGAGGATGCTGAAATACGCAAGGCCAGCTCTGCCCGTGCCAAATGGGTCACGGCGCTGCCCGGTGCTCGCGTTTCCCAGGCCACTAAGTACAGCCATTCACAATTCACTGCTTTGTTTGTCCCCAAGACTGGCCAGTGTGCTGGATGTGAGCTTCCTCACAGGTTGGCGCTCCCTCGCTCGCTCTCTCTCTCTCTCTCTCACACACACACACACACACACACACACACAGAGCAATCTTAACCAGAAGGTACATCGGTCACCCCAAGAGTTTTGGAGCCGGTGCTAAGGAATCAAGGATCCCTGGTGACAGTAGTTAAAGCTCTAAGCTGCTAACCAAACAGTTGGTGGTTCAAACCCACCAGCCACTCCACAGGAGAAAGAAGTAGCAGTCTGCTTCCCTAAGGATTACAGCCTCGGAAGCTCTATGGGACAGTTCTACTCTGTCCTACAAGGTCGTTATGAACCAGAACCAAGTCGGTGGCAGTGAGCTTTTTGGTTTTTACTCAGAGACTCATCTTTCAGTGAATCAGTCTTGAGGACCAGAGGCACTGGAAGGTTGGGGAGCACACAGGGGGCTGGGAACATACCTTCAGGCTCTGGCTCCTCCCACCTTTGCCCTACCCCCCAGGACTAGAGAGCTTTCCAAAGTCTGTGCATTGAATCCCCGGGCTCAGCAATCAGTATGGAGTTTTCACATTTTTCCCAAAGAGTTAGGGAAATGTAAATTGGAATAGCACGATTTTATTAATGCCCAAGCCCCTCCAGATTCATCATTCCTTCCTTAAATGTTCAATTCTGCAGGCTCTTGCTCCAAGCTGAGACTATATAGCTGGGCAGAGGGTGAGGATGTGGGTGCAGAGTGTGCCATCCCGAGACGGCCGTCTCTAACCCCAAAACCCCTGCCCACACACACGGCAGCCACATCACTGGGAAATTCTCAAACTTTGGAACCATACTCTGTCTTTATCCCTAGAAATTTCGAAATGTACCAGTTTTGCAATTCTTATCCCTAGACTTCTCCTCAACCAATGCATGGATGGTTGACCAGGAGTTTTATTTTCTGTTTCTGGATTTTTCAGGTGTTTCTTGAGAGAATACCTTAAGTTTAGTGAATGGACTATCTGCTGCTCACCCCATTTGTAAACACTGCTGCTTCGCAGGGTACCATGCTAGACTAAGAAACAAAAAATACAGGCACAGCCCCTTCCACAAATGGGTTAGTCTTTCCCAGGAGGACATGCACCAACTGAGGAATCTATTACCCAGTGACACAGGGCAGAAGGGGCGGTACTGGCAAGAGTAAATGTCATGGGACCTCAAGGGCTGGGAGGTCAGGTAGACCAGATGGACTTGAACCCAAGAAGTAATTCATCTTTTGGCAGGGTCTTGTTGGAGTTGAAGCTTTGAAATGGACAAGGTATCTCAGTATATAACAAGGTATCCTCGTTCCATGGAGGCTCTGATAGCAATTCCCGCAAATACAGAGGCTTCAGGGAGCACAACAGTCAGGAAGATAGAGACAGATTATTTTGTATAATATTTTATCATAGTGGCTCCACATCAAATACCAACTTTTTGCGTGTTTCAGATTCATTGCGTATCATTTTAAGTCAACAAATGGTCAGTTCTGAGGGCTACTGATTGGAGTCCTCAGTCCTTCCAAAGACACAACACATAATAAGTATGTGTGCTGTGAATGAGTAAGTGAATGAACAAGGCCATGATGTGATGAAATAAACAATACCCCTTCCCATGTCTCAGTATCTACTTTCATTCAACGTGTGCTTATAAACAGAGTGTGCGTTTGGGATTTGAACTTGGGTTCAAATCTAGCTTTTGCTAATGTCTGGCTGATGGCTTTGAGAAATGAACTTTACCTTTCTGAGGCCTCAGTTTCCTTATTTGTGAAAGGGGATAGTGACACATGGAGGGAGAGAAGGTATGTGAAAGCACAAAGCTCATCACACAACACCTAAGGCCAAGTTCCCTTTGTTTGTCCCTGGCGTTTTACCTACTGGTGCCTTGTGTCTCTCCTGTTAGACACTACTGGTTAGTGGTGACTCCTTCTGATCCAACTGCCCATCTACATACAATTTTATCTCCATCCATCCACCCGACTCATATGGACCAAACTCAAAAACCAAACTCACTGCCGTCAAGTTGGTTCCCACTGATAGCGACCCCTCCTTGGGTTTCTGAGGCATTATCTCTATGGAAGTAGATTGCCCAGTCTTCCTTCTGAGGAGTGGTTGGGGGCTTTGAACTGCCAGCCTTCTGGTTAGTAGTCAAATGCCTTAGGCACTATGCCACTAGAGCGCCTACCCATATGGATGCTATCTCCCAATAGAGCCAGCTGACTTGTGGCATTCTAGAGTCGCACACACACTTGTTGTCAAATCTTACCTACAACCCAAGATCTTGTTCAGTTTATGCAATATCTTAGCTGCCTAGGGCTGCTGTAACAGAAATACCACAAGTGGCTGTTACGTGCCATTGAATCAGTTAAGTGCCACAGTAGGTGGCTTTAAAGAAAAGACGTAATTTCTCACAGTTTAGGAGGCTAGAAGTCCAAATTCAGGGTGCAGCTCTTTTTTGGGTGGGGGCTCCTTCTCTGTCTATTTCAGTTCTTGGAGCTGCCAGCAATCCTTGGAGTTCCTGGGCTTGGACGTGCATCTGCCCTATGTCTGTCATCATGTGGCATCTTCCCACGTGTGTCCCTGTCTATTCTGCTCTGGTGATAACTCAGCAGTGATTAGGTTCAGGACCCTCCCTGCTCCATACAACCTCATTATCATAACACGAGAAAACCCCGATTCCCAAACAGGCTGACATTTGCAGATAGAGGGGTTAGGACTTCAGCACACATTTTGAGAAGACACAGCTCAAACCACAACACTTAGCATCTCTGAGCTTCAATGTCCTCACCTGTAAAATGCCACACCTCACAGAATTCTTGTGAGGATAAACTGAAGTCACACACATAAGGCATTTACCCGAGTTCCTGGCTCAAACAATGTTAGCTATCACAAGGCTTAGCTTCTTCTCCTCTCCTTTGTTGTTAGGAAGCTTAAGTCTCCAAGGAAGACATTACTTCAAGGCCCATAACCTGAGCGTTCTTTTGAAGAATTGCCTAAAAATGTGACATTGAATCAAGGCACGTCAAGCCTGAAAGCAAACATCCCTTTGTCATTTCACCATGACAGCCGTCCTCCACGGCACCTCACATTTCTTTCTTTGCTTCTTTAGCTTTCTCTGTAGTCACTGAAATGGAAAACCCAGGATTTCTCCCCTGCAGGGTTTTGTTTTCCATCTTAGCAGAATCGGACTGGGATCTTAGGCTGCATCTCTGCCTCTACGAGGGGTACTAACCCTGCCCAGATGAACAGGACAGACCGCCAAGACTGCAGGACGCAGGCCGGGCAGCACCCGTGGCACCTGCTGAGAAGGGGAGGCAAGGCACCTGCTCGACAGCCTCCCATCGTTTGCTGGGGCTCATTGGCATCACGCTTTTCGGCACTCACAGGATGTAAGGAGCACCCAACGTGACATCAAAGGGCCGAAGGAAGCCTGAGATAGTCTAGGTCCAATTAGTGCAGTGCAGATTCAGCACCACAGCTCTCTTTAGTACACCCTCCACATGCAGTCCACGAATCCACATGTAGTCCACAAAGCCACCTCCAGTCCACCAACCCAAACTCTGTCCACCAACTCAAACTCTGTCCACCAACTCACACACAGTAGTCCATCGACCCACACGCAGTCCACCAACCCACATGCACTCCACCAACCCACACGCTGTCCACCAACCCAAACGCTGTCCACCAACCCACACGCAGTCCTCCAACCCACATGCTGTCCACCAACCCACAACCCACATGCTGTCCACCAATCCACACGCAGTCTACCAACCCACACGCGCTCCACCAACCCACACGCTGTCCACCAGCCCACACGCAGTCCACAAACTAAGAGTCCTCATGTCTGCATTCTCACTTCATTCTAAAAGGCAGAAAATAATTCGTTCCCAGTTTTCACCTCCAAAATTCCCTAGTTCACACATAGAGGTTAACACACTCCGCTGTCACCTGAAAAGCTGGAGGTCCGAGTCCACTTGAAAGAAAGCCAGCAATCTACTTCCAAACCATCAGACAGTGCAAGGCCTATGGAGCACTGTTCCACTCGGACACACTTGGGGCACCATAGTGGCGGTCGACTGGCAGCAACTGGTGCTGGTGGATGTGCTTGCTCATTTGGAAGTTGCAGACCCACACAATCATATTTAAATGCCAGCCATTAGGCATCCTCAATGCTGTTATTGTTGTATACCAGAAGGAATGAAAGAGTCTTATTTCTTCTTTCCCTAAACACATTTCCCCATAATTTCCGCACACACTCAACTCACGCTCACTCCCCCCATGTTCACACATAACTGATAAGAAAAACAAAAGTCACACATGGACTACAGTTATCTTTCTCTAAAGCAGAGCATCTTGGTGTCAAGTTAAAGATGAGGACTCCTTCTGTGGTAGTTATATTTGTGTGTCAACTTGGCTGGGCCTGGTTGAGTGGCTGGGCAGCTGGTGGTAGTTAGGACTCAAAGCCTCCAATTTGTAAGAATAAACTCCTGTTTGTTAAAGCCATCCCATTTGTTGTGTATATTCCTGTCAGAGCGGCACTAGCTAACCACAATGCCTTCCTAGCTGCTTTGTCCACTATATTGCAGTCACAACCTGGAGAACTTCACATGGCATTACTGTTTTTCTCGTGAGGACTCCTGGTGGTGCAGTGGGCTCCTAACCAAAAGGTTGGCAGTTCAAACCCACCAGCCGCTCCGTAGGACAAAGATGAGGCAGTGTGCCTCCGTAAAGATTGGAAACCCTATGGGGGCAGATCAACTTTGTCCTACAGGGTCGTTGTCAGTTGGAATTGACTCAACAGCAATGGGCGAGTTTTTCTCATAGAGTTTAGTATTTGCCTTTGTGTTAATGAGTATGTGAAAACAATAAAAATAAAAATGAAACCGCTTGCCATGAAGTTGATGTGGACTCATGGTGGCCCATGTGTGTCAGAGTAGAGCTGTGTCCCACAGGGTCTTCAATGGCTGATTGTTTGGAAGAAGATCACCAGGCCTTTCTTCCCAGGTTCCTCTCAGTGAACTTGAATCTGTAACCCTGTGGTTAACAGCCAAGTGTGTTAACATTTGCACCGAGGGACTCCCCATAAAAACATAGGGTGCTGTATTTATTATAAAGATTATGAATGTGTTTACCCATCTCAAACTTACAGCTACTGTTCAGAGACATAAAGAGGGAAACAACATTCTGGAAGGTTGTTTGGCTAGAGAGCTGAGGCAGGGTTCAGAAGTACTGTGGGGAAAGATGGCTACGCATCCTGACTGGAGAAAAATAAAGATTCTTAACACTGGAGGGGTGGGGATTCAAGCTTTCATTCTGCGCTTTCTCTTGATTTTCTGACATTGGCTGTAGACTGAATTCTGTCCTTAACAGCAGTGGCCTCCCACAAACCAGCTCTCTGCCTCCTCATTGTGAACGTGCCCACAGGACGTCTTGTAACTCCTCCTCAGACGGCTGTGAGCTGGGATGGGGATCCCCTCTGTGTTAGGAGTTCTCACTTTACTTTTCACAGATTCAAAATGAGAAAACGGGCTTTGAAGTGAATAATAATGGGTATTCCACGATGTACTTGCGCCCATTCCAAGCGTGCAGGACAGGTCAGAAACGACCCCCGGCTGACAGCGCCCCCTTGCTTCTGCCCCTCTCATCTTCAGGCTCCAGAAGGGACTAAACTATAGAACCAAGGACACTCTGCCTCACCACCGGCTCCTCCAGACTCCAGGGTTGACACCACTTATCACACCGGCTGACGAGCAGGCTTTGAACCTGCCCAGCTTGGCTAAGAATCAAAGAGACGTTTGTTGCAGGAATAAATCCTTTCAACCAAATATGTTTTTAATTTCTCTGTGGCTTTAAAGGAGTTTTGAACCAAAAACTTATCCTTTGATTTATAGATAGAGATCCATACATTCATAGTTTTATATTTAACCAACTAAAAGGTCATCCGATGCCTTTATGTATGCCCACCTGGCAGTGCAACAGTTAAGCCTTTGGCTGCTAACCAAAAGGTTGGTGGTTCAAACCTACTCAGTGGCTCCAAGGAAGGGAGACCTGGTGATCTGCTCCCATAATGATTACAGCCTAGAAAACCCTATGGGGCGATTCTACTCTGTCACATGGAGTCTCTATGAATCCAAACTGATTGATAGCACCTAATACCAACAACCTACTCATGGCAAAATCAAGGAGTGGCGATATTTCTGCCGTCACGAACCGTGTTTGTCACTGATGGCAAGCTCTTTAAAGGCAGGGGCTAAACACTATTTATACGTGGCTTTCTAACTTTCCTATAAACATGTTATTTTTGCTGGTGACTAGAGCCTGAGTGGATTTTTTTTTTAATGACCATCAGAACAAAATTTCCTTCTCTTGTCCAAAAACTATTTAACACTCAGTTCTAAGTTTATAGCCACAGCCTTTAGAATTTTTTTTTTTTTTTTTTGGCGGGGGCAGCTTATTCCTTGTTTTAATGAGAAATGAAACATGACACCGTCCAAGCCCCCTTGTACCCTGCCCATCGATGCAACCCATCGCCCTGCCACCCTTTCCAGGGGTACTCCCATGCAACACTCGTGTTTCTCATTACCAAGCATGTTTTCATACTTTTACTATACATGTATCTCTAGAAACAATGTGTAGTATTATTTAAGGAGCCTGGAGGCACAATTGTCAAGCACTCTGCTGCTAACCCAAAGGCCAGGAGTTCAAATCCACCCACGGCTCTGCAGGAAAAAGACCTCACAGTCTTTGGAATTTGCACACATGATCCCTGATTTGAACACATGGCACAGATAAAAATAAAATAGGTTTCATGCTTAAAATTAGAAAGAAAAAGCTATCAAAGTCTCAAAATCAGATTCTATTTATACATTTATTATTACAGTATTTTGTTTGTTTTCTTGAAAATTGGCTATCCATCATCCATATGCAATGATGAGTCTCTCCTCATCCAGAGCAAAGAAGAATGAAGAAACCAAAGATTCATGGAAACAGTCAGTCCAAGCAACAGGTACACCATGCGATCCTCAGCCCACATGACTATGAGACCAGAAGAACTAGATGGTGCCCAGCTACCACTGTCAACCACTCAGAGGGGGATCTATGTAGGAGATCCTGAATAGAGTAGGAGAACAATGTGGAACAAAATTCAAAATCATTTGGAAAAAAAGGAACTAGGTTTGCTGGTCTGATAGAGCCTGTGATGGAACCACTGAGACTACAGCCCCTAGTTGTTCTTCAGGTCTGGAATTGAACCCAATTCCTGTGGTTTCCAGCCAAACAAAAGACAGGCATATAAGCTGAACATTTACATTAGGTAGATACACTCCTTGGAGAGAACAATCATGGGAGAATAGAAGGGCTGTGTATGTACCGGGACATAGCTCAAGGGCAGGAATGCATGGAAGGGTGGGCACAGGGAAGAGGTAACAGTCCGGAGGAAGTGGGAGGGGAGCTGTTGCATTGTGGGCAATTGCAGTCAATGTCATGAGACAAAGTGCATGTGAACTGCTGTATGGAAAATGAATTTTCTCTGTAAACTTTCATCCAAATCACAACAAAAATTTTAAAAATAAATAAATAAATACCGACTTAGTCATTAAACTTGTATAAAATCTGGTAGCGTAGTGCCTAAGGCACTTGACTGCTAACCAGAAGGCTGGCGGTTCAAACCCTCCAGCCACTTCTCGGAAGGAAGATGGGGCAATCTACTTCCATAGTGATACTGCCTCGGAAACCCAAGCAGGGGTCGCTATGAGTCAGGTCTGACTCGACGTCACATAACAACAAGAACAAGATTTAATAGCTCTCTTATCCCAGGGCCATACACATCTTTGAAACCCACAGAGGCCTCCCCTGAATCTCTCATCTCACACATACACACAAGAACCCGCACATGCACACACACGTGTGTACATGCACATATGCACACACACACACATTCCCTATCACATCACACTCTTCTTTCCTCCATAACTGAAACTGTATCTACTTACTTGGTAAGTATTTTTGAGGATCAACGTTCGGTGAGAGCAAGTGCCTTTTCTATTTCCTCTGTACCGTCAGGGCAAAGAGCCCTGGTGGCACAATGATTAAGTACTCAGCTGCTAACTAAAAGGTTGGTGATTCGAGTCCACCCAGGGGCTCCATGGGAAAAAAAAGACCTGGTGATCTGCTGTAAAAAACCTCACCGCCGTTGAGTCAGACCTGACCCATAGTGACCCCTCCTTGGGTTTCTGAGGCAGTAGCTCTATGGAAGTAGATTGCCCAACCTTCCTTCCGAGGAGTGGTTGGTGGGTTTGAACTGCCAGCCTTCTGGTTAGCAGTCAAATGCCTTAGCCACCACACCACCAGAGCTGAATTTCTGCTCCTGTAAAGATTCCAAAAAAAAAAAAAGAAACCAAACTCACTGCCATTGAGTTGATTCCAACACATAGCAACCACCATTGGGTCCCCAAGGCTGTAATCTTTACAGAAGCAGACTACTGTATCTTTCTCCTGCAGAGTGGCTGGTGGGTTCGAACCACCGCCATTTTGGTTAGCAGCCAAATGCCTTAGCCACTATACCTCCAGAGCTCTTCCTGTAAACATTACAACCTAGAAAACCCTATAGGGCAGTTATACTCTGTCACGTGGGTCACTATGAATCACAATTAACTCAATGGCACCCAACTACACAGGGCTTAGTAAAATATCTGGTACAATTCTCAAAGTCAATATACTAAGATTTGAATCACGTTTTTGGGAGACTGGTGTTAGTTAGCCAAACAGTGGTAAGTAAAATTAAGCATGCTGGCACCATGCAAGGTGTAATCTGTCTAGAATTAGAACATTTTATTTCTCTGCCAAGCTTTCATATGTTCTCTGAACACCTTGAATATATACATATGGAGAAGCTACTTTAGAAACACAGCAAATTGGGTTTTAACCTTTGGAAGTCATGTAAATGAGAAAAGAGAAATTACAAATTTTCTTAGCATCTTTTCCTGAGAAATAGGCAGCATGGATTTTGAAAAGCAAAATGCGGTCATTGCCTAGATGGTGCCCGGCTACCTCTGTCAACTGTGATGCTCCGGGTCACAACAGATGGAAACTATCAGAAGGGGAGAAGGATGTGGAAGAGCCCCTCACATTCCTAAAACAGTAACAACAACAGACCTGCTGGACTGGTTGAGCCTGAAAGACTCCCCGAGACTACTGCCCTGAGAAACTCTTTAAATCTTGAATAGAAACTAACCCCCCTGAGGACACTTTACAGCTAAATAACAAATTGGCTCAAAGAAGCATGGCAATCACCCACAAGTGCTGTGCCCTTTTAGTAAATCACCCATGAGACCAAACAGCCAACAATTACTCTAAAAGAAAGTTTACACTGTAAGGGGGCAGGGAGACTAGGTGAAGGGAAACAGGGCAACCAGAAGGGAAATCATGAGAATGTCCACATATTGTGAAGACTGTACCCAATGTCACTGCACAACTTGTGTAGAGAGTGTTGAATGGGAACTTACACTACTGAGTAAACCTTCACCAAAACACTGTAAAATATTATTTAAATAAAGAAAAAGAAGCATTATATTGCAAAAATGGAAAAGAAAAAAAAAAGCCCTAATTGTGGAGTTACGTATTAGCATTGACTATCCAAGATCACTGCTGTTCATAAGGTTTTCAGTAGTGGATCAGAGAAAAAGGGCAAGTTCTTCAACAAGATGGCTTGACAGTGGCTAACCACCAGATTAAACACAATCAGAAAGCAATTCCACAGGAAGAGAAGAAAGAACCAGGAGCCCAACATCTGGCAAGAGCATGGATGTACAGTCAAACAGTGTAGAGAGACCTTAGAGATTGTTTAGCCTGTTGCTGTTGTTGTGTGCAGTCAAGTCGATTCCACCTCAAAGCAACTGTACAGGACAGAGTAGAACTGCCTTGTAGGGTTTGCTAGGCTGTCATTTTCACAGGAGCAGGTGGTCCATCTTCTCCCAGGGAGTGGCTGGTGGATGCAAACCACCAACCTTTCAGTTAGCAGCCCACCTAACCACTGCGCCCCCAGGTTCCTTTTGTTTAGTCTTGGTCCCTTGTGTTGCAGGTAAGGGAATGGAAACCTGGAAAAATGGAGTGATAGTGAAAATACAATGCCAGCCAGTGAGAAAGTCTGATCTAGAACCTAGAATCTATTTTCAAGCTTTGAAAGATCACTATAAATAGACCCTGTTCTCAATAAAGAGTCCTGATACAACAGTGGTTAAAGCACTCAGCTGCTAACCGGAAGGTCAGTTGTTGGAACTCATAGAGACCCTACAGTTGGTCACTGGGTCTTTTCTCCCAAGTTGTGGCTGTGGGTTCAAACTATCAACTTTTGCTTAGCAGCTGAGTGCTCAACTACTGTGCCATCAGGGTTCCTTTCTTCAGATAAAAGAATTTTAAATTGTATTTTTAATAAGCTCATCCTGGCAAACGTTTACTGATGTGTCAAAGGGACTCTGCGAGGTATTTCAACCTCCTGGGCTCCAGACTACTTGGACCAGGACTTGCTGACCGAACTCTTATCTGGAGCATCATTAAACATCATCTACATCTTGAGCTAAATGGTTTTCTTAGAAAATATCTTTACCCATCATTGTCCCCAGGACACTTCCTGTCTCTATTGACTCGCAGTTGAATTGGGGACTGGAAGCCAGGGTTGACTTCCTGAGTTGGCTTTTCTTTCAGTAAAGCTGAAAAAACAAGCCTTCAGGACAGTAAATGAAAGTGATCCGTTTACCATCAACTCTGCCCTCACGATAAAGAAGGTTCCCTGGAGTTGGATGAAGAACATTCTGGAAGGGAAAGGAGTGTCTTCAAGCCCAGGAGGGTGTGTGGAGAGGAGGGGGTGGCTGCAGACGGTGAAGAAGCAACCTAGTTACAAAACACCCTCCCAAGACCAGGAGCCCTGTCCCCAAAGAACCCAAGAGACGGTTTCTCCCTTTGAGGGCCAGCACTTTTTTCCTCCACACATTTCAGTCAATAAAATTCCCCTGTCACTCAGTGTTGAATTTCATGATTAACTACAGTTTCCACCAGCTACAGAAGTAATGACTACAGACATGGCCGGCAGAAGACCATTTGATTGAGCATCAGAAAATGAGTGGTTTTGGAGAAAGAGCAGGCACCTCAGTGTGGCTGAATCAGGAGCATCTAGACTATGGTTTCTCAAATTACAGATGGTGCTGGTAGGCCAACTGGCCTCCTGTGGAAGATGTGGCCTCAAACCATTCCATGGGCTAAATGTCTGGGCCTAATCTCAGAATGTTCTCAAAAGCTGATGCGTCACGGAACTCTTAAAACAGAGGGCAAAGGGCTAAAGATGTTTCTGAGGAAATTAAATTGTTGAGCTGGTCCTACTTCATTCCAGTGAGAGCTTGAGGGGGAACGTACAGTAGTGAGCCACAGAATATAAGGTTTAGATGGAGGCGGGTCCTCACTGACCGAACGCTAACTGCTGAGGCTGATTCTCATCAAATGAAGAAGCCTACCAAGTTCAGAGAGCTGTGAAGACTGAGCCAGCCCGTGCTCAGTGCTGAGGATAACCCTGTCTCTCCACCACCCTTTCAGGTCTGGGACACTCACCTGTTTCTCCAATCACCTCTGCCTCCAGACTTCTCCTTCCTACCTGTGAACTCTCCCTAGCTGGTCAACGTCAACATCTCATTTTTCAGTCACCCTTCATACACCCAGCTTCCAGTAGAATGCCTGCACTCCAGAAAGGTTTCATTTCCCATCATGATCCCCAGAAAGGATCCGTCCTACCTACCTATTTACACCAAGGTGTCTGCAATTCATTCATTCATTTGTCCACTCATTCACTCATCTATCCATTCACTCATTAGTATGAAAAGCATATAGCTCAGAGCTCTGTGCTTAAGTACCTGGAAGACTGTCACTTAAAAGAATGGTCCTATCACACAGAATGCAGTAAAATTCTACTCAATTGCCTCTTCCTAGACCTCACACTCCATCTTTTATCTTCTTTATTTTGTAAACACAGGTCAAGACACACTTTTTCTGGCTTAGCTGTCATTAAGTTCACCATCAGGTAAATGAGGAGCCTCTCCGATGAGTTTTCAAAAAAGTGCGTATCTTGAGGGTGGGCCTGACACTGCACTGGTTAGCCATCTCTGTCCCTGCCCTCCAACCAGATCATGTGATTAGAGGAGAGGGACTGTGTTATATGCATGTCTATACTGCTGGTTTTGAACACAGAGCCTAGTCTGTTGGGATTACTGAACTAAAAAAAAAAAAAAAAAAATAAAAAGAAAAGAAAAAAGAACAAAGCATAGAAAGTTGTGGGGCAGAAAGAGCAGTAAGTATTCATTTTGACGTGGGAGCAAAGGCAATTTTCATGGACGAGATGGTATTTATGCTGAGCACGTTGAAGCGTGGACAGGATTTCCAGAAACTGAAAAGTTCAAGGGCTTGTGGGGAGCAGTCGTACAAAGAGGATTACTTTTTTAAACCTAACTGATTCTTTCCTGACTCTGATCTGTTACCTCTCTAAAAGGTACCTTTCTTACACCCTCCTCTTATGTTCCTCCCTGCTTGTGGAGAACTTCCAATAAGCCAACAAGTTCAAATGCAAGCCCATTCTTCTGGAGGTCTTGCTATTATAGGCACACCTGGGAGATATTGTGAATTGGGTTCCAGAGCACAACAAAGGGATGTCACAACAAAGCAAAGCATACAGTTGTGGTTTCCCAGTGCCTATAGAAGTTACGGTTTATGTTTTATGTTTACACTGTACTGTCATCTACTAAGTGCGCAAGAGCATGACGAAAATGTTTGAAATACTGGGAAAATGAAAAAAATGTGACACAGAGACATGAGCATAGACTGCTGCAAAAATGGCACCGACAGCCTTGGTCGACTCTGTGCAGGGTTGCCACAAACCTTCAATTTGTAATAAATGCAGTCTCTGCAAAGGGCTATTTTATGGTGCTTCACTTTATTAAATGAAGTGCCATAAAATGAGGTGTGTCAGTGTTCCCTGACACCCCTTTTCCTGGCCGCTCACTCCCCGTGCCTGTCAGGCCATCAGCTCTCTGCCTCAAACATGCCTTGCTTTGGCTCATCTCTGGCTTTCCTTTTTCGCCAACCTTCTCCGGAAGGAGGCTTCCCGTGCCTCTCTGCCCTGCATACCACCGCTCTGCCCCGGAAAACCTGACCCCTTTACATTCCAGCCCCAAGGTCTTCCTTGGGACAATGTGATTGAACCATGCTGTTATCGTTAATCCTGCTCTACATCATCTGGTTTTCTAAGTGTAGACCAGCTTCCTCCCCGTTACGAGGATGCAAATACAGTGCTTGGAGTGCCTGGGTGAAGGAAACGGTTAAGCACTTGACGATAGCTGAAAAGCTGGCAGTTCCAACCCCCACCCCCAATGCGTCACGGAACTCTTAAAACAGAGGGCAAAGGGCTAAAGATGTTTCTGAGGAAATTAAATTGTTGAGCTGGTCCTACTTCATTCCAGTGAGA
>NW_006922000.1:1727665-1735686 GCF_000298275.1 Orycteropus afer afer
TAGAGACCTGCTTCTGAAGGTGACAGCAGATGTGCTCTGCACACATCCAGGGTCGCCATGAGTCGGACACAACTCTATGGCAATTGACAACAACAACAAAAATTCTGGAGCACTTAGGCACTCCTCTAAGGAGCTATGAGATATTCTTGACTGGGGGCAGACACCTTGCCATCCACCTACCAGGGGATGGGGAATGATGGTACCTAAAATGCATATAAAATTTAATTCAGTAAGGAAAAAAAAAAAAAAAAAACTCTCTGCCATCGAGTCAGATTCGACTCATAGCGACCCTTCCTTGGGTTTCCGAGGCAGTATCACTATGGAAGCAGATTGCCCCATCTTCCAGCCTGGGAGTGGTTGGTGGGTTTGAACTGCCAGCCTTCTGGTTAGCAGTCCAATGCTTTAGTCACTATGCCACCAGAGGTCCCAATTTACGGAGAAGTAATGCAAGTTCTATTATCAGCTTGGTCAAAGTCATGGACTCTTTCTATATCATGAAAAAAAACCTTTCCACTTCCCTGTTCCACCAACAGAATTATAGTTATCTTTCCACCTTCCATGCAGCCAAATCAGTGACTCATTTTTACCGCATGATGAGCCCTCTAGGAAAGGAGCTCTGGTGTATAGTGCCTAAGGCATCTGACTGCTAACCAGAAGGTTGGCAGTTCAAACCCACCAGCCACTCTGCGGAAGGAAGACTGGGCAATCTACTTCCGTAAAGACTGACCACTTGAGAAACCCAAAGAGGGTCACTGTGACTTGGAATTGACTCAATGGCAGTGAGTTTGGTTTGGTTTTGGAGCCCTCCAGGATAGGTGTGTCACTGTCTCCAGGTGGGCCCCGGCTCATGGACACATGGGCTTGCTCTCTGTGCCCTTCAGCAAACCACCATCACCCCAGGCTCAAACTTGAGTCAGGGAGACAATGGAGGAAGAGAGATTCACGGGTCTCATACAGGGGCCAGCTTGTCCCACACGGCAGGCCACGGGCCTGGAGAAGCCCTCACCTGACCTTTCCTAGCCTCTGTCCATCTGTGCGCCTCTGCTGGGTGTCCACGCTCCACAGTGACCACTCTCCAATGGGAAACTGTGGCGGGATCTGTTTCCCATCCTTTGGCCCCTTCTGTATGCTCAGCTGCACTGGAGCTAGCTGCTAATCAAAGCCAGAGACGCTCAACCACAAACAAGCAGGGCCTTGTGGCCTCCCCCAGAGCTGGCACACAGCAATCCCAACAGCAATGCAGTCAGGGGAAGGGACAGGCAGAGCATGTCCTAGACACCTTCCTGCCTACAATCTCCCTGGCCCCTTCCTCAGCACCGGCAAGTTGAGGTACTAGGCCAGGGAAACAGAGGCTTGAGAAAACAATGGAGAAGAAAGCAATATACAGTGGTACCCAATCAAAGGAGTCTTGTCAGGACTCTTTGTCTCAAAGGGTGCACTTGAGTGGTTGTAATGAGGTAGAAATAAATTACATACTACAAAAGCATGGACAATGGCTAAGGAAAAGGAAGGGACTTTGAACTAAAATATCTTCAAATATTCACTGGACCCTCATCATAGAACAAGGAGGTGGGAGAGAAGGCTGCTCGAGGGTTTTGTGGTTCAATCTATACGGGCTACAGTCCCTATTTGAGCTATTATTAACAATGACCTTGGGCAAGTTACTTAAACATTCTGAGATTCAGCACCTTCATGGTTAAATGGGGAGAAAAATCGTGTATACCCCACAGGGTTGTTGGACATATTTAACTCAGCAAAGAATGTAAAGCTCTTAGTATTGTGCCTGTTGTATAGAAAGCGCTCAATAAATATTAGCAAGCATTATTAATGTTGGTGACCCGTGTTCAGAAGGAGAAGGAGAGGAGTTAATTAGAAAAAATACAAGGTTTGCAGCTCGTAAGAGTAGTAGTGATGAAAGACAAAGGCTCCTTCCTGCCTTGGAACTCCTCCTCAGAGGAGCTGGCAGGTCCCAACTTTGACTTATTGACATGGGTCCACAGAGCAGGGTAAAGGAAGCCAATGGACAGCATGAAGACTGGATACCAGATGTCTTCAGGATACAGCAGAGGGTTGGGTTGTGTGCATCCGGACATCGATAACAGAAATATCCTCTGAGTAGAAAGGACAGAGTAAAAAGGAAATGCTGAAGATGTGAAGGGAAACAATGGCTCATGTCACAATTTGTGGCTAGGGACAGCCACATAACATTAAACTTCACTGGGACTGGCAGAAGGCCAGTTGGTGGAGCGGTAGAAACCAGGTAAAAGTTACTCAATTCTATTCAACAATGAACGTGGACTGAAGAACACCTGCGATGTGCCTTGTGCTATATTAGATAGAGGTAAAGTCAAAGAGGAACCGGACACAATCAGCTAGCAATATGGCAGAACAATACAGTTTCAACTGAAACTCATAATTAATACATAGTGACTTCCTTTAAATATAAAAGGCCCACAATCCAAGATGATTTATCAATTGAGTATCTCCCCATGGACAACCGAAATGGAGGCAATGACAGATAATATCTTGAGGAATATACTAGAAAATCTGCAGCTTTGCTTCAGGAAATACCAGTCAGTCTTTCTACTTCTTAGGCTTTCTAGCATATATCTTAAATGTCCCTTCATTGTTCTTATGGGGTGTCCTTTCCTCCTATCAGTAAAAGCTACTACTTCTCTGGTCAGCCACAGTTCCCCATTTTCTCCACATCCACCCTCCAATAGACTTGGCCCTACTGATTGGCCTCATCTCTTCCCATTTAGAAGTTCCTGGAATCCTTGCAGGTCTGGAGGACACTAGACCTCAGTGCAGCCTCATGGGACATACTACATACAGATCTTCACACAGGCTCAGGGGGAAATGTGTGATTTTGCTCAAATGCCTCCAAGAATAGGGATAAGCAATCCATGTCATTTGGATGCTTCAAGACATCCTCGCATACTTGGGTATCTGGAGTTCCACCTTCTTCTATTCAGTACTTGTTTTCAATTGTTGGTACACAGGCTTTAAGGGATGGTATAAACCTATATCCACCTGGGAATGGACCTCGAAATCAGATGAAGTAGAGATGGACTTGAGACAGGAGGAAGACAAGAAAATCGTATTTGTTCTTCAAAATAAAATTGGACTTTTTAATAGGAAAAACCCAACCTGAAGCTTTCCCTGGGTTTCAGCAGGTTATTTAATGCTGCCACTCCTCGGAAGGAAGGTTGGGCAATCCTACTTCAGTAGTGATACTGCCTCGGAAACCCAAGGAGGGGTCGCTATGAGTCGGGGCCGACTCGACGGCAAATAACAACAACAACAACATCACAGCTAGTGAAGAGCAGTTGAGGCAGAACACCACCCCTCCAGGAATTAAGCTGTCCAGGCCATGAGAGCAGCTGCTTGGTCTCCTCCCTTTTAGGATCCTCACTGAGAGCGGGGAGCACACCATGGAAACCATGCGTAGAGGGATGGGCGGGGTGTCACAAGAGTTGGCTCAAGGGACCAAGTTGTCCAGCTCAGGGCCCTGGGTCCAAGGTTGCTGAGGTCCCATTTGAGGCACAAACTCTTCACTGGAATTGCTGACTGTGCTTGGTCTTCACACCCTCCCTCTGAGAAGAACAAGGAGAGGGCAGGGCTAGCTGAACTTCAGGAAACTATTATGCCAACAAGCATCTGGAGTCCAGGAGATTCAGAAAGCCAACAAGACAAGTTCACCTGGAGAAACCTCCTTATGACACCCAGCTAGCCAGCCAGGCCCCAGGACCTCGTGGCATTTGCCTAGAAGTCAGCTGCCTGGGGCAGGGGAAACCTCAACACTACCTGAGGCAGTGCTCTGTGAGGTCCGAAGTCCCTCACTCCAAAGGTGGGGCTTTTGTCTATGGAATTCTCGAATGCATGTTCCCAAGGCCTCAGTTCAAGTCCACTTCTCTCTTTTTTTTTTTTTGCTTCTTAGTTCTGCTACCTTTGAAGTTAATGGCTCCCACTTCGAGCTCTCCAAGGGTCACCAAAGGACATCCCAGGGTGGGACATCAGAAGCCCATAGAGTTATCCTGCATCAGGAAATGTGGATCCATTTAGAGAGAAGCTGGGAGAAATCCACATCTATCCACTTATTTCTGCTGAACTGCTTTTGATCTGCTTCTCCAAACCAGATTCACTGATGACAGCCTGGACGTGCATCCCTCAATCCCCAGCTATCACATATCAGAACGCAAACCCAATGGTCCCCAACCATCAGACTAAAACCGCTATTTACAAAGGGTAGCTTTGATGGGAGCCCAGAGTTGGCAGAGACAAGAAAGGCGTTTGACTCTCACCCTCCTCGACCATCAGGAATGCGCCTGTCAAACCCAAATTGACCTGGCTCACTTTAAAGTAGATCCAATTGTACTCGTCATTCCAAATAATAACAGAGCAAAGAAAGAACTCCCCAAAGGGTGCCAACCCTGGAGGGACAAGCATCAAAGGAACCCGTTCACCCACCCACCAAGGAGCAGGCCCCCTCCCTTGACGCCTGGAGCAGCTTCGAGGTTCCCAGGCTCCTGGGACCAGCCACAGGGGTGAGAGGGGACCTGGGCAGAACCAGACAGCTGTGGCTCCCTGGAGAGACTTCTCCTTGGATATATGAGTCTGGACTGGCCTCAAGGGGAGGAAAAAAAGATGATGCTTACTCAGCTTGACCTTGAACTGACACACCACATTCCACAGGCTTATATCTGTTCCTATCTAAACAGCTACATCCTTTGTTGAGACAAAGACATTTTTGTTTGTTTGGTTTCATGGGATGATGTTTTCTGGTTTGTTTGTTTGCATTTTTTTTTAATTCACTTAGCATTTTCTGACGCAAATTCACCCGCTGTTATCATTATATGCCGTCAAGCTGACTCCAGCTCGTATAGACCCCAAGTGACAGACTACAACTGCCCCACAGGATTTTTTAGGGTGTCATCCTCACAGGAGCAGAGTGCCAGGTCTTTCTGCCACGGAGCCACCGGGTCAATTCTAACCGCTAACCTTTCAGTTAGCAACCGAGCGCTCCTGCAATTTACCCAGAGCCAGCTAAATATATTTTTGTCGTAATTGGCCTATTTGGTGGAAATGAGTGGCACATTAATGTGTGTCTAGCTATTAAAATATAGAATATATGAGTTATAATGTTGATTTAAAAAAAACAGAATACACAATGATATACAGAACTATATTTTTAAAGTTACATAAAAAAAGACTATAAATATATTAGGATCTTAATAGTGGTGTCAATTTTGAGGGGGATTATGAGTGAACTGTTTTCCTTCTTTATAATTTTGTAAAATCTGAGTATCCTGTACCATAAACAAGTATTTCTTAAGGAAAAAAAATTGCCATTTCTTCTGATGTATATTAAAGTTTTCCTAATGATAAAGATATTAATGATAACCACTTTTCATTATTTTTCACTTTACTGCATCAAGACTGAAGTACCTCATTGGGTTAAAAATCATTCCTAAGCTCCCTGCTTTCCTTCCTCAGTAACCCCACTGCAACCCCTTGGATCACATCTGAAGAACTGGGTTGCACACAGAAGGCAATGTTTTCTGTACTCAATGTATTTTGAAGAACAAAATGGACACTTCCATCAGGTCATCCAACACCACTGGATGTTAATTTAAAGCAGAACTCCAACTCCTGGCTCATTCTACACATCCCATCTGACCAGCTAACACATTCATCAACCCTGATGTTCTTACACTTACATAAAATAGAGATGGTAGAAATTCAGAGAAGAGCCTGCTACTGGGAACGGTCATTCTGTGCGCAGGTCTAGCAAAGGCCACACTGTCGGTATGACTAAGGCCATCATGAAAACGGTTTGCAAGCACAGTGTGGTCTCCATTTGTGTTAGCCTGAGTGAAGGCTCTGTTACCTGAGAATGCTCCCTAGGTGTATGTTCTTTGTTGGTTAAACCTGGACTCTGAGACACAAAGCCATGGTTCCATGTCTAGGCAGCCCAATGTCTTTGGTGAATCTTGTTCCACTTCCATTAATTAGTACAGAAGGACAATCAAAAGGAGTCATGTATGCTAAACTCAAAGAAGACAGGAGGAACATACTAAATCATATCTTTTTTATATTAGGAATAAAGTTGTGTAAACACTTTTTTACTAGCTTTCAAGGCACTAAGAAGGCAATGGCTGATCACTCACACCCTCCTGTAGGAAAGATCCCAGCAGGACTACTCAACAGGACACCAGGGGTTCGGAACTCTCCTGGAGGCTTCTATCAAGTCTATTGCAAATCAGGTGGTGTCTGCAAATGTCTTCCTTAAGTAATCAAACATTTTAGATATTATTTAGACACAAAGACATAAACACGAGCAGCTTTTGCCTGTAGCAAGACTGCTTTTGCCAATGATCCTCATGGTCTATGTTCAGCTGTGGAACTCATAATTACTGGCTTCTGATCCCTTACTTGTCCTCTCAGGTTTGTTGAATTCACTAGAGAGATTACTACTCAGTTTGGGACAGTGGCGGGGAGACCAGCAGCACTGCTTGCTCCTGGCACCTTGTGGGAAATGCATTCTCTAAGCAACCTACCTACCCAACTAGCCAAGAGAGTTCACCAGAATCTGCATTTTAGCCAGATTCCAGGTGATCTGTGTGCGCGTGCATTAGATGGTAAGAAGGTTTGCTAACAGAGAAATGGAGTATTGCTGGCCAATTGAGTTGCTGAGATTTAGTTGTTGTTGTTCTTGTTGTTGTGTGCCATAGAGTCAATTCCAACTCACAGGGACCTGTGTCACAGAGTAGAACCACCCATAGGATTGTCTAGGCTGTAATCTTTACAGGACTAGATCACCAGGTCTTCCTCCTGTGGAACTATTCATTGGGTTCAAACCCTGACCTTTCGGTTGGCAGCCAAGTGCTTAACCATTGCATTACCAGGGCTTCTTCTAAATTTAGTAAGCATAACCAACATGAAAATATGTTTTGTATCCTTTCATACTCCTGAGAAATCTCTAAGACATAATATTAGCAAAAAAATTCAATACCATTAACATTGTCTTCTTTTTTTTTTTTTTCTTATGACTCAGACTCTTTCTTCCCACCTGTCATGTCTCTGTCCTCCCACTCCCTTTATCAGGTGGAACTTACCCTCCTTCTGGCATCCTATGCACTCTCCAGGGATCCTGAGAAAATGACAATGACAACAGCAGAATTGGGGGAGAGAGAAAGACAAAGCTTGCCCCGTTGACTTTATTAGTAGCAGCTAATGTTTAATCTAACAGCTGGCAGGTCACAAATGTTGCATAACCACTATTTGCCAACAACCTGTGAGGCAGGAAAACAGTTATCATCATCACTTTTTCCTCTTACAGATGAACCACCTGAAGATCCACGATATCTGGGGATATAGTCAACATCCCACTGTGAACAGGCACAACCATGATGACACGCTGGCTCTTGACTCCAATCCTTGACTCTCTCCTTTGATCTGAGCCTACAGGGTAACAGGAGAGCCCAGAGAGGACTTGGTTATGGACATTGCCAACCTCAGCACCAACAAGGCTGCAGAAACTGGTCTCTGCCATGAAGTGGGAGTCAGGCGTACACAAAAGATTCTCCTAGACTGTGGGAAAGGCCAAGGCCAACATTGATTGTGTGAAATGCCCAGGCCTTGAGCATAATCACATGTTTGTCTGTTTCTTTTCACAAGAAAGGAATTTTGAATCTACATTTAGAGTGAAGTGCTATCAGAGTAACCATGGTCAAAGACCATGCAAAATATAAACAAAGTGGAAGACGACAAAGAAGACAGATGAAGAAAACACTCAAGAAAATTATGAGAGTTACATGATGCTGGGAATATAGAAGATGAAGGAAAGAGACATGGAGAGGCTTCTTCTAGAGGCTTGAGGTAGAGGATAGGGGTGCTGGGTATAAACAAGAAACTGGCACAAGTAAAGCTTAGTGCTGGATCATATGAAGAAGACCAAGGCATCAGAATTGGAAGACGACTCACTAACAACCTGTGATATGCAGATGACACAACCTCGC
>NW_006922000.1:1740772-1744846 GCF_000298275.1 Orycteropus afer afer
GTATGTCTAGGCAGGGGAGAATGACCACGTATAGAGTTGGCAGATGATGTTTCTACAAGCATATTTGTACATTCTGTAAGAATGTCCAGGTATATTACTATAGAGAGAGAGGTGACAGGAGACAGGGTTGTGGTGACTTCTTGGCCACAGCCAGCTACCCACAGGGAGCAAGTGGTTGGACGTGTGCACTTGGGACCATGGTCTCAGGTGACATCAAGCTCAATTGGCATTATATACTACACAAAAACATTGTTCCACATCCTACTTTGGGGAGTAGCAACTGGCATCTTAAAAGCTTGTAAGTAGCCATCTAGATGCAGTGATGGGTGTCTCCTCTCTCAGAGCAAAGAACAATTAAGAAAACCAAAGATGCATGGAAATGATTAAACCAAGGAACTGGTACACCATGTGATCTTCAAGCTATATGATCATGAGACCAGAAGAACAAGGTGGTGCCCAGCTACCACTGTCAACCACTCAGAGGGGGATCTGTGTAAAAGATCTTGGATAGAGGGGGAGAACAATGTGGAACAAAACTCAAAAAAAAAGAAAAAAAGACCAGGTTTGTGGGTCTGTTAGAGAGCCTGATGAAACCCCTGAGACTATGGCCCCTAGCTGCCCTTCAGGTCTGGAACTGAACTTACTCCGGTGGCTCCCAACCAAATAAAAGATAGGCATATGGTCTGATCATCAATCATGGGAGAACAGATGGCAGTGTATGTACAGAGAGGCAACATGGGGGGTTAGGAGTGCAGGGGAGGGAAGGACACAGGGAAGAGATAACATGGGGAGGAAGTGGGAGGGTAGCTGCTGCATTGTGGGAAATTGCAGTCAATGTCATGAGACAAAATGTATTTCTACTGCTGTATGGAAAATGAATTTGCTCTGTAATCTTTCACTCAAATCACAAGAAAAATTTAAAAGAAAAAAGAAATGCCTCAGAAGTAAAGTCCAGTAGAAGAAATTAAAATACATTTCTCAAATTAGTTGAAACCAAAACCAAACACCAAACTCACAGCTGTTGAGTTAGATCCGACTCATAGTGACCCCTCCTTGGGTTTCCAAGGCGGTATCACTATGGAAGTAGATTACCCAACCTTCCTTCCGAGGAATGGCTGGTGGGTTTGAACTGCCAGCCTTCTGGTTAGCAGTCAAATACCTTAGGCACTACACCCCCAGCAGGACCTAATTCACTGTATTCCTTGCCTACTCCTTATAAACGAGGGACTTGCCATGAATGTGATCCATATAAACAAACCCACAATGTTAGCATAGTTACAATGCTCTTTGATATAGTTTCATCACACCTACCCTTTTAAATCACAGAATCTTTGACTTCTATTTATTATATACTAAACGTGGGGACAGGGGACTTGCTACATTTTACAATCTTGAAAGATGGTGATGACCCCATGGAACTATGCCACATGCAAGACTGGCAGTAAGTAGATGGACAATGGCCCAGTGCTTGCAAGCTTGAATTGGCTGTACACATCAAGAACGGAGAACCACTTTCAGAAGTGAGGCCACGGCTCAAATTCCCTTCAAGCCAATTGATTCTGGATGGAAAAAAGCAAGTCCTGTTCCAAAGAAAAGAAGGTCCATTTGTGAATATAATTTTACCCCATGGCAATGCCATGGCCTTGGGCCCACAAGAACCCAAAGTGCCAAGATGCTCCGATTACTCACTGAAGCAGCAGCCAGGGGAGCCCTCATCCTTACAGAGGAGCTTTTCTAGACATTGCTAGCAAAGCTATGGAGCAATGGCAGTCGGGGAGCCCCAACTCAGGCTTGATGGGTGCCCTGGAGTTAGGTGAAGGCCCTGGCTGTGAGCCCTGGTGGCACAGTAATTAAGAGCTCAGCTCCTAATCAGGTTCAAACCCACCAGCAGCTCCACGGGAGAAAGATGTTACAATCTGCTTCTGTAAAGATGATTGTCCAACTCATAGCAACCCTGTGTACAAAAGAACAGAACCTATCTGGCCTGTGCCATCCCCATAGTTGTTGCTAAGATTGAGCCCATTGTTGCAGCCACCGTGTCAGTCCATTTCATTGAGGGTCTTCTTCTTTTTCATTGTCCTCCATGGACTGGTCCCTCCTGATAACATGTCCAAAGTACATGAGACAAAGTCTCACCATCCTCAATGCCAAGGAGTATTTTTTTCTTTTCTGGCTATACTTCTTCCAAGACAGATTTGTTCATTCTTCTAGCAGTCACTGGTATATTCAATATTCTTCGTCAACACAAGTCAAATGTATCAATTCTTCTTTGGTCTTCCTTATTCATTGTCCAGCTTTCACATGTATATGAGGCTATCGAAAATACCATGGCTCACCTAAGTCCTCAAAGTGATATCTTGCTTTATTAACACTTTCAATAGGTCTTTTGTAGCAGATATGCCCAGATGTGCCCAATGCAAGTCATCGTTTACTGCTTCCATGAGGGTTGATTGTGGATCCGATTAAAATGAAATGCTTGACAACTTCCGTATTTTCCCCATTTCTCACAATGTTGCTTATTGGTTCAGTTGTGAGAACTTCTGTTTTATGTTGAGGTGTAATGTACACTGAATGCTGTAGACTTTGATCTTCCGCAGTAAGGGCTTGAAGTCCTGTTGGATTTCAGCAAGCAAGGTTGTGTCATCTGCATATTGCAGGTTTTGATGAGTCTTCCTCTGATCCTGATGGTGGCATTCATTCTTCAAAAAGACCAGTGTTTCAGATTATATGCTCAGCATGTGGACTGAATAAGTATGATGAAAGGTTACAACCTATACACACCTTTCCTGACTTTAAACATGCAATCCAAAAAACCAAACTCACTGCTGTCGAGTCGTTTCCAACTCATAGCGACCCCTCCTTGAGTTTCCAAGGCAGTATCTCCATGGAAGTAGAAGTACATCAATCTTCCTTCCTTCTGAGGAGTAGCTGGTGGGTAGTATCTTGTTACATTTGAACAATTGCCTCTTCACCTATGTACAAGTTCCTTATGAACACAATTAAGGGCTCTGGAATTCCCATTTTTTGCAACGCTTTCCATAGTTTATTATGATCCACATAACTGAATGCCTTTGCATAGTCAATAAAACACAGGTAAACATCTTTCTAGTATTCTCTTCTCTCAGCCAAGATCCATCTGACATTCAGCAATGCTATTCCTCGTTCCACCTCCTCTTCTGAATCCAGCCTGGATTTCTGTGAGCTCTCTGTTGATGTACTTCTGCAACCATCTTTGAATCATCTTCAGCATAATTTTACTTGCATACTTTAGTAAGAATGTTGCTTGATAATTTCTGTGTTCTGTTGAATTACTTTTCTTTGAAATACTCACATTTATGTATCTCTTCCAGTCAGATGGTCAAGTAGCTACATTCCACATTCATTGGCATGGACTTCCAGCATTGCGTGTTTGTTGAAATACCTCAAGTGGCATTCTTTCACCAATGCCTTCAGTGCAGCTTGGACTTCTTCCTTTAGTATCATTAGTTCTTGATCACATGCCACCTCCTAAAATCATTGAACACTGATAAGTTCTTTTTGGTGCAGTGATGCTGTGTTCATGCTTCTTGTGTGGGTCAATATAGTCCTTAGAATTCTCCAATATTGCGTATCAAGGCCTGAATTTTTTCTTCATTTCTATCAGTTTGAGAAACGTCAAGCATGTCCTTTCCTTTTGGTTTCCTAGCTCAAGTCTTTGCACATTTCATTATATTACTTTGTCTTCTTGAGCCATTCTTTAAAACTTTCTGTTCAGCTCTTTTACTGCATCATTTTTTTCCCTTTTGCTTTAGCTACTCCATGTTCAAGAGCAAGTTTCAGACTCTCTTCTGAAATCCATTTTGGTCTTTTCTTTGGCTTTTTAATGGGCTTTTGCTTTCTTCATGTATGATGCCCTTGATGTCATCCCACAACTCGTCCAGCCTTTGTTCGTTAGTGGTCAATGTACTGAATCTTTTCTTGAGATGGTCTCTAAACTCAGGTGGGATATACTCAAGGTTATGCTTTGGCTTTTGTGGATTTGTTTTAAGTTCCTTCAGCTTCAACTTAAACTTGCATATAAGCAATTGATGGTCT
>NW_006922000.1:1750296-1752384 GCF_000298275.1 Orycteropus afer afer
GGAATCGACTCAATGGCAGTTTTAATAAGAACTCAATGACAGTTAATAAGAACTCATACAGTAACAGTGGCTTCGTTTCTCTTTCAGGTCTAGCTTCTAGAATATGCTACATCTGTATCCGTAAACAAACAGCAGCAGCCAATGTGGTTACGTACAGCTTCGGGTGGGCATGCCTCATAGGCATTGCCCTAAATGAGGAAATAATGCTCTCGAGTGGGTCCGTAGGGAGTGGAGGGAAGGGTAGCATTCTTAAAGTTTAAAATCCGTAGAGGACTCGAAGACCAATCGTTTCCAGAAGAATGGCATTAGTTGGTTTTTGTTTGCTTTTGTCTTGTCTTGCTTTGATTTTTGTACCCATTAATGTAACAAAAAAAAAAAAAAAAACCCTCTAAATGTGAAAGTCTAGCTGATAGAACCGTCAGACAACACACGTCCCAAAGGCAGGAAAAAGTGATCACGTCCACTCTGTTTTCCTCCGAATTTAAATTACAAATATTTTTTAATGATTTGGTCTTTAAAATGCATAATTTTCTTAAGTAGGAACACAGTGAAGATGGGAAATAAAAGCTTTAGGTTCTATGCCAGGAGCTTCGCCTCTTATTTCACTACCACCACTGTTAATATTTCTAGGAAAATCAATAGCAATTCATCACTTAATATCAAGTCATCCTCGGATGATCAGGTTAAAGTGGGTTCCGCTGTTTCATCAATTCCATGTCTGGCTGGGATCATCAATTGTTTCATTAGGTTATTAGTTCAAAAGCTCTCCTTGGTAGTTCCCGGATCTCCTTCAAGGACACACACACACACACACACACACACAGCACCCACCTTTCTCAAGCCGCTATTGCAAAATGCTGAGAGAGCCCCTGGGAGGAGACGCTAAAACGCTAGAACTTTGATAGCATTACACTGGTAAGCCTTTCAAGCCCTGCCCCACCCCCTGCCTGTTTTCTCAATGGATCCCCAAACTTACAAGCAGCCATTAACAGAGGGGAGGTGAACAATAGAATGTGTCTATAAACCGCGTGTGTCTGCGTGTATGTCGAGTTTGGAGAAATATGGGGGGGGGGTGAAGGAGAGAGGAAGTTTTATGTTTTGTGTATAAAGTAGGGAGGGAGTTGAAACCTTCCTCTTGAAAAAAATTTCTTTTTTTCACTCACTAGTAACATAAATTCGGATAGAAATGGAAAGTATTGTGTAAATTATCATCCACACCTCCCAGCTCCACGTGGATGGAATAAAAAGTTCAAGTGCCAGTGCAGGGCAGTTATTACAACTGGCCTTCAAACCAAAGGTTGGCTTAGGGTGTCTCTGAAACTTTGGAGTTGGCCAATTCTAGCACCTTTCTAGGTTGGCAGGCAGGGCAAGGAACGCCTGCTGTGGTGCGTGGGAGAGCCCTGGGGGCAAAAAGTCCCCTTCCCCCTCCCCGGCCGCCCCCAGGTCACCTAGAAACCCGCCAAGAGCTGTTCGCTGGTAGGCCCCGGGGCCAACAGAGGCCGAGAAAGGATCGAAAACTGAGCCCCGGCCGCTCCGCCAGCCTCCTCTCTCGCGCCCGCCGGGCCTGACACACCTCCGAGAGCCCCAGGGTTCCCCTGGAGCCCGGACGCCCTCCTGCCCGCCGGGCACGGTCTCCAACTGCTGGCAGGGACGCTGTCCCCCTGTGCGCCCCTAACAAAAGCTACAGTCTCTCCTCTCACCCCCGTGCACCCGAACTCTCCGCCTGACTCCCACCTCTGCTTCAGAAAGACGCCAGGCAGCCCCTCTCCCGCGCCTGCACCACCCCGGGCTGCACCGAGCCAGGGGCGGCAGGCGGCAGGCGCCCGGGAGCGGATGGAGACACCTGGGCGCGGCGCGCCCGCCCGGCACTTACTCGGAGTTGCAAAGATGCCCGATGCGCGAGCTGCCTTGGTGGCGAGAGCACGGGGTCCGCTCGGAGCCCAGGTGCTCGCTGCTGCCGTTCAGCCGCGCGCCCTCCTCGAGGGAGCCTCCCCGCGCGTCCCCTTCTCGCTCTCTCCGCACCTGGGCGCGCGCGCCTCTGCTCGGGGACCGCTGGCGGGCTGCTGGGTGCGGGCTGGAAGGCGGGGA
>NW_006922000.1:1752509-1772399 GCF_000298275.1 Orycteropus afer afer
TGGGGCGCTCGTCCCCGCGGGAGGCTCCGGGGCAGGCCCCCGCGGGATCCCGCGCGCGGGTGCGCGCTCGGAGCGGGAGGCCCAGAGCTGCTGGAACGGAGCTTTGTCTCATATGATGATTTGATTTGTTTTTTGTTTTTGTTTTTAGCAAAGACACTGAACACAAGCTGTCTTTCCCAAACTTCATACATCGTGGTGTTTTTGGTTTTGTTTTGAGCAAAGAGACTGAACACCAGACTTCTTGCATCCTTCCTGTTTGACGTGGTGCATCACGGGCACGCCTCAGTTTATCTAGGTCTTAGGTGCAAAGTGGATGGCATTTCAGATCACAATTTTGATCCCAGGATTTTATTATTATTTTTTTCAAAAGATGACGTCGGAGGGGAAAACGCCCAGTCTTCTGTTCTGCGCCCCATTTTCCCTCCCCCGCTCTCTCCCTCCCCAGCCCTGGATGCTTTAGCTGTCAGTACCTTCCCACCTGAATGTCACAAAATGTGCAGAGAATTCTCTGTGCTTGTCACAGCAAGTGACAGATGTTTGAAAGTTCCAAATTAAGTGCCACTTCCCTTTAGGGGGCTCTTTCCGTTTTGGGCTACCTTGGTGGCTTTAGTGAGCTATTTAGTGACAGGCCTTTGACACCCAAGACATTAGGGGAGTCCTCAATGTAGCTGCAACTCTGGGGTTTGCAAAAGGCAGAGGCTGGGCTTCGTGACTTTCTGGAATTTCCATTGGGTTCTCTGGAGGGAAGATGCTAACGTGCGTTTCTGTCACACACACAGGTGACTAGCCAGGATATGGAGGATATAAAGGTAGTGTGTGAAATGATCAAGAAGCATAAGACAAATATACCCAAACTTCCTCAGAATGTAAAAAGGGCTTTTCTTCTGCCCAACATCAGCTGTTGCTCCTTGTCTTAGTCTTCTCACTTCCTCTCAGTTTATCATTTGATGGCGTCCCCCCCCAAGCATGGCTGTCAAATACACGTTCATTCCTTGGGATGCTGACACTAGAGCCCCTCTATTCCACTCGGCAAGTATTCATCGCCACTTCCAATCACTCTGAACACTTACACTTAAATCTCAAATCCCCAAATCCCTAAATCCCGAAAGTAGAAGAAGCGTTTTGTAGCAAGTCACTTTTGGGGACTCTGGGCTTGAAGTGGATGAATACCTGGACCAATGTCTCATGAAAGAGCCGACTGAGGTCAAAGAGTTGGCTCTACAGGTAGAGTGTTGAATGAATGAATGAAAGAAATTACGTTTTTAAAGAGAGAGGAGAAACTGCTTCCATGGAGTGGGCTCTGACTCACGCCAACCCACATGTGTCACAGTGGACCTGGGTTTAATGGGGTGTCCAATGGGTATGATCCTTCAGAAGGAGGTCCCCAGGCCTTTCTTCTGAGGTGCCTCTGGATGTACTCGAACCTCCAACCTTGCAGTCAGCATCTGAGTGCACTAACTGTGTGTGTCACTCAGGAACTCCTTCAAAGGGTGAAAAAAAAAACCACACTCACTGCCCTTGAGTCAATTCCATCTCACAGCGACCCCCTTTGGATTTCCAAGGTGATAAGTCTTTACAGAAGTAGATTGTCCAGTCTTCCTTCCAAGGAGTGGCTGGTGGGTTTGAACCGCCAACCTTCTACTTAGCAAGTGCCTTAGGCACTACACTACCAGAGCTCCTTCAAAGGAGAGGAGTCAGAATTTCACTTACACACCCACAGTCTGTCCCAAAAAGTGAACTCCTCGTGCACACACCTCACACTCTCCTCAAATGAAACGAGATGAGGAGCACCCTGTCTTCCTCTGAACACAGTCGTGAGGCTACCTGTTCCTCTGTTGGGAGTCCATTTTCCCAGTGAGGCCACCATGTTTGTTTTCATCTGATTTCACACAAGGAGATTGTGGAGGGATGCATAGTAGTTAGTGTTTTATTATAGTTATTTTTTCCAGGCCTTTACTGAAAAGGAGTTCTCAACCTTTATTAGCTCTCCATAAGAGTGGAGTTTCCTGGCCATTAAAAACGGTTGTGCATTTTTTTCTTTAAATCTTAACCTCTATAAACATAACCTGTTGCTATGGGATGAGGGAGGTTGGCTTGACTGTGGTCTCCCCTGGAGGGCTGGTAAAGTGAGTGTGCGACTTCCATGTTTCCCATTCAATTGCATGTATTACAGCAAAAACATAACCCTTCTATCAAATAGGAATGTATGAAAACTACATACACCACAGCTTCTCAAACAGGAGCAGTTTTGTTCTCCAGGGACATTTGACAATCTGGGGATATTTTTGGTTTTCCTAGAGGAGAGGGTGCCAGTGGCATCTACTGAGTAATCATCCTGTGATGCCCAGCAGGGTCCCACAACAGATCAAAATGTTAATAATGCCAAGACTGGGAAACCCTGAGAAACACTTTAACTGCTGGATTTTATAAATACAAAAAAAAAAAAGAAAAGAAGAATTGTTTCAAATAAATAGAAATCTTTGTGATTTAAATTAGTCAGAATTTAATTCAAGAAGGGATCACACCAAAGTAAGCAGAAGGTCAGGAGGGACCATTCTCTGGAGAAGGGCATAGTTTGGGTTAGCTAGAGATGCTGGCACAGAAGACAGTCTGGAGGTTAGAAGTCTGAGTTCCAGGTGCAAGGCTCTAGGGGCTGAGTGAAAGCCCCTCAACCTTGGCCTTCAGGTCTGCCTCCTGCTCCTGGCCCACTGAAGCTGGAGGCTTTTCTTCACTCAGACAGCTGCTGGCTGCTGACACTGACAAACCCAAGGTTGGCAAGTAAAAAGGCATGGTCCCAATGTTACCAAACCACATGGCAGGCCACTAATTCAAGTCCAGAAGTCCCAAGATCGGCAGGGCATGGCAGTCTGCTGAACAATGAATGACTTGGCTACACGCAGGGTTCAAGTGTGCCATAAGCTGGAGACCTTCCTCAAAGCTGCTTCTTATAGACTGGGAGCAGCCCACATCCCTAACGCAGCTACTCAGCTGCTGCGATGGATTCCACCATGGAGTTAATTGCCAGTCTCAGCATGGGGAATAACTACACCCAGCTGCCCAGCCACTCAACCAGGCCCAGCCAAGCTGACGTACAACCTTAACTACCACGGGCATCATGCTTGGTAAGGTAGAGGGTGAGCAAGAAAGAAGACCCTTCATGAGATGGATTGACACAGTGGCTGCAACGAGGGCCTCATTCATAGCTGTGATTACGAGGATGGTGCAGGACTGGGCCATAGTTCATTCTGTTGTACGTAGGGTCACCATGAGTTAGAACTGACTCAACAATAGCCAACAACAAATAGACATTTTTTAATGCACCCTGATGTGTTTAACCTCAAATCCAAACTTCACCCTGTGACGTAGTCATGGCTGTCTTGCTTCAAGATTTGAAGTCATTGAATTCATTTAACTCTCAGTCTTGAAGCACATAACCTGGTACATACACACAGGTAACGAGAAAAAAACATACGCTGCCGTTGAGTCAGATCCCATTCATCGTGACCCCTCCTGGGGTTTCCAAGAAGGTATCGCTACGGAAGTAGATTGCTCAGACTTCCTTCTGAGAAGTGGCTTGTGGGTTTGAACTGACAGCCTTCTGGTTAGCAGTCAAATGCCTTAGGCACTACGCCACTAGAGCTCCTAAGTATTTTGGTATTACATATAAAATTTTTGGGTGCTGGGAATAGAGCTAAGAACAAAAACAGGTAAGAACCTCCAATTTCATACAACTCACTAACTAATGAAGGAAATAAAAAAAACAGAGAGAAGAAATATAAGAAAAATAAGACCATGTAGGAGGATGAAGTGCTCATTTGGGAAAGGAAATCTCAGGGGGATGAAAGTTGAAGGAAGACATAGAAGAGGAGAGGGAGCAGGAAAGCGAGTGTTCAGACAGCTCCATGCAGAGAGTGATTATATACATAGGCCCTGCGGCTGTGCCTTGCCTGGAGGGGAGGGAAATGGCCAGGAGGCCACTGAGGCCTGGACACAGTGGTGTTGGGAACATGAGAGGAGGTTATGTGGGGAAGGTAATGCCAGACTGTGCTTGGCCTTTGGCCCCTATCAGAATTGTGCTTTTACTCTGAAGGAGATGGGAAGCCACTGGAAGGATCTGAGCAGAGAGAGACAAAAACAAGGTGTTTCTGTTGCGCTGAGAACAGATTCCAGGTGGAGGCCCAGATGCCCATTATGAGGCATTGAAGGAACCCACCTCCTCCCCTTCCTCCTGTTTCCTGTGAAGTCTAACTAATTACACACAAGAATCCCATTGCTGTCAAGTTGATTCCGACGCATGGAGACTCCATGTGTAACAGAGCACAACCGCTCCCTAGGGTTTTCTTGGCTGTAATCTTTACAGAAGCAGATTGTCAGGCCTTTCTTCCATGGCACCGCTGGGTGGGTTCGAACCACCAGCCTTCAGTTAGTAGCTGAGCACAAACCATTTGCAGCCACCCAGGCACCTTCAACTAACCACACTCTGCTCTTGGACTTGCTCTGCCCCCGAAAGCTCCTGTCAGCCCTGGCTTCTCCACCAGTGCCTGCCTCTCCAGACACGATGACGAGTGCCCTGCACGAACGAGGCCGCCCAGGCCAAAACAGAACGAACACGAGGTGGTCTGAGATCACAGAAATGATAAGGTGTCCTGAGAGTGTGCTGGAAATACGGCTGCTGATTTCGCCGTGACAGATACAAGAAGTGTGATCAGCATGAAGTCAGGATTCGTGAAGGGTCCTGATGAGTTCACCAGTGTGGCTCCTGGGTTGGCCTTGGCAGGAAGTTGAGGGGTCTGATTACCACCCCAAGTCCTTCAGCATCCCTGGGATGCCGGACAGTTCATCATGTAATCACAGTCTGATAGAAGTCTCATTAATACATTCCTCTTTCTCTCTCTGAAATATTTCAAAACTAATGACAAATGTTTATTGTTTTGACTGCTGTGACAAGATTACACAGAGCCTACATAGCTATATTTTTGGAATGCTTATGCTTTCTTTTGATTGAAAAGAGAACAGAGAACTCAGTAAAAATGGCTTATTCAGGAATTTATCTCACAAGCCACACAGGTTAATAAAGTTGATATTTAAACCCTTTCTGGACCCATGGGACATATATCACCCACTAATATTTTCAGCTTCTCAGGTTTCTTGGAAAATTCCTATCCTAGCTGTAGTATGTGCTACTGCCTGGCAAGGACCTGTATAGCTGTGTGCATCTGAATAAACAAGATTTACCCCATCAATCCTAATACCAGAGCCCACTTGGGACATATGTGTCCCACATAATTGTATCAAAATCCATATTACCTCAAATTTTTTCCCCTTGATTTCAGCATGCTTAATAAAATTGAAGTTTTAACCCTTTCTGGACTCATGGGACATATATCACCCACTAGCATAGTGCCTAAGGCTAATCAGAAGTCTGGTGGTTCAAACTCACCAGCCACTCCTCAGAAGGAAGGTTAGGTAATCTACTTCCATAGTGATACCACCTCGGAAACCCAAGGAGGGGCTGCTATGAGTCAGGTCTGACTCAACAGCACATAACAACAACAACATTTTCAGCCTCTCAGGTTTCTTGGGAAACTCCCATCCCAGTTGTAGTATGTGTTACTGCCTGGCAAGGACCTGTATAACTGTGTGAAGCTGAAGAAACAGGACAAACCCTCATCAATCCTACCACCAGAGCCCACTTGGGACATATGTATCCCACATAATTTTATCAAAGTCTATATTACTTCAATTTTTTTTTCCCCTTGATTTCACCATGCCTTCCATTACTGCAAGTGCCTGGTATGTTCAAAGCAGAAAATAATTTGGTCACAAAAGGGTTAAAGTCTTCAAGCACCCAGGTCTTTCCAGGTCTTGATTCTACATTGTCATTTGGTGAACTCAGGTTCTTCACAACGGTGAGAAGGGGCTTCAGGCTGATTTGACTGAAAGCAGCTTGTTAGCTGCTGTTGAGTCAGCGAGTCATGGCAATCCCATGCACAACAAGAATGCACTGTTGTGAGCCACAGGGTTTTCACACTGGCTGATACTTGGAAGGAGAATGCCAGGCCTTTCTTCCTAGTTTCTCCTAGCCTGGAAGCTCCATTGAAGCCTGTTAAGCTCCACAGCAATACAAATGCCTTCACTACCTGCAGGAGGTGGCGTGCCTGAGGTGCTGAAGCCAGGAATCAAACCTGGGTCTCCCGCATGGGAGGGGGCAATTCTAACTCTGAGCCACCACCGCCCTTTGTTCAAAGTAAACCAGACCACTCACTGTCGAGTTGATTCTGACTCGTGGCATCCCCATGTGTTCCACAGTAGAACTGCACTCTGTAGGGCTTTCAATGCCTGTGATCTTTCAGAAATAGACTGCCAGGTCTTTCTTCAAAGGCACCTCTGTGTGGCTTTGAACTGCCACCTTTCGGTCAGTAACCAAGTGCTTGACTCTTTGTGGCACACAGGGACTCCAACTTAAAGTAAACACAACTCAAAATCAAGCTGAGAATAGACCAGCTTCCCACGTTGCATAGCTACACAGACAGCCAACGAGGGGGAGGAGTGCAAAGGATTTGGAAGTAATCAACAGTGTCTGTGACCATTCCTCCCTGAAATTTAGTAAGTTTGCACGGGATTGTCTCACTCTGCACAGTCTCTTATGAATCTAAGCAGCTTGACTTAACCCCTTCAATCTTATTCCTCTGCTAAAACCAAGCTCTAAGCTAACAAAGCTGGAAACAGGTCTTGGACCATGGCCTCACCCAAATTCACCCACTCCAGAAAAACAAGTATTATCCAAAAAGGTGTGATTGCACATTGCAAAAAAACAAATATTGTAGACCAACAGGCCTCATGAAGCCTCCCTAGGTGGCACAGATGGTGAAGTGCTCTACTACTTACCAAAAGGTTGGCATTTTGTGTCTATCCAGGAGCCCCTAGGAAGAAAGGCCTGGGAATCTACTTCTGAAAGGTCACAGCCATGAAAACTTGGTAGTCTGCAGCAGTTCTGCCCTGAAACACGTGGGGTCCCCGTGAATCAGAATCAACTTGGTTTTTTGTTTGTTTGTTTGCTTTTAATGCCTCATGATATGAATGCAAAAGTCCTTACAAATGTTATCAAATCAAAGCCAGCAATGTATAAAAAGCATATATCATGACACATGGAATGCAAGTCTGGTTTCATACTTGAAAGTCAATCAATGTAATTCACCATAATAACAGAATAAAGGATGGAAGCAAGGAATAACATTTCAATAGATACAGAAGAACCATTTGACAAAAGTTAACACCCACCGCTGATAAAAATCTTCAGCAGTTTAAGAATATAAAGAAAATTCTTCATCCTGATGTGAAATACGGTGATCATTAAGGTAATATATCGACTTGGCTGGACCATGATTCTCAGTGGTTGGGCAGATATGATGTAATCATCCTCCATTTCGTGATCTGATATAAGCAGCCAATCAGTTGAAAGGGGAGTCCCCTTGGGGGTGTGGCCTGCATCCAGTGTATATGGATATTCTGGCAAAGCTCACTCTCTTGATTCTTCATCCAACTTGTCATCCTCTGACCTCCAGTTCTTGGGACAGCCCTGAAAGCCGACAGTCTGCCATCTGATCTGGTGATTTGGAGTTTGTCAGACCCTACAATCACATGATCAGGAGAAACCTCCATCTTGTTGCCTGAACCATGGATTTGGGACTTGCCAGCCCCCACAATTGTGTGAGCCATTTCCTTGAAATATATATATATATTTTCCCCATTGGTTTTGCTCCTCAGTATACCCAGCCTAAGACAGACACCTACAGAAAACCTGCAGCTTATGTGACCCTTAATAAAGGGTGATGTGATGAATGTGATGGTTTTGTGCAGTAAAGAATTAGTCTTGCGCTTTCCAAAGAAAGTGCTCTGTTGCCCAGCTCCTGAGACTTAACCTCTGTTGTTTTTAGTTTCCCAAGAGACAACCTTGACTCATGTTGGCGTCAGGTGCCGTGGACTCAGCTCCGACTCATAGAGACCCCACGTAACCACAGAGCAAAACACCGCCTGCCCCTGCGCCAGCCTCACAAGCCTTGCTCTGCTTCAGCCCATCGCTGCAGCCACTGGGTCAGTCCAAGCTCATTGAGGGCCCTCCCCTCTTTCACTGACCCTCTGCTTTTCTAAGCATGACAGCCTTCTCCAGGGACTGGTCCCTTCTGACAACATGACCAAAGTAGGGGAGACGAAGTCTGGCCATTCTTGCCTCCAACGAGCATTCCGGCTGCACTTCCTCCAGGACAGATTTGTTTGTTCTTCTGTCCATCAGTGATGCTTTCAGTATTCTTCACCAACACCACAACTGAAATGCATCAGTTCTCCCATGACCTTCCTTATTCATTGTCCAGCTTTCACATATATACGAGGCTATTGAAAACACCATAGCTTGGGATATGACAGTACCAATTGGGTTTTAAAGGCTGTAATCTTTAAGGAAGCAGATTGCCCTGTCTCTTTCCTTCAGAGCCTTTGGGAGGGTTAGAACTCCCAAACTTTCAGTTAGTAACTGAGTGCTAAAGAATTGCACCACCAGAGCTCCTTAGGCAACCTCTAAACCCTTGGAATACCCTGCATATTAAGACTGTTTCTGTTTACCTGGAGGCTTTGGGCTACACTGGAGAGTCTATGTTAACAGTGTAATTTATGGTGAGGGCCTTGAGCCATGCCATAGAGTTTATGCTAACAATGTGATTTATGGTGGGAACAGTGGGCCACACTACATCAGTCTGACCTCTGGAAGGGCTGAAGATTGAGATCAGCTATGCAGGCAGGCAGTCATGCCTATATGACGGAAATGCAATGGAAAGCCTGGACTCGAAGGCTCAAGTGAGCGTCCCTGCTTGGTAACACTGCACAGGTATTGTCCCACACCATTCGTGAGAGAACTGAGAGCTGACCCCGTGACTTCCCTGGGGGAGAACAGCAGGAAGCTTGGTCCTGACATCTCCTAAATCCTGCCCTGTGCTTGCTTTTCGTGGGTAATTTTAGTCTGCATCCTCTCAATGGAATCAACTGGATCCATGAGTGTAACTGTTTTGCTGAGTTCTGTGAGTCTTGCTGAATCATTGTGCTTGAGGGCTGTCTGTTGTTGTTAGGTGCCATCATATTGGTTCTGAATGATAGTGACCCCACGTACAACAGAACAAAACACTGTCTGGTCCTGCACCATCCTCACAATCATCACTATGTTTGAGCTCATTGTTGCAGCCACTGGGTCAATCCATCTCACTGAGGGTCCTTGTTCCTCTGACTTTCTACTTTACTAAGGGACTGGTCCTTCCTCATAACATGTCCAAAGCATGTGAGATGGCACCTTGCCACCTTTGCTTCTAAGGAACACTCTGGCTATACTTCCTCTAGGACAGAGGTCTTTGTTCTTCTGGCAGAACAACATCACTGTTCTTCTCCAACACCATAATTAAAATGCATCAATTCTTCTTTGGTACTCCTTACTCATGGTCCAGCTTTTGTATGTGTAAGAGGTAATTGAAAATACCATGGCTTGGGTCAAGTACATCTGAGTCTTCAAAGTGACATCTTTGCTTTTCAACACTTTATAGAGGTCTTTTGCAACACATTTGCTCAATGAAATATGTCATTTGATTTCTTGACTGCTGCTTCCGTGGGTGTTGATTGTGGATCCAAGGAAAGTGAAATACCTGATGACATCAATCTTTTCTGCGTTTATCATAACATTGCTGATTGGTCCAGTGGTGAGGATTTTTGTTTTCTTTATGTTGTGGTGTAGTCCATACTGAAGACTGTAGTCTTTGATCTTCATCAATAAGTACTTCAAGTCTTCTTCACTCTTAGCAAGCAAGATTGTGTTGTCTGCATATCATAGGTTGTTCATGAGTCTTCCTCCAATCACTAGGCTGCATTCTTATTCATACAGGCCAATTTCTTGGATTATTTGTTCAGCATACATATTGAATAAGTATGATGAGAGAATACAACCATGACACAGATCTTTCCTGATTTTAAAGTATGCAGTATCCCCTTTTATGTTTGAACAACTGCTTCTTGGTCTACATACAGGCTCGTCATGAGCACAATTCAGTGTTCTAGAATTTTTATGTACTTGATAAAATGCAGCTAAACATCTTTCAGGCATTCTCTGCTTTCCACCAAGATCCATCAGGCATCAGCAATGATATCCTTCATTCCATGTCTTCTTTTAAATCCAGCTTCAATTTCTGGCAGTTCCTTATTGATGTCCTGCTACAAATGTTTTTGAATTATCTTCAGCAAAATTTTACTGTGTGTGATATTAATTGCATTGTTTGATGATTTCCACATTCGGCTGCATCACCTTTCTTTGGAATGGGCACAAATGTGGATCTCTTCTAGCCTATTGGCCAGATAGCTGTCTTCTCATTTTGGGGCATAGATGAGTAAGTGCTTCCTGTATTGCAACTATTTGCTGAAATATCTCATTTGGTTGCGTCAGTTCCTTGAGATTTGTTTTTGCCAACGCTTTCAGTGCAGCTTGAACTTCTTCCTTCAATACCATTGGTTCTTGAGCATATGGTACCTCCTGAAATGAATGAACATCAACCAATTCTTTTCTGGTACAGTGACTCTATATATTCCATCTTCTTTTGATGCTTCCTGCATTATTCAATATTTTGCCCACAGAATTCTTCAATACTGAAACTCAAGGCTTGAATTTTTTCTTCAGTTCTGTCAGCTTGAGAAGTGCTGGGCATATTCTTCCCTTGTGGTTTTCTAGCTCCAGGTCTTTAGACATTTCATTATAATAATATGTTTTGTCTTCTCCTGCCTGCTTTGACATCTTCTTTTCACTCTAGTACTTCATTAATTCTTCCCGTTACTCCTCTGCATTCAGGAGCAAGTTTCAGAGTCTCTTCTGACATCCAGTTTCTCTTTCTTTTTCTTTTTTTTTTTTGGATGATCTTTTGCTTTCTTCATGTATGATGTCCTTCTTCAATAACTCATCTGGTCTTTGGTTATTTGTATTCAATACCTTAAATCTGTTCTTGAGGTGGTCTCTAAATTCAGGTGGAATATATTCAAAGTCACAATTTGGCTTTTGTGGGCTTGTTTTAATTTTCTTCAGTTTCAGCTTGAACTTGCATAGGAGCAATTGATGGTCTGTTCTGCAGTCAGTTTCTGGCCCTGTTCTGACATGACACTGAGCTTCTCCACCAACTCTTTTCACAGATGTAGGCAATATGATTCCTGTGTGTTCCATCTAATGAAGTCACTTGTATAGTTGCCATTTATGTTGTTGACAGAATATATTTGCAATGAATAATTTGTTGGTCTTTCAAAATTCTATCTTGCAACCTCTCATGTCATTTCTATCACCAAGGCTGTATTTTCCAACTGCTAATCCTTCTTCTTTAGTTCTAACTTTCACATTCCAATCACCAGGGTCAATGCATCTTGTTTGCATGTTTGACTAATTTCAGACTACAGAGCTTGGTAAAACTCTTCAACTTCTTCATCTTTGGCATTAGTGGTTGGTGCATAAACTTTAATCATAGGAATAATAACTGGTTTTCTTCATAGGCATATGGATATTATCCTGTAACTGGCACCACTGTACTTCAGAAGAGATCTTGAAATGTTATTTTTGGTGATGAAAATGATGTCACTCCACTTCAATTTGTCCAGTATATCAGACCGTATGTTTGTCTGATTCAAAACAGCTAATATCAGTCCATTTCAGCGCACCAGTGCTTAGAATATCTATCAACCTTTATGTATTCCGTTTCATCTGACATTTTCCAGTTTTCCTAGATTCACATTTCATACATTCCACTTTCTTATTATTAATGGATGTTTGCAGCTGTTTCTTCTCATTTTGAGTCATGCCACATCAGCAAATGAAGGTCTTGAAAGCTGTACTCCATCCACATCATTAAGGTTGACTCTACTTTGAGGAGGTAGCTCTTGCCTACTCATATTTTGAGTATCTTCCAACTTGAGGGGCTCATCTTCTAGCACCATTTCAGACAATGTCCTGCTGCTATTCATAAGGTTTCCAATGGCCAATGTTTTCAGAAGAGATCACCTGGTCATCCTTCCTAGTGTGTCTTAGTCTGGAAGCTTCACTGAAACCACTATGGGTGACCCTGCTGGTATTTGAAATACTGGTGGCATAGCACACAGCATCACAGTAACACATAAGCCACCACAGTAGGACAAAGGGACAGGTGAATAGTGGGAGGGTGGCCTAGGTAACCCCAACATACAACTTTCCCTCTAAGATCAGTAACCAGGCAGGAATGACCGTTCTCACCACTTTCATTCAATATTGTGCAAGAAATCCTATCAAGTAAAATAAGGCTAGAGAGGAACTAAAGGGATAAAGGACAGATGACCTGATTGTGTACATAGAAAATGGCCACAACGGCACAGAAAAGCTGCTAGAACAACAGCGACCTCAGTAGGGCGTAAGTTAAAATTACTAAATTCAATCATATTTTTATATGCTGGCAAAGAAATATTGGAAAAAGAAATATGTAAAATGTAGACCATTTACAGTAGGATCCCAAAACATGAAGTCTTTAGAGATAAATTTAACAAAATAAGCACAAGGCATACACAGAAAACTGCAAAATATTCAGCTCTCTGAAAGAAATATACATGGGGCGGGGGGAGCTCTGGTAGCATAGTCCCTAAGGCATTTGACTGCGAACCAGAAGGCTGGTGGTTCAAACCCACCAGCCACTCCTTGGAAGGAAGACTGGGCAATCTACTTCCGTGGAGATACTGCCTAGGAAACCCAAGGAGGGGTCGCTGTGAGTTGGGACTGACTTGATGGCAGTTAGTTTGGTTTTTTGGTTTACATATATTTAGAGAGAGAGAGAGAGAGAGAGAAACAAAGAGAGAGAGATTGGCTCATGGAATTGTGGGGCCTGGCAAGTGTTACATATCTGTAGGAAAGACCAGAAGACTGGAATTTTTATTGCAGTCTTGAGACAAAATTCCCTATTCCCTGGGACACCTGCTATTCTGGTTCCCTAGTGCCACTCCAATAAGAATATACCACAAACGGGATGGCCTTAACAAACAGGAGTTTATTCTCTTACAGTTTGGAGGCTTTAAGTCTAAGTTCAAAGTGCCAATCTCTAGGGGCTGGGTGAAAGCCCCTCAGCCTTGTTCTTCAGCTCTGCCTCCAGCTCCCAGCCCACTGGAGCTACAGGCTTTTCTTCACTGGACAACTACTGGCTGCTGAGGCTGCCAAGCCCAAGGTTGAAAGTAAAAAGGCATAATCCCGATATTACCAAACTGCACGGCAGGCCATTAATTCAAGTCCATTTTAAGTCCCCAGGTCAGCAGAGCATGGCAGGCTGCTGAACAACGACACAGCTACATGCAGGGTCCAAGCGTGCCATAAGCTAGCTACTATTCCCAAGCCTTCTCTTATACATAGGAAGCAGACCACATCCCAAAGGCAGCTACTCAGCTGCTTGTGGTAGATCCCACCATGGAGTTGATTGCCAATCTCACCATGGGGAAAAACTACCACCAGCTGCCCAGCCATTCAACCAGGCCCAGCCAAGTTGACACACAAACATAACTACCACACCTGTTTTTCCTCTTAAGGCCTTCAACAAATTCCATGGAGCCCATCCACATCGTGGAGGGTCATCTGCTGTAGGGTCACTGTGGGTGGCAATGAACTCAACAGTAATAATTCTGGCTTAGTGTTTTCAATCTGCTTTACTTAAAGTCAATGGATTGTTGTTGTTGTTTTGCTGTTGAGTCAGAAAGTCAATGGATGTTGTTGTTGTTGTTATGTGCCGTCGAGTTGGCCCTGACTCATAGCAACCCCTCCTTGGGTTTCCAAGGCAGTATCACTATGGAAGTAGGATTGCCCAACCTTCCTTCCGAAGAGTGGCTGGTGGGTTTGAACCGCCAGCCTTCTGGTGAGCAGTCAAGTGCTTTTAGCCACTATGCTACCAGAGCTCCTAAGTCAATGGATAGTGAAGGTTAATCCCATGTACAAAAGAGCTTCACAGCAACATCAAGAGGAGTGTCTCCCCAAACCTCTGTGCACCACAGCATGGCCAAGCTGACATATAAAATTAGCCATCACACGTTCCAAAGTAGATTGCTAGCTCCTCTTGTTAATAGATAGTCAACTGACAGTCAACCAAGAAGAACATCTCAGTGTGCAACTCGGTACTGTGAGGTCCTGTTTGAGGGCCAGCTAGCTAGGGATACATGAGAACATGGAAGACATTGAGACATGTCCCCTGTCCTCCCAGAGTTTATCCACATGGCATTACTGACAAACACACACAGGTGTAGAGTGAGCAGAAGCATCATCACACCAATGGCTGGAAAATATGAAAGAAACTCAATAGAAATAGAGGGATTTCAAGGGGGTGTTGAAGAATGTGCTTAGGAAAAATTGAAGAGTGGAGTCAGGGTTGACAATTTTCCCAGAAGCCCAAGAAGTGTGGGGAGAATTCTGGTTTGTGGACAATTTTGGCTGAAGCATGCAGGTCAAACCGTGGCAAACTTGAGTTGGAGTGAGCTTCAGGTTGGGGCGGGGCATGAATTTGCCTTAATTAGACACCCTCTGGGGACATGGAAGGTTTGAAAGCAGACAGACACAGTGCAGGTAATATTAAGAATAACATGGAGGCAGCCTGAAAGAAAGAAGGAAGAAAGAAAGAAGGAATGTGTCATCTTGTCTCCCTTGCACTCAAGAATCTGACGTTTTCCAGCCTCAAGAAAACTTTATTTAAAAGGCCAAAACCAACAAACAAACAAACAAACAAAACCCACTGCCGCTGAGTCAGTTCTGACTCATAGTGACCCCCATTGGGTTTCTGAGGCAGTAAATTTTTATGGAAGTAAATTGCCCCTGGAGCGGCTGGTGGGTTTGAACTGCAAACCTTCTGGTTAGGAGTCAAATGCCTTAGGCATTGCACCACCAGAGCTCTTTTTCAAAGGCCAGCATGTAATATTTGTAGGAGCCAGCCCTGGTGGTGCAGCGGTTAAAGTGTTTCGCTGCCAAACAGGTCGGCCATTTGAAACCACTAGCCAGTCTGAGGGAGAAAGATGTGGCAGTCTGCTTCTTTAAAGATGACAGCCCTGGAAACCCAGTGGGCAGTTCTGCTCTGACCTGCATCGCTAGGAGGCGGAATCGATTCCAGGGCAATGGATTCGGTTTGTATCTAACATTCGGTGCTTAGTAATGCACTTGATTCTTAGAGGCCCCAGGGAGCCCTGTTGCAGCCAGGCAGCCCTCCCCATTGTCTCCGTAGGCAAGGTGCTGTTCCTGACTCACGTGTCCTTGTGAATGTCTGGGAAGTCTTCTGTCATTCGGCATGTGTCTCCTCCTACCCTTCAGTCAACTTCTACCCCTGCTAGGAAGCCTTTTCAGGATTATCCCACCATGCTCAGCTGCACCACCTGCCTTACCTCCCATCCCTCTCAGAGCTTGCTACTTGTTGATCAAAAAATCCCAGAGAGTTGTCATTCAGAAGGAATGCAGACAGGAGACTGTGAGATTAAAAAATGAGCAGAGTCGGATTCTCTGAATCCACTGCTGGTTAGTTTTCTGACTTCGGATAAATCAGCCATACCACCACTTTCTTTGAATGATGTCAGCGTAGCCAAGTCTTTCTAACCTATTTTCTCATTCAGTACCCATTGTGGAGCCTACATGGATCGAGATCGTTGTTACTACTTCTGAGCTGAGGAAGCTGAAGTTCAATCTTCTAATAAGGAAAATGACAGCTCTTCACAGGGGTGCTCATGTGCTGTCTTAGGGCTCGCTCCCTCTCATCTGGCTTCCAAAAATGTGTGTATGTTATACTTGAGACGAACTGAAGTCTCAAGAGTGGCAGCCCTGCAATAAATCGAAGTAGCAAGGTGCACGTGAGCTCTGTTGAGATCCCCGCTTGTATCAGTTGGCTTTTTGTTTTAAGGGAATGGGACAAAGAGTCGTGAGTCTGACTCATCTTGTCAGGATTGTGTTGGGCTCTGTGGTTTATTTTAAGATCGGTTGCCATTTCGTCATCCCTGGTCCTGGTTTGGTTTTGGAAGTGACTTTGGGTTTCCACTGGCGTGAGTATCTAAGACAAGATGATTGGGTTCTGAGACCAGACTTTATGCTATGGAATTCAGCAGAACATTTTCCAAGACTCAGCTCTAATGGACATATTATGACAGACAGATTCTGCAAAGCATACACCACACACACAACCACAAATGCACAATCACACAGACACATGCAAACACACTTCAAAAGAAGAACTCAAAATCTGTCAACAACTGATACATTACATATGGCCTGTTCCAAAGGGTGCACCAGGAATTGAAGGGAATTCGCCCACAAGTGATGTCTGTCCAAATTGTTCCTTAAGATGAAATTTCAGACCTGTCCTTAGTTCCTCAGAGAAAGAGAGGGAACGGGAGAGGGAGACGGCAGAAGTCGTCTTGTGATACTGAATACCTTGTTTGTCCAAGGCTAACTTGCAGTATCTTTTGTCTTTAAAGCAATTTCCCTTTCAAGGACAGACCAGACTGTCCATTTCCTGCTACATGTGCATAACGAAATAGACACAGATGTTGGGTAACTGAGTTGGAAGTGAGGATTTTCTTCTTATTCATGGGGTGCATGAGCTCCAACTCAGCAGCGCTTTGGGCTCCTGCCCTTCCCCGCCCCCACCAGGGCTCGGGCTGTGCATGAAAAAAGAGATTCTGTGACTAATAGCAATGACACAAAGAAATGAAAGCTCTCTAATCCCTGGGCCTGGTGCCAGCCGTCCCACTGCACGGGGGCCATTGGCCAGAACCCACTGTATCCTGGGCCCCAAGCCAACCAGGACTGGAGACAATGAGTGTCACAGCCACCTAGTCAGAGCTGACACCAGATGCCGGGGCACCACCAGCCTTTGATAGGAGTTCCAAGTTTCTCTCCAACATTTCTACCCAACAACCATAAAGCTCTTTATCATTATTATTATTTATGAAGCGGTACTCTCTTGAAGATGGCTGAGTGCTTTTAAAGACCCCGAACCCCATTCATCTCAATGCTTACAGGGAGCAGGGGTGGGGCTGGTGGCCAAGGCTGAGAGCAATACTCTTCCTGTTTTGAGAGACAAAGGAGGGAAAGGCACATTACTTTATGCAACAGTTCATTCCATTATTGAAATTTCTGGACAAAAGTCTCCCATGAATATTCTTCCTTAAATTAAAAGTGCTTGTTGAGAGCAACCCAAGCTGGCTGCATGGTTCCTAATGAGTTCTTTACTTGAATGGCTTCTCCCCGCTTAAGACTTGGGCTTTTGAAAGGCCAAACACACACACAAACTAGTTAATATTGGCACCCCTCACTGACCGTTTCAGATTTAAATATTGATTTCCTTCTCCCAGTCTCCCTGCCTTTGGAAAGGGACCCTGCGGCTGTCAGCGGGTAGGAGACATCAGGCAATGAGAGTATCCAAGACAATATGAACGCCATTAAAATATTTTTGACCTTTGACTTTAGGTTGTTCTCTGAAGTTCTTGAGAAGCTAGTGAACACTGGGTAACCGAGCAGGGCTGCTCTTCCACTAGGGAAACGTTGGCTCTGGTTTCCATTAGAGTTTCTGAATTATTTAGTGGGGACCGAGTGCTCCATCAGTCATTTTTGGGTAGTTGCCTCTCAGCGTCCATCACCCCCAGTGGGTGCTGGGGCCGTCGTCTCTTGAAAATAGAGTATGCAGAGTTATGCAACTTGTTTCTTTTCATTTCCAATCGTTTGGAAAAAAGAAAAAAAACTTACTTTCCAAAAATGTGGCTGAGCACAATACACACTTAGTATGCCAAGTGAGGCCATGTAGATTGAAAATTTTTAAAATAACAATAATTGCACATACCTCATTCAGTCAAAACCTATTCTCTTTCCCAAATCTTGTCATAGTGTATTTGGGAATACAGTTTTCAGATTTTGCATCCTCCCAAAATGAAAATGAATGGTAATTTTTGTAAGTAGTTACATTTGTAGCACTCACATTCCCTTATTGACTAATCAGTTTATATTGAATGGATTGAGCTGTTTGGCACCTATAGATATTTTAATCGCTATGAGTCGGGCCGACTCGACGGCACATAACAACAACAACAACAACAGATATTTTAATGGAAACCCTGATAAGAAAATAAAAGCTCTGGTGGAAGGAGGAAATCAACATACAGAGGCATATACATCCCATTCTAGCTCTGTATATGTGTGAACGAGTAATCAAAACCAAAATGCAACTGACCACATTGTCACTTGTCTGTCATTCTTCCATTGCAGAGCATGTGTCAGGGTTTTAAAAGATACAGAACCAATAAGATATATGTAAATATATAGAACATGTGTTACATAGACTAGATAGAACCTATCTATATGTGTCTATATGTTTTTCCATATGTTTGCCTGTGTGTAGAGAGATTCAGATCTCTTTTAACCAGCTGGCTCATGTGATTATGGGAGCTGGCAAATTCAGAATCCATAAGGCTGGAGGCAGGAGGCCAACTCAGGCAGGTTTTCTACTTTACAGCCTGGAGGCAGAATCTTTTTGGCTCCAGGAAACCTCAGCTTCTCTCTTAAGGCCTCCAACTGATTGGATGAGGCTCACCCACATTATGGACAGTATTCTGCTTCACTTAGTCAACTGATGGTGAACGTGAATCACAGCTACAAAATACCTTCACAGCAACGTCTAGAGGAGGGTTTGACACCATAGCCTAGCCACAAAGAAATTCATCATCACAGCATGCTTGGAGGGCTTATGAGGTGATTTAATATTAAGTCTAACTTTCTTCACAATGTTGATAAGGTTATTCGTAGATATGAGCATAGGTCAGATCTACAAATGACCCTGGAAACATTATGAAGTTAGACTGAATTCTCTGGTTACAAGGCTATTTTAAGCCTTAGAGTACTCTATAACCAGGTTTGCATTTTGAAAGTCTCACTCTGCCCTCATTGAGCAGAGAGAGTAGAAAGGGAGAAGATAAATCTAAGAAGCAGATGAGATAATCCATATGGGAAATAATGATGCCTTGAATACATACAGCAGCCATGATGGTGGAGGGATGCTGGCAGAGAAAAGAACTGACGAGGACCAGTGGATGATGGGTTCTGAAAGATGACAGGAAAGAATGTACAAGAGTAACATCTCGGTTGTGGTGGCTTCTTGGCCACAGCTGGCTACCTGGAGGGAGTGAATAATTGGACCTCTGGGCTCAGGACCATGGTTGCAGGGGACATCAAACTCAATTGGCATAACATACTACACTAAACCATTGTTCTACATCCTACTTTGGGGAGTAGTGACTGGGATCTTAAAATTGTGCAAGAGACCATCTAGATGCAATGATGGGTCTCTCCTCGCCTAGGGCAAAGAAGAACGTAGAAAACCAAAGACACATGGAAACAATTAGTCCAAGGGACTGGTAGACCATGCGATCCTCAGCCGGTATGACATGAGACCAGAAGAGCTAGATGGTGCCCGGCTACCGCTGTCAACCACTCGGAGGGGGATCAGTGTAGGAGATCCTGGACAGAGTGGGAGAACAATGTGGAACAAAACTCAAAAACATTAAAAAAAAAAAAAGACCAGGTTTGCTGGTCTGATAGTCTGGTGAGAACCCTGAGACTATGGCCCCTAGCCACCCTTCAGCTCTGGAATTGAATTCATTCCTGTGGCTTCCAGCCAAACAACAGACAGACATATGGGGTGAACAATTACATCAAGTAGATAAGCTCCTTGGAGGGATCAACCATGGGAGAACAGAAGGGCAGTGTTTGCACAGGGAGACAGCTCAGGGGGCGGGATTGCATGGGAGGGAAGGACACAGGGAGGATGTAACTATGGGGAGGAAGTGAAAAGAGAGCTGTTA
>NW_006922000.1:1777809-1778634 GCF_000298275.1 Orycteropus afer afer
TGAAAGTAAAGAATACCAGAAAGATGCTACCTGTGTTTTGTGGACTATGCAAAAGTATTCGACTGTGTGGATTATAACAAATTATGGATAACATTGCAACTCAATGGCACCTAACAACAAGAACAAAATAATAATGTAATACACACTTCTCCAATAAAAGGAAGTGGACTACCAATGTTTAAGTCAATTGGGCTATCTCTTTTCAGATACTCAATGCTGATTTGATTATCTATTGATGTGTTTTAAACCATCCAAAACCGAGTGGCTTTAAAGATGAGTAATCATTTATTTGCTTATGATTCCAACTTGGACATAGCTTTGAGGGCAGGTCCCCCTATTGTACGTGTATCAGCCAGGACCGGAATGTCTAATACGGCTTCTTCACTCACACGTCTGATGGGTGCCTCCGCTGGGAGGCTGAAACATATGGAGCTGTCTGATCATATTTCTCTCTCTGCAAACCCTCTCTTGGGCTTTCTCATAATAAGGCTGTCTTCCCAGAAGGATACTAACAGCACAGACCCTTCAATGTACAAATGCCTGTCAAACCACCACTTGGACTACAATAGGTGAAGTTCCATTAACAAAAGGGACAACCCAGTCAATGTGCAGAGGATGAAACAGGACATTAATATCAGGAGGCAGGAATCATTGGAGCCACTAAATAACAGTCAACCAGAGAACACCAACATGGGACTGCCGATTCAAAGAACTAATACCAGCAACTACATTTAACCCAACTTCTAACCCAGGCTCCTATAGGCTATGTATAACTCACTGCTGTTGAGTCATTTCCGACTCATAGTGACCCCTTCTTGGGTTTCC
>NW_006922000.1:1778959-1811354 GCF_000298275.1 Orycteropus afer afer
TTCCGAGGAGTGGCTGGTGGGTTTGAACCGCCAGCCGTCTGGTTAGCAGGCAAGTGTCTTAGCCACTATGCTACCAGAGCTCCCTTTTATTGAGTGGACCTGCTAAACTAAGCAATCATTACATGATTCTCCCATGGACCACACCAGTACTCAGTATCTGTGCCTCTTCCAGCCTCTACTCCCCACTTTTTTTAAAGCAAGATAAATAGAATGGAAATATGAGTTGGGTTGGGTTAGGGTTAGGAAATGTTATTTTCTTAGTATCACTGTTCTCTTGACAACCTAAGTGGTCATTGCACATTTAGTAAGTCAGTCTGTTCTTTGGACTGGAGGCCACCGCTGGGGGAATTGAGGAGCCCACTTCCGCCTGCTTGTGTTAGAGGAACGAGTGTCCTTGGCAGCTGGAGCAGCTGAAGCCTCTTCCTGCAACGAGCCAGCAGCCCATTGAACCAGCACAAACTGCTGCCATTGATTTTTCTATACAGATAATTGAAAGCCGCTCACGTGCCCGTATTTCATACCCATCGTCAGTGACAATGAAAAGGCCTTAATGCATGTGACTATATCAGGGTCCTCATTGCAAAGCAAACCTAAGAGTTTGGGCTGAAGAAGCATTTTCTTTTCTGTGGAAGTACAAGAAAAGGAAATTCAGAGAAGCAGGGCCAAATGTAATTTCAGCGTTGTGATTGAAATGTTATGGGTGAAGGAGACTGAAAGACAGACTTCAAGCAAGGCTACATGCCAAAGCAGAGCTGAGTTTCTGGGATATCTGCAGGGCACGGAGACCATCAGTATAATTTATTATTGTCAGAGGTTAGCTTATGGGAGAATCTTCAAAAGTTTAGCTTTATGACATCTGTGTTGGAAAACTTGGTGATCCTCAGAAGAATGAAGATAATTTGAAGGACAGTGAACTTAAATAAGATAAAGATTCAAAGACCTTAAATTGTTAGCATGGATTACATGCTCATGTGTTTCCGAAGGGCACAGCACAGTGGTTTCTTCTTAAATCAGGAATACCCACAGACTGATCCAATTGGAAACTGGATTTGGGACAAGTGGATTTATTTTTCCATTTTTGTTTCAAACTTTTTTTTTTTTTTGGTATGTATTTATTCCACATTATCTCTCAATATAAGTTTTCAGAGTTTCATCTTATTTGTCAGTGCCAAAGTTTGGATATATTTAGTTTTGAAGATAATTTTTCCTCTGTGCAGTTTTTGAAACTTGGAGGACAAAGTAACAAAAAATTGGGGCAAATTTTAGTTTAGGGTAAATGTCAATGTCAAAGTCATGTGGATTAGGCAAAGTGACTGAGCTATCCCCAGTGAGAGTGTCCAGGGTCTTTTCTCTTTGTCTGTGTCCTGTCCTGCAGCACAGAGACAGTACTAGAAATGACAATAAGCTTGTCAATGCAGTCATCCCGTCATATTTTCATAGCTACAATTTATTGGGCCTTAGTACGTGCTAGGCAATGTTCTCAGCATTTTTCCAGCTGATATATCATGTAATGTTCACCACAAGTGTATCTGGCTGGCATTGTTATTTCCTGCTTTTCAGATGAGGAAACTGAGGCCCCAAACCAAATCAAAACCAAACTCACTTCTCTCCAGTGGTATCTGACTCATAGAGACTCCTCCTTGGGTTTCCTAGGACAGCATCACTCTGGAAGTAGATTGCCCAATCTTCTTCCCAAGGAGTGGCTGCTGGGTTTGAACTGCCAGCCTTCTGGTTAGCAGTCAAATGCCTTAGACACTATGCCACCAGAATGTTAATTGGCCAAGTTCAGCCAGTTTTAATCAGTGTATGTGTTGAACTCAAGACTATCCATATTGATTCAGAAAATACTAAGCAGAAAAGAAACTCCTTGACCTAATCAGACTGTTCAGTGAAGCAGAACTCTCTCTCCTTGACATCCTTATCTTATCTTCAATAGAGTTGTTTCACCCACTATCCTAGTTAAATATGCTTCAAATATGAAGCAAACTAAGCCATTGTTGTTGTTGTTGTTGTGATTGCCGTCAAGTCGGACCCGACTCATAGCGACCCCTTCCTTGGGTTTCCGAGGCAGTATCACTACGGAAGTAGATTGCCCCATCTTCCTTCCGAGGAGTGACTGGTGGATTTGAACCGCCAGTCTTCTGGTTAGCAGTCAAGCGCCATAGCCACTATGCTACCAGAGCTCCCAACTAAGCCATAGTATGATCTAAAACAACCAAAAACATGTAAGAAAAATGATTGAACTGGATGACAAGAACATTGTCTTTCTCTGGCATTGGGATCATGGTCCCAGAGAAAACTGTAATCGTAGCATTCCACTTGGTTCTGCAGTACACATCTCCAACACATCATGCTCATGAAACTCCATGTTCTTAGGTTTCAACTCTTAGAGTAAATCAAGTGATGACACACAGAGCTTTGAATATTGATACAGAATAAATGTACATGTTAACAACTGTGACAGTGGGACACAGTTCATAGAAGTTGAGAAGTGAAAGAAGGGAGAAGGAAGATGGGGATGTGCTGAGATTCACACAACACCATTAGAGTTACTGCCTCTGGAACCAGACTGGGGGGAGGAAATATAACCCAGGTAGAGAAACCTATGTGTGTTGCTGTGATGCTGAAAACTATGTCACCAGTATTTCAAATATCAGCAGGGTCACCCACGGTGGGGACAGGTGTCAGCAGAGCTTCCAGACTAAGGCAGATACGAAGAAAGGCCCGATGACCTAATTCTGAGAATTACCCAGTGAAAACCCCGTGGATCACAGAATATTGTCCAGTACTCAGACCCACTGACTTTGGCTGCATCATCAGAGGGGACCCAGGGTATCATGTTTCGTAACCTGGAGGGCCAGCAAAGGCAAAGGAAACCCCGAGGAGGGAATGACACAATGGCTGCAACAATGGACTCAAACATACCAACAGTCATGAAGATTGCATAGGACCGAGCCATGTTTTATTGTTATGTATGTGTCAGCCAATTCAATAGCCACTCATTAGCACGTTATTAGCAACAAATTATGTTTATGTCTATATAAGTAGGCATAAAGTACAGGTTTTTGCTGTCTAGTTTCTAGGTTTTTTGTAACTTTAAAGGACAAGGCAAGGTAAAACAAACTCTCAATGTCCTGGGAGGGAAAGAGGAAAAAGACAAGACCTACCCCACCCAGGCAAGTTGCTTTTTATTTCTACTTCTTTTATAGCTATATAAACTTTAGCAATACAAATAATACCTAGCACCCCTAAAAACTTTCAAAAATAAATGTGAAATAAAGACTTTTCCAGACATACAAAGTTGAAATAACTCTGTTTTCTTTCAGTACCTTAGAGAAGTTCCATTGTCTTCTCACTTGCATTATCTCTGATGAGAAATCTCATCCTGACCTTGGTTCTGACGTGCCTTTTTTTTCCAGCTGCTTTTAAGATTGTCTCTTTACAATGGTTTTGAGCAATACCATTATAAGGTACTTTAGTGACATTTTCTTCATGTTTCTTCTTAGGCTTGGGTTTTGTTGAGATCCTTGGATTTGTGGGTTTACAATTTCATCACATTTAGAAAAGCTTTGACAACTATTTCTCCAGAGTTTTTCCTCCTTCCTCTCCTTCTGGGATGCCCATCACACTCACAGTAGGATGCTTCACGTTCTCCCACAGCTCATTGACACTTTTTTTCACTTAAAAACATATTTTTTCCCCTCTATGTTGGATATTTTCCATTACTATGTCTTCAAGTTCACTCATCTTTTCTTCTGCAGTCTCTAATCAACTATAATCTTGAGCAGTGCACTTTTCTTTTAAAATATTGTAATCATCATCTCTAAAATGTATTTTAATCTTTTTGTATAATTGTCATGTCTTTTCTTAACTCTCAGCATCTGGAATACCAGCATAATTTCTATTTTAATACAATTTTCTGCTACTTCTAGCCTCCAGTTGGTTCTGGTTACTTTTGATTGCTGCTTTTCCTCCTCTTTATAAATCATACTTTCCTGCTTCTGTGCCTACCTGGTAATCTCTAGCTGGACATGAGACATTATGAATTCTACCTTATTACATGCTGAGTAACTGTATTTCTATAAATATGCATGGGTTTTGTTTGGGGATGACATTAAGATTTTGATCCTTTTCAGTCCTGCTTTTATAATTATTAGGCAGTAGCAGAAAAGCATGTAGGCTGTATCTCATAACTGAAGCAAAGCTCTCTGAGTGTTTGACTTTCTGCCCTGTGAATTGTAAGGTTTTTCAGTTTGCCTGGTGGCAACAGGCACTATTCGCAGTCTGTCTGAGGACAGGTCATGGCTCCCTCTAACCCTTCTGGATAGTTCTTACTCCCACATCAGACAGTTTGTACCCGCTCATACACTGATCTGTACTTTACTGACTACCTGAAGGGGTTTCTCTGCAGACCTGCTGGGTATATACCTGTGCACCTTCCTCTTCCCTGATGGTCTGTTCTTAAACACTGGCTGTGCTAGTGTCCCCAGACTCTCAATTCTTTCTTGGCAACTCAGGAAACCCACCAGGCTCTGCCTGGATTACCTCTGGAGGCAGTGCCTGGACTCTCCCTGAAGTCACAGCTGGGGCAACTGTAGGGCTTAACGCATGTGCTTCCCATCTCTCTGCAATCATAGTCTTCGGTTGCTCGACCTCCAGGGTCTTAAAAAGCATTGTTTCATGTATAATTTTTTCATTCAGATGTAAGGGAAAATCTGGTCACAGTTATTTCGTCTTTGACAGAAACAGAATCTTATTGTTTTGTTTAATGTCTGCCTTATCAGGGACCCTTTTTTCATCTCTGCCTATCTTAACAGCCAGCTCTTTCCTTCCTGTCAGATTTTTAAAATCTAATTTAACTGCAGTAAAGGACAGTATTCACACCAACTGTACCCACCAGCCACAAACAGAAGCAAAGAAACAGATTTATGGTATTTCTTCACTTTTATTCTGTACATTTCCACACAATTCACAATACACAAAAAGTGTCCAAAAAAGTAATTGTAGCTACTCGGTTTCTTTTCCAAAGTCTCCTAAATTAATTCAGTTTTGAAATCTCTGTAGAGCAACACAGTGATCAAGATACTTTATATAAATAGGAAATGCAAGAAAATTAGGGAAAAATATGACTTTGTTACAAAAAAAAACTCCATTCTTCCCTCTCCCATCCCACCCTTCCCACCCCCTCCCCTCCACTTCATAGTATCTGGACCCCGCTTTACCTAGAAATAAAACTTAGATCTCATACTGCCATAGCTAGTATGCCTTTTGGATTCCACCTGCCAGCTGGCAGCTCTGCAAAAACACGTCTTTGGGATGTGGTCCAGCAGAATTGGAAAGCACAGGAGAGCCCCCTCTGATGTCACTGCAACGCCTGGTAGAGATGACGCCATTGAGAGTGGACAACCCACAGCCAAAGGAGCTCAGAACACTTGGGAACATTTGCTCACTTGGAAATGGAAGTAAATCAAATGCATTCATTCCAACGGCATCGAGATCATCCTCATTCCTTAGTTCTTCACAGGAGTGAAATTCCTCACACTCTCAACCAGCCATGAGCCATGCTACTATATTCAGGTTCACAATGGTCCTCTTAACCATTGCTGATTCTTCTAAAATCCAGCTACGTAATCTCTACTGAGACTAATTTGGACTCTGACTTATCAAAGACGTGTTTCACGAAATATGCTATTGCACTAGAATATTTTGTCTACAAAGGTCTCAAGCCTCACTGGCAAGAACCCCACCTTCTCCCACTTGCAACCAGGATGGTAGCAAGCATCATATCTAAAGTCTAGTTGTGTTGGGACTTATGGATGTGTTCGGGGCTGCAGTCCAGCCAATGAGGGACTGAGTGATACAGTGTATTATCAATAAAACTCAAAGGCCAGGAACCATTTGGATTCATTATAATTGGTGCAGTAAATCCCAAGGCTGAATGGTATCATAGAAGGGGCAAATCTCACCACCAACAAGTTTGATAGAATTACTCATGAACAGAAATAAAAAATTGGGTAAAACCAACTTAGTGTTACCATCTGTTTGTTTTTACAAGTAAAGACAATTTTAAGCATCTCTATTATTTTAAAATTTAAATCCTAAACCAAGAAGGTCCTAGTATCTGACTCATTTTTTTAAAAGTAATGAGTATACTTAGATTTATGAAGAACTTTCTAAATTGTCCTTATTTTTCTCAGATTTTACTATCAGCCAGAACAAGTTTGTGGAGAGGTCTAATCTACTGTGAGCAGCTGGAGAAATGCCTCTTCAAAAAACAACCCGTTCCTTTGAGGGGTCTGTTATAAACTTCTTTATATTTAGCTGAACCATTTCCCCTAAATTCCACACATAGACTAATCCTTCTATTCTGCCTAAATTTGAAATTTCATCATTGATGATCCTTGAAGGCTTCTCGAACAAGTATAATCCTTGACTATTTTTCTATGCTTTATGAGTTTGATTACTATGAAGGTCACATTTTGGTCAGGGTATGTAATGTTAATCTGTGAGTTTCCATAAGAATTACTATTAAGACCAGGGCTTTGCTGTTACACTGATTTTGAGAATTTTAAAATCCTTTTTCTCTACCTCTGCTTTGCCTTTTCCTTCCTAAATCAAGTGCAAAGAAAATGAGTGGGAGTTTCCTGAGCAAGACTCCAGTTAGGGGCCCATTTTGAAGACTATCTCAAGAGTGACTCTCTCCTTAAACCAGGCATCTTGAAATGTAGACACTGGGACCTTATTATGGAAGTAAGGAAAGATGGATAAAATTTTGTGTTGGCAAGAATACTAACTATACCATGGACCGACAGAAGAACCAACCAATCTGTCTTAGAAGAAATACAAGCAGAGCCCTCCTTAGAAGAGAGGATGGCAAGACTTCTTCTTGCTTCTTTTGGACATGTCATCAGAAAAGACCAATCGCCAGCAAAGGACATCGTGTCTGATAAGGTAGGAGGTCAGTGAAAATGAGGAAAACCTTGAGTGAGCTCGACTGACACAACAGCCCCAGCAAACAAAACAAAGACCACGGAGGCGGCACAGGGCCAGGCAGAGTTTTGTTCTGTCACACGCAATGTCATCACGAGTCACAGCCAATCCGACAGCAACTGACAGTACATAATACAGGGGCATTAGCCTAGGGATGGGAAGTCAAGCCTCATTTATTGACAAAAATGTATAGAAAGCACCTCTATACTTCTTAGTAACAGAAAATAGATCCGCTTCCTAGTCCTGACTCCACACCATACATAACAAACGAGGAAAAGGAAGAAGAAGTAGAGAAAGGAGCTGTAGAGGTTTTGATTTCACTGTAATTTTTGAAATTGTGACGGTTTTGTCTGGTAGAAATGAATCTTATTTAGATTTGGGAATCAGCTAGCAATTGGTAAAGTGTGTGTGTGTGTGTGTGTGTGTATAAGCAAAGAAAATGTTTAGGGTCATCAAATTCCTGCTTACGAATGATTTGGGAGATACACTGAATGGCTGATTTTGTTATAAATAATTTAACTGATTTCTGTATGTCAGAAGCTGGAATAAAGGGCTCTAGTTTGTTTTTGCTCAGGTCTGAAATCACAGAAACCTAAACCTAGAAGGTATCACAGGGCTCTTCAGTGCAAGCTCCCTCAGAATGAGGGAGACCCTTCCAACATGATCCCTGAGAGCTGACTGTTCAAATCTCACTTCAATATTTCGAGAAACACTTGTTGTTGTTGTTGTTGTTGTTATGTGCCGTCGAGTGGGACTCGACCCACAGCAACCCCCTCCTTGGGTTGCCGAGGCAGTATCACTACGGAAGTAGATTGCCCAACCTTTCTTCTGAGGAGTGGCTGGTGGGTTTGAACCGCCAGCCTTCTGGTTAGCAGTCAAGTGCCATAGGCAAGAAATACTAACAGTGGGAAATTCAGTCTGTTTTTTACAAATCCCAACCCATTTTTCTGGATACTATGTGTAGGAAAAAAAAATATATATATATATAAGTACTAAAGCTTCCTTCTTTTAATGTCCATTCCTGTTCTATTTTGTCCTTGTTCTATTCTGCAAATTGGTTGCCCTACAGTATTTGACTCTAATAGGCCTACCTGACTGGTGTCCCGCAACCGTTTGTATTCCAAATCTAATTTCATCATCTCCTTCTCAGATCAGATATCCTTCCTCTACATCATTACTACTTCACCCATCAGCGTCCCCCTTAAAAGTGAGACTCATAAGGGAATGATACTTCAGGCCTGTGTGTTCTTCTCACTGTAAATACAACACACTTTCCCATATTTGTGTGGCATCTGTAGTGATGTGATCTCAGGTAGATCACCCCAAAAACTTAGAGACACAGAATCTTGACCAGGAGGACAATTTTCCACACTTTTGGTGCAGGCATTTTGAAGTATTGTCATTCCAGCAGTAGCTTCCAGAGAGAGAAAATATTATTGAGCATATAAGGGGCCTAGAATCACAAATTCCATGAACGAAGTAGGAAGTTTCTCTCAGTGTTTATTTCTCCTCAAAATATCCAAACCCTTATCCCTTAAAATATTTCCAGGCTGATAAGCAAAGCCTGTGGTTTTTGCTTCCTCTCCCTTAGTTCCAACCAAGTCTTGTCACGGGATCTTAGGCAGGACTATTTTCATGGAGGCACCCTCTGCATTATGGAATTCGAGTGATTGATGTCTGTCGATGGTGAAGGAGTGGCAGACACTTATTTATGTAAGAAACATCCACTGTCAGCGTGCTAGCCCTCAGTTCCTGCACTCCCCTCACTAAGCCCATGCGTCTGTGTAAGTGAATTCATTGCTCTGAGATTCAGTCGGTTAGTCTGAAACGTATTGTCTGGACCATTGGCCTCACAGGATCATAGTGAAACTCGGAAGTATCCAAAATGCATCGAAATGCTAAAGCACTACATTTCAAAAATTGTTAAAATTGGAGTTAACGAACAACACAGATTTGAATTGCTGGCTTATTTTATCCTGAAAGCTTTACGTGTTTTACGTGTTGAAAAACAATGCCGTTTAAGTTGTTCCTGTGACAGAAGCCTCCCAATTCAGATGCCATTTGGCTCAAAAGACTGAAACTTTGGAAGCTGAGGGAAAGCCAGGAACATTGCTTTGCTATTTCCATAGGTAAAGCAAGCAAGCAAACAAACAAAAAGGCCCAAATCCACTGCCCCAAGGCGATTATGACTCATAGAAATCCTATAAGACATGGTCGAACTACCCTATAGATTTCCCAAAGCTGTAACTCGTTATGGAAGCAGACTGTCTCATCTTTCTCCTGCAGAGTGGATGGTGGGTTTGAAACATCAGTCTTTTGTGTAGCAGCCAAATGCTTAACCTCTGTGCCACCAGAATGCCTGCATTTCCACGGGCAGGCCTTTGTAATTATCTTGCTGATAGCAGAAGCCAAGCCATTTTCCATGACTACCATTCTTGTGCATTAGCTTGGCTCCCAAATATCTGTCAGGCAGAATTTTCCTCTGTGGTTGTGTTAGATTACATTTAATTCTAAGAATATCAAATCACAGTACATTCAATACTGGACGGATAGTAAGACCGACTTCTAATAGGACTTTGCTGGAGAATGCCAAAGAATATTCAACAAACTCCATAAAGTCTCCATATCTTACTACGCTTTCTAACTCCTAAATTCATACTAAGTTTTAAGAATTTTAAGTGATAACTAAAAGCCTTTCCCCTTAAGAGTTTAAAGACTCATCTGTAAAGTGATACTATAAAGATTAAAAATCAAGATTGGCATGAATGATTAAAATGAAAACCTGCCATTCAACAAAAGTGTCTTAAAAGAAATTTTAAAAATCACAGATCTAATTCCAGTCCCTCAGATTACACCTTCTTGAGCACAGCAGAGCTCCTGCACCCTTTGGTTAGATGCTCGCAACGGCTGAAAGCTTAAAACTACTGCCCGAAGGATGCCCCTCCACGGCTGGACAATATTTACACTTGATCTTCCTTAGACTTCTTTAGTCAAAACCAGCTGTGGATTCTGCTTTTTGCCCTAGTTGTGTCCTTGAGAGCCAGGAGAAATAAGTCCTTGCCCTTATTTTAGTCCTGACTGTGTGTTACCTAAAAGTCTTGGCTTGAAATATAATTTTGTCAACAGTACCAAGACTCCAAAGAAATGGAACTGCAAAATATCGTTTCTTTCCTATTGAACTTGTTTTCATAGAAATACAATGCTGGGGCTGAAGAGTCCGATAGCGCTCTGGTTGGCGGTCCACGGCATGCTCCTCCTGCCTGAGCCCAGGTGTCCTGGGCCTCTCCTGCACAGCACTAATGACACCGGAAGGGACCTGGCGCCTAGGCTGCCAGCTTCGCACACTCTCACACACAAGAGTTTGTGTGACGCAGTCACAGCCACAGCCTCAGTATGGTGCCTGCATCGCAGTGTTTTTTTTTTTTTTAAATAAATGATTGAAATCATTAGAGGATGATTGACTCATGAACATAAGCTTACACACACAAATCAGGGGCTCGGGATGAAGAGAAACAGCCCCCAGCACCTGTCCATCATGAGAATAACAGCTACCATTCAAAATTCTATTTTAAAATGTATTACATTTCAAGTGCCTAGAAACTATTTTTTTTTTCTTCTGTTTTCTTTTTGGAATCAGTTCAGTGACTCTGAGTGTCTGGGGAGGGCAAGCTGTCCAGGGACACTACGTTGCCTAGTTCCTGTTTTTAGGTTTCTCATAAAACCGTGGGAGACAGGCTAATTAGAGTCCCAGTAGTGGTATAAAACTTAACTACTCCAGTCATCCAGATGACATCAAGGGGCATGCCAGTTACACTACTGGATGTGGAAGAAGCAACCATGTTGTGTCCTCTCGTGGTGTGACCAAATGGAAATTTGCTCAACCGTGGTGTTGGCAAAGGATATGGAAGATATCGTGGACTAGCAGAAGAACAAACCGGTCATTCTTAGAAGAAAAGCAACAGGAGCACTCCTCAGAAGTGAGGACAGCAAGGCTTCGGCTCGCTTCCTTTGGACTCTTTGTCAGGAAGGGCCAATTGCCAGAGAGGGACGTCACGTTTGGTCCAGGAGAGGGTCAGCGACAGCGAGGGAAAGTCAATGAGATGGACCGACCCCACAGCCACAACAAGAGACTCAAACACCCCTACAGTGAACAGAACACAGGACAGGACCACGCTTTGTTCCGTTTTATAGAAGGCCGCTATGAGCTGGGGCCCTCCTAACAGCAACGTACAACAGCACTTGGTGAGTTCCTTCTCAGAATCAGGCTTGTCTTGATTCTGTAAGATGCCCAAGGTCAATGGACGTCAATTTGTCCTTTGGGCAAAATGGGTACTTGTCCCAGGGGCTAATTTCATATTGAGCATACTATGTGGGGAAGATTTTGGCAGCGACGCACCCAGTGGCCATGACTTGGAATCAAGTCGACAGCAACTAACAACAGCATGATGGGATTACTGAAGGTGGCGGCAGAAAGTCCAGAAGCGGGACTATCGACACAGCCAGGAATGCAGAGGAACAGGGAAGAGTGATGGCTGGGATTGGGAACACGGCAGGGGTGGGGCCAGTCAGAGGCACATCACAGAGAGAACTGCAGGATGCATAATCACTTCCATCTGGAGTCCTGAGAATGCTAAGAGCGAAGAGATTCAGAGCTGGTTCTTTTAAGAACTGGTGTGCACAAACCACTATACATTAAATAAATGCTAAAGAGTCACCAGGCAGCTCTCTAATGTATCAGATATTCTTCAACTAATAAATTACACTTTTTCCCCTAAAATGAAAACCATCTATTTAAGTAGAGCAACTCATAGTTTTACTTGACGGTTATGATGAGACATTTCAACAAAGATCTATTTTTATTTTTAAACCACATAATTGAATAAAATCTCATGCTGTTCCCAGTGATTTCATTAGCTACTCCTGCTGGAAGGAAGCCAAGCTCTCGGATTCCACACCCCATCCAACCCACTACCACCTTCCTGGAAGTAGTTTGCTCTAATTAAATATCGTTAGGCAACCTACTGAGTGTTAGCCTTGTAAACCCAAGCCTGTAAAACAGTGGAAGCATCAAAGAGAAAGGAAGGCAGGCAGACAGGTCTCTGGGCTAATGCAGGATTCATGTGACATGGAAAGCAACAGACAGAATCCCAAGACCTCTTGGTTGCGGGTATTATGTGACACAAGCAATAGCCAGTGTCATGTGTCCTTCTAAGTGCTGCGAAGATAGAACCAAGCTTAGTAGCAGCAGAAATAACAAAAATAAATTACAATTCTCTGTTTATCTTTGCCTGTAGGGATTAACTGCACAAATAAAACACCAAACCCACTGCCATCGGGTTGATTCCAACTCACAGCAACCCCCATTGGGTTTCCAAGTCTGTACATCTTTATGGAAGTAGATTGTCCCATTTCCTTCCACAGAGAGGCTGGTGGGTTTGAACCATCAACCTTCTGGTTAGTGTCAAATGTCTTCCGCACTATACCACCAGAGCTCCTGCAACTACACATATGTTGTTGTTGTTGTTGTTATGTGCCATCGAGTCGGACCCGACTCATAGCGACCCCTCCTTGGGTTTCCGAGGCAGTATCACTATGGAAGTAGGTTGCCCCATCTTCTTTCAGAGGAGTGGCTGGTGGGTTTGAACCGCCAGCCTTCTGGTTAGCAGTCAAGTGCCTTAGCCACTATGCTACCTACACATATACAAGTGATTAACATGCTTTTAGAACGTTTTCTTTTTTTTAAACCTGCAAAATGTATGTGTGTATGGTGCAATATATGCGCACACACACACACAGATCTGTATAGAAATAAATACATCTCTCCCCTGACAGGCTTGTTGATATTCATATTCTGAAATGGCTTACAACATTCCTACTTCTGAAAGGGCTTACAAGCAGCAGTGGGTGTATGTCACTGTTCATCTCTGAGAGGGGTGTGACCACACAGGTGACACCCAGATTTTGAGTTTGATGTTCACCGTGATATTCAAACTTTTTTATTAAAAGCATGTGTTACTCTTATGGTCAAAACAAAAGTCTAAACATTAAATATAATTGCGGTGTCATGGGATGAAGTGACTCCGCCACATTCTCTAAGACAGGGAGAGGAGGCTAGTGAAGAAATGTTAACCGTCCTTTAGGCAAAGGAACGGTCACGACCCCTCCTTGGGTTTCCGAGGCAGTATCACTATGGAAGTAGATTGCCCAGTCTTCCTTCTGAGGAGTGGCTGGTGGGTTTGAACCACCAGCCTTCCGGTTAGCAGTCAAGTGCCTTAGGCACTAGGCCACCAGAGCTCCCAAAGGAACCGTTGCAGGCTCAAATGAAATTAACCCCCTATTGGGACTCTCACAGCAAAAGGAGGCCCGCCTGAGCCCTAAAGCCAGCACGAGGAAGGGAAGTGGAGCGGTGGGGGAGATGGAGCTGTCTGGCCTATGTCACTAATAAGTGACAGCTATACTTGTCAGCGAACTTCTCTGGTTCAGAAACTGCATGGGTTTTAGGTTCTCACCAGCACAGAGGTACGGCTTTCCCCCGCTATCCGAAAGCAGTCTTCCTATGAAATCTTGAAAAGAAGCTATGACCATTCATATATATGGGAGACATTTGTGGACGTTCCCAGACCCCCCAAAATAACGTACCAGTCATACCATATAACACATGAGCCCTAAAGCACCACTAGCGTATAGAGATCTCAGAGCCGGTTCAGTGGCCTGATGCTGAGATGCTGAGGGTACCTCCCGGGCAAGGGCCTTGTCGGTGCCACTCACGGCTCGGGGTCTGCGCAGCCTCCTAGACCGCTTGCTGCAGAGCACACACCGGATGCTAACTCGCTTTTCGCAAAAGAGAAGATCCTCTTGGGATTTCTTTCTGTTAGTGCAAACGGGAACTAATGTAGGTCTTTCATAAAAGCAAAATGGCATAAAGGGAACTTTCAAAAAGTGGAGGGACACCTGGAATCGGAAATCTGAAAGCCAAGCTCCCCGCCGGGCTGTTTGTCTCCTTGGCTCTCTTCAGGTCTCTGTGAAGGTCTTGAACGTGGCCCAGATCAGCCGACCTGGGTTCTATGTCACTGAAGTGTCATACTGGACTATAGGGCTGCAACCGTGACTTGCGTTAAGGTTGCATGCTGCTGTCTTTTAATGCCTCTCCGGACCTCATCCCTCCACTAACCTGATCTACAAATGGAATCCCAGGGCAGACTGCACCCGACAGGAAGCTGCTGTCGCGAGGCAAACGCAGAGGGACGCTGGCCCAGCCAGCCACAGCTTGGGAAGCTGCCTCAGAGGTTTCTCACAAAAAAAAAAATCTTTCTGGAACAGAGTTATGCCTTTCCCTTTAAGTCACGTGGGTGTTCAGGCCAGGACCAGCCCCTCTGCTTCAATACCTGCGGATGGCCCGTTAGCGGGGAGGCAGCCTAGGAAGCTGAGCGGAAACTCCTGGAGGACGTGGCCTTCTCGCTTTCGGAAGCCCAGGACCGGCACACACAGCGACCTATTAAAAGAAAGGCTTCAGGAGGTAGATTTCCCATCTAAACCATTAAAAATGGACTCTTCTGTTCACTTTGGATGCTCTTTTTCTGGAAAGCCCAAGTCTCTGGGGCCGTTTGGTTTTTCAAAGCAGTATTTGCCTTGGCCATGCGTCACCCCTATCAGTAACATAGGATCGTAATGACTTAGTATTTATTTGAGGGGGCAGGTAGAATGACTTCCAAGTGCACCAGGGCCCCTCCAGTAGTCAGAACCTCATCTATTTTCATACCAGGGATTTGCTTTTGACTCCAGTTGGAGCTCTTTGAGTTGGCACAGGGCCGCCTGTATCCTTAGCTTTCTCTGGGCTGCTCTAAGGCAGGCCCAGAGAAATCTGAGATCCTAGTTAGTGAAAATAGGGTCCTTCATTCCAGCAGGGGCAGCTGGGTAACCATCCGCTTGGCCAAGCGTTTGGCTCACTCAGGGTGCTGGAAGGTATCATTCAAAGCCAGGGTCCAGGCTGCTCCAGGGATTATGTTATATTCCTGTCATCACAACATCTCCCCAATAGTCCAACCAACTGGAAAAACCCCAGCAGAAGCACAGTGATTAAGTTCTCCCGGAGCATATTTTTTTCCCAACTTCTGGGAACAATCTACTGCAGTCCCTCCTTCCTTTGCCATAAAATCCCAAAGATGCTTCCATTTTTTGGGACTGGTCTATGGAAACCAATTACCACCACCAACCCATGCTCCCACAGCTGGAAAGGACGCCAACAATCTGATGCTGAAATGACTGTGGGGAAGACTGTGCTCATACAATCCCATCCCCCCAGAGGCCAGTCCTACGCAAAGCTGTGTTATCACTGCCATCCTGTCAGAATGATGAGATGTGACCAAATGTGATTCGGACAAGCAATGTGTCCCCACCGGACCTTTAAATTAAATGGAGACAAAGGGCCACACACGTTCACATGCAGAAATGCGAGGGAAGCACTTTGCTCGCGTCCAAGAGCAAATGGACGGAAGCTCGGGAGACGTCACAGTCGGCCGGAAGCAAACCCCTGAAACACCCACTTTTATTTCTGACTTGAACCCAAGTGAAGTAGGCATTGTGACAAAGAGTTAGAGGATGCTTCTTCTGGTATTTTCGTTCTCACGGAGTGTCCAGTAGAGGTCCCAGCAAGTGCCATCTGGTGTCTGTCAGCACCAAAAGTCACGACGGTACCACCGGCTCAGACCATGGTGATCTGCACTCAGGTCTCGCTGACAGGGGAAAAGGAAACAGAGAAGAACTGGAGAGTACCCCATGCACGGGAAAGGAGGCTACAGTGGTGTCAGAGACGGCCTTGGTACCTGGCAAGTAGTCTGCTGAGGCATCCATCAGAAAGACCTAGGTATTTTGGAGATCGGCAGTGACGCTCGTTAAACAAGGCTTTGTCCTCGGGACAAGACTTTCTTGGAGTGATGAAAACCAAAAACTGGGCAGGCAAACCTAAAACAGGCCCCTCTGACCACTGCCTGCAAGTCAGGCTTCATAGCCTCTGGTTAGCACTGCGGCAGCTGAGTTCTCGAATGTGTTATCCTGACAGATGTTGCTACTTCTGCTTTTGCTTTTCCTTTTCTCCCTTGAACAAGTCTAGACGTAAACGCTGTGACAGCAGCCCATTTGCTGTGACCAGTCTCCACACATACTTTTCCGTTCTGCCACTGAAACGGTTCTTCACGTCGAGCTGTGCTGCCAACTCGCCGTGGGCTTTCATTGAAGCCAGTGCGCCTGTCTACCGCAGCACAGGGAAAGGGTGGCTGCACACAGGCAGGACTGAGCTGTGTAAACAGCCCAAGCTGGACCAGTCCCTCAGGGCTGCCAGCGAGTGACAGCCCAGCCGCATGGGCCAGCCCCTGGGTGACCTCTCGAGGCACCTCAGAGCACAGACAACTCCCAGCCACCTCACCATACCTCAGAGATACAGCACATGACAAGTTGACATTATCCACGTGGCACTTCCCAGCTCCTCAATAATGAAAAGGGAAGAGGGAGGGACATGCAAAAGGTCTCTAAGGAGTCTTGATGTATTTACTCTTAGAAATGGAAGTGGATTTACAGTTCTGGTTTTGCTGTTTCCGCAGGCTATCTGGAGGGTTTCCAAAGACCTTCAGACAACATTGTGGTCTTCAAAGATGGAACGGAAAGAGAACAGGTAACACTGTATTCTTAAAATGGGTGGGTAGTTACAGCAGATCTGTGTGGTGGGAGGGGAAGACGGGTGCAGTGTGGGAGGAGGGAGCAGTGCCATTTATCCGGACAGCCTCTGAATCTTTAAGAGAAGTTATACAGGTGAACACAGAAGTTCATGCTACTTGCTGGAAGCAGTAGGATCAAATTTTGTGGACACTGTTGCCCACACATCTCCAGGTATCCTGCCTCATCCTCAATGGGCTATCATGTTCTGTTGTCCATCTTGGCAGCCCTTGAACTGGTGGCCTGGTCTCAGATTCTTGCAGGAGAGAGACAGATACATGGATTCCATCAGCTTCTTCCAGGGGAGTTGCCCAGTGGCTGGGAGGGCACAGGTGATACGCTTGCTCAGGTGCTCTTTGCCCATCTACCAGGGTCAAACGGCAGTTTCCAGGTCCTCATGGCCAATGATCTTATAGTTCTGATGGCTTTCTAGGTAAGCAGCCAAATCCAGGTCCCCAGCCTGCTGTGCTCGATCTTGAGCAGTCTTACCCTATAGGTAACGGTACAAAGGACAGACACAAACACTTGGGGTGAGATACCAAAACCAGAAAGAAGAATCACAGAAACATTGCTACTCAAAGAGGACCTGCTAGTAAGGTCTTTCCTCCTTTAGTGTTCAGAGCTTCCAAGGCTCTTCCAAATCCATTCTCTTATATAATCTTCACATCAAACCTGTGAGATGGGCACCTTAAAGAGGAAGACACTAACCTTTTTGGCAGATGGGGTTCACCAAGTCTACCTGAGTACCCAGGAGGAAACAGGGATCCTCCACACACATAACAACAACAACAACAAAAAAAACCATGTTCTGGGACCCATGGCCTTTTATGGGCAAAGGTGGGATGTTGTTGTTGTTGTTATTTGCCGTCGAGTCGGCCCCGACTCATATCGACCCCTCCTTGGGTTTCCGAGGCAGTATCACTACGGAAGTAGGATTGCCCAACCTTCCTTCCAAGGAGTGGCTGGTGGGTTTGAACCGCCAGCCTTCTGGTTAGCAGTCAAGTGCCTTAGCCACTATGCTACCAGAGCTCCCTAAAGAGCACCTATCCCAAAGGTGGGATAGGAGGCACTAAATAGAAAATTAGGGAAGCAGTTACTGGGATTGCTGGTTTACCACTCTATTTTATCAAACTTAAGGAACTCTGATGGGGTAGTGGTTAAGGCATTTGGCTGCTAACCAAAAGGCCCGTGGTTCAAACCCACTAGCTGCTCCACAGAGGAAAGATGAGGTGGTCTGCTTCTGTGAGGATTTACAGCCTTGGAAACCCTGTGGGGGTCGCCATGAGTCGGAATCCATCTGATGGCAGTGAGTTTAGTTACTGCGGTTTTACCAAACTTGGAAGCAACAAACACTAAGAGGAAGGAGCAGACATGAAAGTACAGAGGGTCTTCGTGCTTGAGTCAAGGTTGTAAGTGAAGAGCTCCCCAAGGTACAGCTACTCATCTCTCCACAAAGTGGGTTTTGTGACTACAAAAGTGATGAATGTTAATTTTAAAAATCTTGGCAAAGTAGTAAGGTATAAAGATTTACCTAAAAAATCACCAGTAAGTGCACCAAAATAAGATAATCACTGCTAAGTGCTATGGAGTAACTGGCTGATCTTTTTCTATACTTCTCTGCATAATTACTTTACAGAAATAAAACTCTATTGTACTTATAAAACCTGCTTTCCTTCCTTAATCCCAGGCCATAAACTTTTCTCCATCAGTAACTATTCTTTCACATCACTGTTTCAGGTGACTACCTAATCTCCCGCAGTCTATTAGTTCAGCTCGTGTTGGACATAAAAATTGGCTCAATTTTTCAACATTTATATAAAGCTATATGTGCATTAGAACCTATGTATATGCTTGTGTACATGTATGTGTGTATATCCATCGATCTATCTATCTACATACATCTACATAAAAACACCCACATTTCTCTCTATAGATTGAAGGATCAATAGATAAATATTTTCCCCAGAGGAAGGAGTTCCTGGATAGTAATAAAATTAAATACTGGACTACTTACCGCAGGGTTGGAGGTTTGAAACTACCCAGAAAGTAAGGGCTGGCCATCTGCTCCCAAAAGTCCGCAGCATTGGAAGCCCTATGCAGTGCAGCATACTCTACACAGATGGGGTCGGAATTGACTCAATGGCAGCTAACAACGACATTCAAACCAAACCAAAGCATTACCGTCGTGTCCATTTCTATTCACGGTGATGTGTGTCACAGAGTCCACGAGGTTTTCTTGATTGTGAGCAAGATCATTAGACCCTTCTTCCTCAGTACCCCTGGGTGGGTTCAAACCACCAACCTTTCAGTCAGTAGCCAAAAGCAAACCATCTGCCCCACCCAGGGACCTCTACTTAAAGATGTACAGTGTATCTGGACACACATTTGCACACAGACTGGGGATCTTATACGTGAGGCCAATGAAAAGAAGTCGGCAGCAGCAAGAGGGAGGGGCTGCATTCTTCTGAGCACTTGTTGTTGTTGTTGTTACGTGCCGTCGAGTCGGACCCAGCTCATAGCAACCCCTCCTTGGGTTTCCGAGGCAGTATCTCTACGGAAGTAGATTGCCCTACCTTCCTTCCGAGGAGCGGCTGATGGGTTTGAACGGCCAGCCTTCTGGTCAGCAGTCGAGGGCATTGTGCACTACACTACCAGAGCTCCTCTGAGTACTTGTAGGTACTGCTTATCGTTGCTTGACTCTGTGATTCTCATTCAGTGTTGTAGTTTTATTTATTTAAAAAGTGGTATTAAGTTGCAGAAGCTCTGATCATGCAGTGGTTAAAGCACTTGGCTGCTAAACAAAAGGTTGGTGGTTCAAACCCACCAGCCGCTCCACAGAAGAAAGACGAAGCAGTCTGCTTCCGTAAAGATTGACAGCTTTGGAAATCCTATGGGGCAGTTCTACTCTGTCCTCTAGGGGCGCTGTGAGTCAGAATTGACTCCAGGGCAGCCCGTTTGGTTTGGGCTTTGCTTCTGTGAAGACTGACAGCCTTGGAAACCCTCTGGGAGGAGTTCTACTCCGTCCTATAGGCTCACTCTGAGTCGGAAGCGACTTGATGGAAGTGGATTTTTCATAAAATTGTAAGGAAATGGGTAGAGGCATGATCATTATACTAAGGAAATAGCTCCAGGCACAAATGCAAATGAATTTTACAAAAATTATGAAGGACTTCTCAGCTCCCATCTGTGGTATCTCTGTGGATTCTACTGACCTCAGGGAGCTGGCTCCCCAGGAACCAACAGTATGTGGGACAGAGGATAAAAGGGGAGTGCAACTGAGGCTCTGGGCTCTTTTATGAAAATGTTACTGAAGCAGAGTCTAACGGTTTCAAACCACTACTTAACATTCCTGTAGTAGTTTTTATTTAGCTTGTCTACAGTTTTAGGAGGCTGTCTTCCTTTTACCTCAATAACAATGAAGCATGAATTTAAGGCTTCAAACATTCACAGAGGTGGATGGGGGGGGGCCTTGAAGTTTTTTTTGGGGGGGGTTTTTTTAAGGAACTGGCCACTAGCAAAAGAAATCCACAGGATAGTGCTTCTCCCTAGATTATTCCAGAAGATCTAGTCTGTTGACAACATTCAGATTCATCGTCCATGCAATTAAAGAACCGTAAAACTAAAGGTTCCCTAAAAAGAATGATGCACAGCTGTCTGGCTGAATATGGAAAGATCTCTAGAACAGGGTGCTGGGTGAAAGGTGAGGTTTTACAATAGCGTATACAGAGTGACTTCATCTACCTAAGGAAATGGTTAAAGAAAAACAGACACAGCCCAAGTGAAGAGAGATCATTAAAATGGTAACTAGTCACGTCTGGACTGTGGGATTTCCAGTGATTTTTACTTGTCTTGCATTTTGCTGTGTGGTTAGAGTTTTCTCCATGGGAATGCACGAGGCTTATAATCATAAACAAAATAAAGTGATTTTGCAGTTTGAAAGAACAGCACGTGCACACACAACACAAACAGGAGGGGATCTCAAAGAACACTGAGGCCCTTGCTCGGGCGCAGAAAATAAGAGAGACACGAGGCGTGCCCAGTGCCAAGGGTCAGGGGCAGAGCTGGCTCAGGAGCCAAGAGACCTGGCCCCTGTCTTTCTTGTCCTTTTTTCTCAAGCTGCTCCTTCTCTTTCTTTTCATGCTTTGAGTTGATGAAAGACCATTTGTTCATCTGGCAAAGAGGTGGGTGAACGACTTCAGCCAGGCCAATTCCACACCACCCCATGGCCTCCACTGATCCTGCCTAAGATGTTTGTGTTTCCCAAACAGTTAATCAGTGACCCATCTGAGTGTGAACATCAGCCGGGGAGAGTGTTCACACTGAGTAATTATCTGCCACTTGAAATTCCAGCTGCCTTCGAGTCGATTCCAACTCACGGTAACCCCCCACATGTCATAATAGCACTGTGGTCTGTAGGGCATTCAGTGACCCTCTGCGTGTCACAATACAACTGTGGTCTGTAGGGTGTTCAGCGGCTGCTTTTTCAGAAGGAGGTTGCCAGGCCCGTATTTTGAAAGGTCTCTGGGTGCACCACTCAGGGGGGGCCACCTGAAATAGTAGACACATCAGCTAGCCAGTCACTTAACTTAGAAACCAGCAACCAGCTTAAGTGGGCCTTGGGAGCCAGGGACCACCGTCAGAGTGCTGGATGCGGGTAGGTTGCCAGGGAACGGAGAAGCCGTAATGCAGCTGGCTCAGAAGTGACCACTGAGAGTCCACGTGGGATAATGTTTCACAAAGTGTGAGGCAATCCTAGGGTTAAAATGCCCCTAGGCAGGTTCTCATCATGTAACTAATCTAATGAACTTAAGTCATTAATTAGGCTTTAAGTCATTTATCTAGGTTCCAAAGTTGGATTAATTGGTACCTGCTTAATTAAGTTCCCATCAATATATCAAATTCCCCTCTACAGTTAAGTGATGTGTCCTCTCTTGAAGTTGACCCAGCACGCTGTGCAATGTTCACAGCTTATCCAAGACCCTCAACAGGGTTGATGTGCTGTTCACCTTCTCTCTCTCTGCCCGTATGTGTGTATTTCAGTCTGCCTGTCCTCCCTCTCGTGGGCTGCAGTCCTAAGTCAGCTCACTCCTCCTGCCCTCCCTTTTCTCATGCAGTATCTCACGGAGCAGCCATCCTAAGCACACTTCCTTTAGACGCCTCACCTCCACCTGTTGGCTCACCCTGATTCAGGTTGGCATATGTGCCCCTGACTGTTTCTGGCCCCACTGCTGTCCTAGTAAACCATTAACAGACTTTGAATCCAGATTCATGTCACTTTTGCTGTAGAGAAACCAACCACACTCCAGCCACGTTGCAATACCTACCACCATGAGCCAATACTACAGATCATACAAACCACAAGTGAAACTCAACCTCGTTCCTCTGTGGTCACGGTTCATCCTGCTGGGGCAGTGGGGTGGCCTGCCACCAACGAGAACTGACCAGTTCACACAACCCTGGATTAGGGTCCTAAAGCTGAGGTTGGGGCTCAGCTCTTGTAACAGGGGCATGTTTAACTTACTGTAGGTTTCAGTTCCTGCTTCTGTGAATAAGGATAGCAATTCCTGCCTTGCCTAAATTCTGGGCTTAATTTGGAAAACAACAAATAGGAAAACATATTAAAGAAATCCTTTAAAAACAAAAACAAGAAAAAAAAAACAAACATAAACATATGGGATTGAAAATCATAACTACCTCAAGGCCAGGGCTTCCAACCTGTGAGACAATCAGTAAATCCTTTGATCCCAAATATGTTGTTGTTGTTGTTGTTATGTGCCATCGAATCGGACCCGACTCATAGCAACCCCTCCTTGGGTTTCTGAGGCAGTATCACTACAGAAGTAGATCGCCCCATCTTCCTTCCGAGGAGTGGCTGGTGGGTTTGAACCGCCAGCCTTCTGGTTAGCAGTCAAGTGCTTTGGGCACTATGCTACCAGAGCCCAAATATAGGCCCTTTAAATTGCAGACGTTAAACTACACTGGATTAAGGAGCTGTTGCGGGAGTGCCAAAGGAGCTTGTTGGTAACCAGGCCAGTGTTTTTTGAACACGGCACTCACCCCTTTCCTCCGGCTGGGCCTCACCTCACCTCACCACAATGTGTCTGCCGCCCACCCGAATGGGCCAGTAACGCAGTTGTGTTAATTCCAATTCATGGCGACCCCATGTGTGTCAGTACAACTGTATCGCATTGGGTTTTCAATGGCTGCTATTTAGGTAGGTGGTCACCAGGCATCCCTTCCGCGGTGACCTAGGCTGGACCTGAACCTCCGACCTCTGTGGCAGCAGTAGAGCGAGCGTGGTAACCGTTCGCAGCACCGGGGATTCCTTCCCCCAGACGGGCTGCGGAAGGTCCCCAGGGCGGCACTTCAGAGTTCATAAAGCTGCACAGACAAGCACACCCCCTCCCTTTGTCCTATATGTTTAAACTGCAGTTTCTTTAAACGAAACACTTTTATTTTTTCCTCCTTTTTCCAAAGCCCCAGGCACTTCCCTGAGCACAGAAAGGCCGCCTTTGCCACCAACACAAGTGAAGGCGCTGCAGCCCACGAGGGGCCGGCGGGAGGATGTTTGTGCCGGCTGCCCAGTTACCTTGGAGTCGGTCTTTCTCAGGGATGCTCCCGCGTCCACCAGGAGCTGGCACACGGCCCGGTTCCGCTGGCAGGCGGCCTTGTGCAGCGCAGTCTCACCCCTAAATCAAAGACGGGATGGGAACGGGCTGTGTAGGGGGTGGGCGGCAGAGCGGGCAGGGAGGGGTGAGGGTCTGCATCACACCCGAGCTGAGGCGCTAGTTCCTCCACCCTTCCCGTCCTCTGCCCTAAACCTTGGCCACCATGACCTCCTTGGAGGGGGAGGGGCTCGAGAGGAGCCTTGCCTCAGCTATCATCTAACTATGACATGTGCTGTCAATTTTGTTTCTGTGGTTGATTTGTGACTTGGGACAGCCCAGGTGTTAGAGGGTTTTCTTGACTGTAATCATTATAGAAACAGATTGCCAGGCCTTTCTTCCTCAGTGCCTACGGGTGGGTTCGAACAGCAACCTTTCGGTTACTGTTTGCGCCACCCAGGGAGCTTTAACTGGGTCTCTGACCCCAGCCTCTTTTCTAAGCAGTGCTGGTGACTGGGCCTAGTGGCTTTTTCAACAACTTCTGTTTGGGGTAGGTAATGCATGGCTGCGCTATTAAATAGGCGGGCTACCGAGCAATTCTGTGTGAGTGTTCATCTGGGCAGAGCCTCAGGGGTCTCCAAGGAAGGCCACAGGGAAAGGGGATAAGAACCAAAGGCCCTGGACATGGAATTGCCACATGTTAGACATCTGTGCCCAGCTTGGAGGGGCTATTCTGGGAGCCCAACTTCACAGACCCAGGCCGACACCGGCTCCATCCACCTGGAGTCTCTGTGAGTGGCAGGTAGGGGAGGGCAACCACAGAGAGTATGGAGGAGCCAGAGTCTCGGGGTGAGTCCAGGACCAAAGACTCATCCTGGGGCCATGAGTCCACTGCAGAGGTCCCAGTTACCCAGGTGGGAAGGGAGCTGGGGAAATAGGTCCCATACCACCCAGGATGCACAGGGAGGAGAGCGTGTCGATTCTGAGCCTCCGTGTGAAAAGACTCACGCAACATCAAACGCAGTCCTTAGAAAAGGCAAACTGAGGTCAGAGACGGCACCTTCACAACCTGGCCAATAGCACATGCCGGCAGGGGGCCAGCTGTGAGTAGCCAGAACAGTTCCTTTCACGTCTGGTTCCCATGGCCCTCTATCCTGTTCCTTCTTGCTTTTCCTCCTCTCTGCTTACCCCCACCCATCCTTATCCCTAATCATCATTTCGTTGATATCCTCATGGGGTTCTGGTTATTCATTTAGCATCTCTTTGTTCGTGTTTTGGGAGTGGTAGCTACCTCACTGCCCTAAGAATAAGAAGCTGAAAGCAAACATTATCATTAGGGGACAGTCCTCAAGCCAACAACTTTCTCAACCAGGATTCCTCCTCTGAACCACAGAAGACAGGAGATGACTGGAGTAACGGCCTCGGTTCTCCCATGGTGGCACTTAACATGCTCCTTTCTAGATGCAGCAGCCGATGGATCCCTGAGGGCTTCAGGGTTCCATTCTCTCCTGGAACCCCACTTGAGAAAGAGGGAATGTGGTGGGTAAATAAAAGGTCATTTCATTTCCTTAGGCTTTTCATGCATACAAGAGGCTCCAGTGCAGAGGCACTAAGTGATTGACAGTGATGGTGGTGCACTGGTGATCGGGCCATCCATTACCACCTTTCACTGGGCAGTTTCCGACTGAGAAGATGAGCCCTGCACAGGTATAAATACAGGGGGACATGGACTCCTAATCCCTTCATTGAAACCGCCTCTCATGGACCCTGGAATTTCCTTCTTCTATGTAAGTCTTGAAGAAAACAATCAAGACTACGGAAAGTGTGTTAACACTCACGTTTCGCTGTCGGCCATATCCAGTAACTCAGAAGGCCCTAAAGGAGAAGAAAATAAGACGTCCATCAAAAAAAAGTCCGAAAAATGTACCATGGACAGAAAAGGTACAGTCACAGGGTTAAAATGCCTTGCAAAGCTGAATAAAAAAGTCATTTGGGGATAGGGATAATGAAACAGAAGAACCTGGCTCTTCCGCATTCCCTTCACCAGTTTCCCAATCACCACAAGCCAACGGCACAGGGCAGGACATGCAGAAGTATGATACGACCCCTGCCCCCAGGAGGCTTTCAATAGAACTAAAGAAATAAAAGTGATTGGAATAAAATAACTAAAGAATAAAGTAAGTGCTTAACTGGAGAGAGAGGACATCTTTGTTGCCTGGAGGATCTTGCCCCACTTTGCAGCTGCAGGCTGCTTAGGATGGGGTTAAAGCTACAAAGGGACAGAACTCATCTAGTTCAACCACTTACTTTAGAAATAGGCTAAAAGTCTATGTTTTATGAAACGTTTCTTCCACGACCAGGGAGAAATGCAATGCGTAAACTTCACGAGGAGCTGAAAGTTCTGTGAGTTTGCCCTTTCACGATGTTTTATTTGTTTATTGATGAATCCATGCAATTAATCAACACTGCTTGGGATGCCACCATCCCCCTCTGCACCACCGCTCTCCTTGCAGCCCTGCCAGCCTTCCCACCCTGTTCATCCTGAAGGCATCAGCCGAGACACACATCCTCCATACAGCCCCCCATGACCCGACCCCCCGATACCATATCCAACACCACCTTCAATGCTCCTTCATCTCGTGCTTTAACTCTGTTTTCATAATTGGGTCAGTCCTACAATTTATCACCCAGACATGTGGGATATACAGTCACCTTATTTATCATGACACTTGTGAAACCATATTAAAACCAGCTGGCGATTTCTCTCACCCCACTGGACCCCAGTAAATTCCTTGAAGTTTTCGTCTGTGCCTTGTCTACCACTGTTTCCTTCCTTGGTACTTGGCACAGTGTCTAAAACAAGGCAAATGCATCAATGTTGGAGTGAATGAATCAATAAATATGGTTGGAAGTGTCAAACATGGCTCTAGTTATTTAATATTTCACCATGAAAGAGTAAGAGTCATTTTCTTATCTTCAGAAATATAATTTTGGCCACTTGCTCTCTGTACTGCTGGATGTCTTCATCGTTAAATAGGTACTCATTTAGCAGGGGAAAAAGAGGTTCTTTCTAATCACCACGGTCATTGGGGGGAGCTCTGGTGGCACACTGCTTAAGGCATTTGACTGCTAACCAGAAGGCTGGTGGTTCAAACCCACCCCACTCCTCAGAAGGAACACTGGGCAATCTACTTTCGTAGTGATAACTCCTCGGAAACCCCAAGGAAGGAAGGGTCACTATGAGTCGGAATCAACTCGACAGCAGTGAGGGTTTTTTTTTTTTTTTCAGTTTTGCATGGTCATTGGGCAATGAGAAAATGGCTGAGATGTTATGGCCCCTTCACAACCCTGCAGTCATCCAAGAGCCAAGTCCTCTTTGTCTCCTCTCTTCCAATCCACTGCTTAGCCGAGTCTTCTCTCCTGGTTGTCCCACTGGAAAAACAGATCCCCTAGCAGATCTGCATCTGGAGTATGATGACCATGCCGAAACAGAAAAATAAAAAGATCTTCAATCATCTCAATTTCCAGGTTTTCAATTAATAGTATTTATTGCTAACTTCCAGTATTTAAACACTGAAGTTCACCATCTTCAGCTTGGAACTGTTGTTGTTGGGTGCCATTGCATCTATTCCAACTCCTAGAGACCCTTATGTGACAGAACAGAGCTGTCCCGGAGTGTTTCCTAGGCTGCAGTTCTTCTACACGGGCACCCAGACACTCCTTGAGCTTTTCCAGCTCTGAGAACTTTCCTTCCACAGTCTCCACCAGGAGCAGCCTTTCCACTTGTGACCACAGGTCTACATCCTACACTTTCTCTAAGACCATAGCGTCTGGAACGACCACACTGGACTGAATGAGCCTCTTCCTCTTCTGAATTTCCATAACACTCGTTTGCTTCTACCCTTGTGCTGTAAATTGACTTTTCGAATGTCTATCTTATCTTCTTCTTTTTTCTAAATTCCTTCAATGTAAGAATATTTTTACACTTTTTTTCTGTATCCCTCTAGCTCCTACCCAACATCAAGCATTTAATAAGGACTTGACTCATTCATTTTCCTCCATTCCTGTGAATCTAAGGAAACACAAGTGACAATCCCCATCCCAAACTGCAAAGCAGTGCAGTGAAGTGATTTGGAGTGATGGCTCTTGAGTACTGCCTTGGTTTAGAATTCCAGCTACTACACTTAGTAGATTGTGGACATGTTCCTTTAATCTCCCACTCCCTAGGCTGTTACGTATTTCAAGAGGGATTACTAATAGTTATACCTCATAGGGCTGTTGAGGTTCACAAGTCAGTACATGTAATGTGCTTGAAACAATGCCTGCACACCAGACACACTACTCCCAAAACCAAATCAAACTCACTACCATCGAGTGGATTCTGACTCACAGCAACTCCCATTGGGTTTCCAAGGCTGTAAATCTTTATGGAAGCAGACTGCCCCATCTTCCTTCCATGGAGTGGCTGGTGGGTTTGAATGAATGACATTTTGGTTAGCAGTCAAATGCCTTACCACTAAGCAGCCAGAGTTCCTTATATACACTGCTTAGAGTTTGGTATTATGAAGAATCCCATTCTCTGGCATGATACATCCAGTTAGACTATGAGATACTGGCATGTCAGGGAAGGGAGGGCTGTCAACAGTGTGCTTCACTCACACTCACATTTGAAGCCATTTGTTGACTCAAATGCTGTGTCCTAGAACTCAGCACTCCTAGCCTTTTCCACTGCTGACAGGAAATCCTTGATGAGATCAGAAGCATGAAGACCTACAGCACCAATGGTTCTTCTAAGGAGCTCCTTCCTTCCCAAGCCATTCATTTTGAAGGGAACCCCATCGACAGCCCAGCCTCAGTAGTAGTTCCGGTCTATCATTTCTGCTAATTGCACAAACATTTGGGCTGTGACATGTCATCCCCTCTCTTATCTGGTGCTATCTTCACTGCTCTTTGAGCGGCATCCATGGGGGCTTCATGGACCTCTAGGGCCCAAGCCTCCATGTAAGCCAGTGATGCTGAAGCCCATAAGCTCTGCTAAAATAGTAACCACTTGGCAATCCGTAGGTGGGGCAAGAAGAAGAAGGAGCTCCCTCCTCATGGTCTCAGACTGGAATTACTGCAAATACGGCCAGCCCAGACTCATCCGGGGCTGGTCATTGATTTTGTGACTTGGGAGTGTGTGTGGCTGCATATTATTCCTCTTCTCTCCCTGTAATGTCTGCAGCTCTGAGCCAGGGGGAGGATGGAAGCACCGATAGCCAAACAAGGGGTTCCTGCCCCTTGTAGTTGCTGTTGAGGGGCTCCGACTCCCGACAATGCCGCGTACAAGAGAACAAAGCGTTGCCCAGTCCAGTGGCATCTTCATAACTGCTGCTACGTTTGAACGCACTGTTGTAGCCACTGTGTCAGTCCACCCCAGTGAGGGTTTCCCTTGTTTCTGCTGGACCTCTACTTTACCGAGCACGGTGTCCCGTCCTCATGACTGATCTTTCCTGATGAACGTTCGGAGGAAGGGTCTTGGCCCCCCAGGGCTGCTGTAACAGATACACCTCAAGTCGATGGCTTAACAAACAAGCACTTATTCCTACAGCTCAGGAGGCTAGAAGTCCAAATTCAGAGGGCCAGCTGGAGGGGCTGGATGAAGGCCACTCAACCTTGGCCTTCAGCTCTACCTCTTATTCCAGGCCCACTGGAGCTGGAGGCTTCTCCTAACTCAGGCAACTGCTGCATGCTGAGGCTGGCAAATCCAGGGTTTGCAGGTAAAATGGTACAATTCCAAGACCGGCAGGCCACTAGTTCAAGTCCAAGAACAATCCCAAGACTGGCAGGCAACACAGCAGGCCAGATGACGACTCAGCCTAATGCAGGATCCAGATGTGCTCCAAAACTAGAGACCTTCCTCAAAGCTTCTCCATATAGACTGGAAGCAGCCACACCCTGAAGGCAACATTTAGCTGCTCACAGCAGATTCCACCATGGGGGTAATCACAATTTCAGCACCGGGAATAACCACATCCAGCTCTCCAGCCACTCAAAACCCCGGCCCAGCCAAGTTGCCACACCACCTGAACTACCACAGTCAGCGAGCTGAAGTCTTGTCCTCTTAGCTTCTAAGAACAGTCTTTATATTTCTTCTAAGACAGATTAGCTTGCTCTTCTGATAGTCAACGGTGTAGTCAGTATTCTTCACCACCACTATTCCAGTGCCTCAGCTCTCCTTTCTTATTTTCTCACTGTCATATGAAGGGAATGAAAAGCCCATGGCTTGGGTCAGGCACATCTTTGTCATCAAAGAGTCACTTTTTCTTTTAGAATCTTTTTTTTTTTTTTAATGAAATGGCATCACTTATTAGCAGCAACAGTTTTTGTTTGTTTGTTTGCTTGTTTGTTTTACTGTTGCCTGGTGAAAGTTTACAGAGCAAATTAATTTTCCATTCAACAATTTGCCCAGTGCAAATACATCATTTGATTTACTGACTGCTGCTTCTGCGACCACTGATTGTCGATCCAAGTAGAAAGAGGTCACAAATAGTTTCTTTTTTTTTTCTTCATTTATCACCTAGAGCTAGCTGTTATTAACCTGACAGGTTTTCTTCTTCTTCTTTTTTTTTTTTTTTTACCATAAAGCATGTAAGTACATTTGTAATGGGATCATAATGTAAGTAGCTTTAAGGCCTACGTTTCGTTTTGTCCACTTAGCTTTCTATCACCAACATTTTCTCCACAATGTTAAATATACTTCTGCCATTTTAAATTGCCAAATGACATTCCATATTTATTATTGGAGATGTAGGTTGTTGGCAGTTCTTTTGTTCTCATGTTTAAGGGAGCCCTCTTGCAGTTAAATGGGTGAACATCCATGATAACGTGACTAGAAGTGGGTGTGCTGGACCAAAAGGATGCGTGTTTTCAGCTCTTTCGTAAGTACACTCATGCACTACATAACGTCCATTCGGGCAAAGTCTGACCACATATACATCTGTGGTCCTATACAATTATAACAGAGTTCAGAAATCACCATGGAGAATGGGACATGGCGAACCAACAGTTTCCTGTGTGCAACATGTGCATTTCTCGTCTCTTGTACACAAAGCAATTGCGTTGCCAGGTGTATAACAGAACAGTACATATGTGGCCTATGACACACATGTTCTGACAGTCATGATACACGCCCATGTCACTGGCTGATGTATGTGCTGTACTGTCTTTCCATTTTAAAAGTTTACCATCCGACCACAGCATTCACTTTCATCCGACCACAGCATTTGCTTTGCCTCGTTGACAGCAGCATCCAACCTCTCGTATCTTGTGTCTAGACTGTTGTAGCGTCATCTTTCATCTTTGTGTTTAAATTTCTTTGGAAAACATTACCGTGAAGCACATCATAGCTCCCAAATGCAGCAAAACCAGTGCTAGTGACAGTAAGAGGCAAAGGAGAAGGATCGATTTGGAAGTAAAATAAAAGGTTATTAAACAGCACGAAGTGGAAAATCGGTGACCACTGTTGCTCATGAATCATGTATGTTGCTCTCAACAGTCACAACCATCCTCAAAAACAAAGAAAAAACCGTCCAAGCTGGTGAAGGAGCAGCACTGCTGAAAGCTGCCAGGCTAAGGAAAGTGCGAGAGGGACCTGCATCAGACGAGACGGAACTGCTAGACGTGGGTGGGGACCAAACACAGGAGCGAATCCCCCGCAGCCCCCTGATGGTCACTGCCAAGGCCTGAGGATCGTTTGAGATCCTTCAAGAAAAAGCAGGACCAGACTGCGCTGTGGTGTTCTCACGATGTCCAAGTCATGTAACATCCCATTTCACACAATGTGTCATGGACGTTCAGCAGCGACCCACGGCCAGGTTGACAAGCATCCCCTACCAGTGCTGGGCCAGTCTCTGCTCCCTCCAGGAGCAGAAGAGATTAATCCCCCCTGGAGACCTGCTTTTAATGGCTGTTGGTAGTTGCCTACTTGATTCATGGTGACCCCACGTGACAGAATAGAACTGGCCTCTAGGGTTTTCTAGGACATCAGGGGCCTTGATAGCACACCAGTCAATCACTTGGCTTCCAACCAAAAGGTCAGTAGTTTGAACGAGCTACTCTGTGGGAGAAAGATGTGGCACTTTGCTTCGGTGAAGATTACAGTTTGGAAACCCTATGGGCCGTTTCTCCTCTGTCCTGTAGGGTCACTATGAGTCAGCATTGACTCAATGCGTTGGTTGTGGTTGTAGACTTCACTGGGAACAGGTCACCAGGCCTTTCTCCCACAGAGCCTCTGGTGGCTTTGAGCCAACAACCCTGTGGTTAGCAGCTGAGCAGTTAACGGTTTACGCCATCAAGGCTCCCTCTTTTGACAGCACATGTTCTCCTCCTTTTTCTTTAGCCAGCCTTGGAATAACTGCGCTTGCACTGAGCTAGCAAGCAGGGGATGCAGAGGGGGACAGCAGAGGAGTAGGGATGAAATGCAGCCGGAGGCAAGGTGCTCCCTGGTACCTGCACGGACCCACGGGGAGAAGGGCCCATGCACCTGTGAAGAGCCTTACACGACTCAGTAGGTGGGTGTGAGGGTTCCCAAATCTGGGCGTACAGGAATAGTGTGGCACTAGCGGAGAGTGACCCTGTGCTGCTCACTAGCACTGGCGTCAGATTGGGAGGGGAGATGGACAGACAGACACAGACAATCAGCCAAGGCCACAACATGCTCTTGAAAAAAAGTACAAAAAAAAAAAAAAAAAAAGGATTTGTCATTTGGGGAGAGTAAATTTTCATCTCACCAATAAAGGAAAAAGGAGTAAAGGAGTCCTGGTGGCTCAGTGGTTAAGCACTCGGCCGCGGATGGGAAGGCTGCTGGTTTGGACTCACAGTCTCTCCGTGGGAAAGACCTGGTGACCTCCTTCCAGAAAGATGTCAGCCTGAAAATCCCGGGGGCAGTTCCACTCTGCCACATGGGGTCCTATGAGTCTGAGTTAACTCGATGGCTCCCCACCACAGGGCTACAAAGGGCAGATATTGATCTGTCATCGACCGGGGTCTTATCCAATTTGACAAGTTCCTCAAGCTCACTTCAGCCGTCCCCATCGGTGAAAGGGAGATAA
>NW_006922000.1:1812199-1813939 GCF_000298275.1 Orycteropus afer afer
GACGTGCTGTGGGCCTTGTGCTTCCACACCCCTGCAGCCGTCCCCCTCGCTGAACCTTCCCCTGCCCTGGCCCCTCTCTCCATTTCCCATTAGTCTCCCTGACATGGCCAGCAGACCATTCCAAATCCCCCTGGGCCCCGTGACAAAGGCTGCACAGATGTGGGGGAGCTGGCACTGAGAAGGCGACCAGCACTGCCATTCTGTCCCAGCGGGAAGGTGGTCGCCTCTCTAGGGGCCAAGAGAAAGGGAAAGAAAGAGACCTAGGGCAGAAAAGGGGAGGACAAAACAACCTCATTGAAAAAACCCAGAAGGAAACGCATGAGTGAGAGTTCTATCAGGGGAGCAGTAGGTGGGCCGGGGGGGCACAAAGGCACGGAATGTGCAGGGTGGGACAGAGCAGGACAACACAAAAGCCCCTGGAGGGGGGCCGGGGAGGAGGGTGTGGGTGAGAACAGGGCTGAGAGGAGCTGAAAAGCAGGTGCCGCAGGGGGCCCTCCCAGCCTCCCTGGCCCTGCAGGACTGCGCCTTCCTCCTCCTCATTCTTTCTCCACCCCTGCAAACGCCTGGACCCTTTCATAAAGGGAAGCAGTGTGCTGTGCAAAGACGCAGGACGAGGGAAACGCCAGCCTCCCGCTGCACGTTCAGAACCAGCTACCCATCCCATGCCCCTTGGGGGGACACGAAGGGCTGATGGCTCTGCCGGTGACAATCACTAGTCTCCCACGACTCCCTCTTGGGGGCTGTCCTTCTGATGAGGACCACACAGCCCCCCATAAATACCCAACAGCAGTGGGAAAGATGGCGCCGAGAAGTGAATACGGATACAAAGTCTCCCCTCAGGGCCCACATCCAGCACCCGATGTGCACCATGGGAAGGGCCCAGTGGCTTCTCGGGACCCATGTCACCAGGGGCCCTTCCCACTCAGGTCTCTGGACATTGCTTTTATCCTCTGAAGCCCAGGAAAGACTGAAGCCAAATTACAAATCAAAACAAATCTTCGACAGATCCGCAGCATTCCAGGGTTCGGGGGTGTCTCTCTTGATCTTTGGCATGGTGTAGGAGTGTCATTTATTGTATTTATATGGAGTCAAACTGATGAGAACCACTGTAAACTGATGCTAATTTATAAATGCAATGGCATCGTCTGGTATCAAGTAGACCTAGTGGTGTAATGGTTAAGTACTTAGCTGCTCATTAAAAGGTCGGCAGTTCAAACCCACCCAGTGGGTCTGTGGAAGAAACACCTAGTAATCTGTTTCTGTAAAGATTACAGCCCAGAAAATACTATGGGGCAGCTCTACCCCGTCCCATGGGGTCACTATGAGTCGAAAACTGACTTGGTGGCATCCAGCAACAACAAAAGTCTGGTCTCTGACCTCAAATTTCAGCCTCACGGAGGCCTCTGGAGAAGGCTCTCTTCTTGCTCAGGATGGAGAATTCCAGAGCTGTCATCATCATTAAGTTAGGAAAGTGACTATTTCAATCAGCAGAGACCACATCAACAATGAGATTACCGAGCACAGAAAGGATGTTTTCGATGTCCTTGTGCCTGACTGCTAGGACGCTGAAGCTTACAAGGTTTCTGTAATTGATGAGAGAGTCATGGTTCTGCATAGGCAGTTTTCAATTGCAAACTGCACAGGTTGATATAAACTGCCGGAGCACATACAAGATTCAAAGAAGAAAGAAGAAGCGGAACAGAGGGCTGAGCTAACGTGCTCTTCTCAAGGCGAGGAAGT
>NW_006922000.1:1814519-1821741 GCF_000298275.1 Orycteropus afer afer
CTGGTCTCCATCTAGAGGCAGAAGCACCAGGCCTGTGACAGTCGGCTGCAGGGGCTTCTAAGAGCCTGTTGTTTAGGGCAGGGGAAAGAGAAGTCTTGGGGGCAAGTGACTTGATAGCACATAACGACAACAACAACAACAACAACATATGTATATATGTATATGTATATGTGTATATGTATATGACTATATATATATATATGTGTATATGTATATGTATTAATGTGTATACACACACACACACTGCTGTCGAGTCAGTTCCAACTCATAGCAACCCCTTCTTGGGTTTCCAAGGTGGTATCACTATGGAAATAGATTGCCCAATCTTCCTGCTGCGGAGTGGCTGTGGGTTTGAACCATCAGCCTTCTGGTTAGTGGTCAAATGCCTTAGGCGCTATGCCACCAGAGCTTATACACACACATACACACACACACACATATTTTTCCTTATTTATGTGAAATTCAGATCAAGGTAGGATCAGGGAGGGCGGTAGATTGACTAGGGCCATAATGATTTGCAGATTTTTCCATCAGAGGATGGAAAGGATGAGTCTCTCCCTCATCCTTGAGTCTGGGCTGGCCCTGGGTTTGTTTTCACCAATGGAATGCACCAGAAATGCTGTGTCACTTCTCATCCTGGGCCACAGGATGCCTGGCACCTTCCACTCTCCTCTCCTGGACTTCTGGACCACCACGCTCTGAAGAAGCCCAGGGTGAAAGACCAAGCATAGAGCAAGCCCCAGGTCCCCGCCATCTGCCACCCCAGCTGAGAGACGCAAATACATGGAAGTCTGTCTCAAATCCAGCCAAGGTCCCAACAGCAGCTCAGTGTAGCTGTGAAGTGAGACCAAGTGAGGCCTCAATGAGAACTGATACAGAGAAGAACCCAGAACTAGTGCAAGATGCCCTTTGTCCGGGGCAGGAAAGCGAGAGGGAGGGAGGGAATCGGGTGTGTGCACCAGCACACGGCCCGCTGGTTACCTAGAAGGCAGGCTTGGGAATGATGCAGAAGACAGCAGTTGGAGAGCGTTATACCTGAACCAGAGAAACATCAGGGTCAGTGTGTACCTGATGCTCACCTGAGCTCTATGTGGGAGATGTCCTGAGAGCTTTTCTTCCCAGAGGAAAAATAACTATAGAAACATTGGGATTTTATTCAAGGCTAAGGGACTGGCTTCTGATATTTGGTCTTCCCTCTTATCAACCTTTGGAGAAGTCATTAGAGGGAAGAGAAAATACCAAAGCTGTGTTTCGTGGAGGAGGCAGGTAGAAATCATGCCACCATTGTTTTTGAAAGTCTTGCTCACTGCCAGACTTCTAACTGCAAGAAGTCAAGGAAGGAGTGGGTGGGATCAGCACACCCCAGACACAGCACCAAAAGTAAGTCTTCCCTGAGTTGGAGTCAAGCTGACAGCATCTAACGACAATAACAATAGTGCGAATAGGTTTGGGATTACCTAACACAGTCGATCGAACAAAAGCCAAACCTGCTGTCGTCGGGTCAGCCGTGACTCACAGAGACCCCGCGTGCACAGAGCTGTGCGCCAAAGGGTTCTCAAAGCTCTGACCCTCTAGGAGCAGATCACCTGATTCTTCTGACACACCTCTGGGTGGGTTTGAACCGCCAACCCTTCGGCTAGTAGGTGAGCACTTAACTGTTTGTACTACTCAGGGAACCCAGGTGCTAAGGCGGAAAGAAATCCTCTGATGACCAACGTCCTACGGTAACAGGCTTTCTTCTCCTAAACCACTCCTCCCACCGTTACTCAGGCCAAGGGGTCACAGCGGGAAGGTGGTGAAGATGAAACAAGTCAGTCTAGTGTGGCTGATAGTTGATTACCTACCTAACAAGGTCCTTGTCAAGACTAAATGACAGAAGGTGTTCACTATCAGCATCTGGACATAATATGTGCTTGATAAATGGGAGCTCTGTTATTTATATGTGGGTTTGTTATGTGACTTAAAACATCTATATGCAATAGCTTTAAATTTAATTGTGCACATGATCGTGTTGTTTCTTCTGCCTGTTAATGCTTGGTAAATGACTCTGTGATTCATTTATGTGTGCCATTTTACAACAAATAGCTCCTGGACAAGTATTTGTTGCACAAATGGAAGAAGGAATCAATCAATCAGTCAACAGAAAAGACATATTTGCTGAAGTGGATGAAAAGAGGAGGAAAAAGGAATGCATTTCTACGAGTGTGTTTGCTGTTGATAGCCCAAATATTGGTGCAAAGAAGGTGGGTCGTAGGCTCACTCTTAGAGCTCAGAGAAGGTTGTCTGGGATCTCCACGCATCTAGGTCCAGGCTTCACCCTTAAAAACTACCAGACCAGGCACATTTTCTTTTACTCCTGCTCTTCATACTTAACCAGTTTCTACAGGGTCGACTCTGACTCATGGCAACCCCTTGTGTGTGTCAGAGTGGAACTATGCTCCACAGGGTTCAATGGCTGTCATCTTGTGGGAGGACACTGCCAGGACTTTCTTTCAAGGTGCCTCTGGGTGGCCTGGCCTTTTGGCTGCAGCCGAGCCACTCAGGGAAAGACACCAGATGCACAGGAGGCTGATGTTAATGGTCAAGATTTGGTCCTGATCTCACGTGTTATGCTTTAGAGGGTGACGGAGGAAGGCGCCACTGTGCCTGCTGCTTCCAGCAAATGAAGACACCCAGTTGGTAGGTGCCACATTAGTAAGCTGCCTTGGAGTACCACAGAAGACACAGTAATAGTGAGTGGTTTCAAGGAATTTGAAAGTGTGACTTAGGCTGGAAAGAGGAATGAGATTCAAACAGCAAAAAAAGAAAACCTAGAAAAATATACTCATGGATCCTCAGAATGACGGGTTAGGAATATGGATCAGGTACTGGTACCATTTAACTTCCCACAACCAAAACTATCAAGAAAAACAAAGCACATTAGACTAGGATGCCTTTTGCTTTTGTCTTTTATTCCTTAAGTGATTAACCCAAAATATCCTGCAAAGCTCTCACTATGACAATTATCTCTATCATGTTCTTGGTTAAAGGACCCCAGATGTATCTGGTCTGTGGTCCCTGCTGCCTCCTATAAGCAGGGAGTGACCTAAACCCTGGAGAGGATTTCTGCCATTCTGAAGAGAGGCCGGATGAAAGTCAACTTTCAACATTCGGTCAATTTCATGGGTACACGGTCCTTGGGAAGTTCTCTGTGCTACTCACCGTGGTCAAGGATGTATTTCACAATCTCCCCGTTGCCGGTTTTAGCTGCGTAGTGAAGGAGTGAACAGTGGTCTGGTCCCTGGATCAGCAGGCTGCCTCCATTTTTATAGCTTTCTATTAGCTGAAAACGAGACACAAGAAAAGCCACTCAGGACGAGCCCGGAACCAGGTGACATTAACCGGTGAGGAAATGGGAGCCATGTAGCAAGCCACAATGTTTCCAGCCACAGAGGACAGGGCAAAGTCAAAGAGATGAAGTAACACCCAGGGATCGCTTTATTGCTCAAGTAGAGATAGCTGGCGTCTCACCCAGCTCCGGAGAAGGTGTGTGGGTATCAAGCAGCCAAAGGAAACCAAAGCTTGCTAGATTACTTAATGCTTTTCTTGTTCTGGGCACAGCGCTCTGTCCCAAGACAGTGAGGGTTGGAGAAGAAAACAATAGCTTCCTGGTGTTGACTCAGCACCCTCTTGGGTGAAAGCATAGTTATGACTATGAGCAGGAAAAGTGTGGTTTCTGGTGGCTCAACTTCTTTCTGAAGTTGATTAGCTTTTCCTTAATTGCTAATGAATCTAACTAGTGAATATATAAGCCGCTGTGTAAATGAGCACCGCTCACCTTACACACACACACACACACACACACACACACGTGCACACATAGGCTGAGAACCAAAATCATCTAGAAAGTTGACTTATTTCTGTATGAGAACAGGCTGAAAACAAACAAAAAACAAGAGCATGGAAGGCTGAGAAGAAGAGGGCCAAATGAGGATCTGGTCTAAGTTCATGAAATACTGAACATTTTAGAAAGTGTAAGTAGTTACCTGGTCTATAAACTCCAGTTATCAGAATAAGAGGAGCCTTTCAGAAGTCTCACAAAGGTCGTTTTGGGACAAACAAGAATTAAATCACCCAGCAAGCTGGAGGGAGGGAGCTCTGGTGGCGCAGTGCCTAAGGCACTTGGCTGCTAACCCGAAGGCTGGTGGTTCAAATCCCCCAGCCAGCCACTCCTTGGAGGAAGGTTGGGCAATCTACTTCCGTAGGGATACCACCTCAGAAACCCAAGGAGGGGTCGCTATGAGTCAGGTCGACTTGACGGCACATAACAACAGCAGCAGCAAGCGGTAACATGTTTACTCCCAAGAGGTTGGAATGAATGATCAGATGGCTTGTCAGGTCACAGGAAGACACAAGCACAGTTCTTGCCTCACATAAATCCAGCTCTGCGCTCCCACGGGCCAGATGCCAGGGACTCAAAGATGAACTTGGTTCAGCCATGGGGAAAGTAGATGTGTGAAAGGTGGTGAGGTCACCACATGTACGCAGGAAGCCTACAGCAGGGGATGGAAAAGGAGCCAAGGCACCTTCTGGGAAATCTCTGAAAAGGAGGCACTGGCTGGAAGCACGGGCTTCTGGGGCTTTACTCCCGAACGTGTGGGTCAGTACAGCATGCACAGGTAGCTAAGAGTTTCCTGTAAAACTCTCAAAGAATACCCCGTCTGTTCAACTGCAATGTCCCAGAGTGACGCACTCCCTTTCCTAGTGGGCACAAAGGATTCAGGAGCAGCGGAGCAGCCCAGAGCCAAGCCCTCTGCTGCCTCCCTCCAGCCTCACCGCGAGGATTAGACACTGTGCATCAGGCCGGTCTGTAAGCACCCTGTGAAGGCCAGGGGTACAGGGGTGTCTCACGGCTGAGGCTCCTGGCCGCCCGGGCTCTTCTGCTCGCTGGAGCGCTCCTGTTCTCACTCACTCTCTATCTCAACTCTCTTTTCTTCCTTTCTAACTTTTATTGTGGTGACAACACACACAAGACATTTGTCAACATAACAACTTCCACATTTACAGCTCAGCAACACTGATGACATTTGTCATGTTGTGCACATTCCTGTCTTTTCCAAAATTCCCACCACCTATTGGCAGAAACTCAGTGCCCCCAGACAAAAGCTACCCCTTTCCCATCCTACCCCCGGTAACCACTAATAATCCTTGGTGTATATATATATGTATGTGTGTATTTTTTCCTTCCAACCTATCTAGGAATTTTCCCTCCCATCCCTGGTAACCAACAAGGAAAGTTTCTATGTATAAATCTTTCCTTGACTTTTAAAAATAGTGGACTAATAGAATATTTGTCTTTCTGTGATTGACTTATTTCATTCAGCATAATGTCTTCCAAGTTCATCCGTGTTATGTGGTGCTTTGCAGATTCTACATTATTCTTCAGTGTTGCATAGTATTCCATTGAATGTATGTACCACAGTTTGGTTATCCATTCCTCCACTTAGATTGTTTCCACCTCTTTGTTTTTATGAATAGTGCTGTGATTAACATGGGTGTGCATATATCTGTTCTTCTCCTGGCTCTCAGTTCTTTAGGATATATACCTATTAATGGGATTGCTGGATCAAATAGCATTTCCATCTCCAACTTTTTAAGGAATTGCCATACCGATTTACACAGTGGTTGTATCATTTCACAGTCCCACCAGCAGTGAATGAGAGACTCAATCTCTCCATATTCTCACCAGCATTTGTTATTTTCTGTCTTGCTGAACTTTGCTAATAGTGTTGTTTGTTGTTGTTAGGTGCCATCAAGTCATCTCTGACTCATAGTGACCCTATGCACAGCAAAACAAAACAGTACCCGGTCCTGCACCAGCTCCATGATCCCTGCTATACTTGAGCCCATCGCCACAGCCACCGCGTCAATCCATCTCAATGAGTGCCTTCCCCTCTTTTGTCGACCTCCTGATTTACCAAGCATGACATCCTTCTACAGAGAATGGTCCCTTCTGACAACATGACCAAAGTAGGTGAGACGAAGTCTGGCCATTCTCGCTTCCAAGGAGCACTCTGCCTGCACTTCTTCCAGGACAGATCTGTTAGTGCTTTCAGCAGTCCATGGTACTTTTGGCATTCTTCACCACCACCACAACTCAAAAGCATCAACTCTTCTTCTGTCTTCCTTACTCATTGTCCAGCTCTCACATGCATATGACCAACCTCCCCCCAACCACCAAAAAAAAAAGGGCTCTGGTAGTGTAGTGCCTAAGGTATGTGACTGCTAACCAGAAGGCTGGAGGTTCAAACCCACCAGCAACTCCTCAGAAAAAAGGTTGGGCCATCTACTTCCATAGTGATATGAGGCAACTGAAAATATCATGGCTTGTGTCAGGTACACCTTAGTCCTCAAGGAGATATCTTTGCTCTTCAGCACTTGAAAGAGGTCCTTTGGAGCCAATTCACCCAGGGCTATATGTCCTCTGACGTCCTGACTGCTGCTTCCATTGGTGTTGATTGTGGAAGCTAGTAATGGGAAATCTTTGACAACTTCAATCTTTTCTCCATTTATCGTGATGCTACTTATAGGACCAGTTGTGAGGATTTTTGTTTTCTTTATGTTGAGATGTAATCCATACTACAGACTGTAGTCTTCAATCTTCATCAGTAAGTGCTTCAAGTCATGCTCACTTTCAGCAACCAAAGTTGAGTGGTCAGCATATCACAGGTTGTTAATGATTCTTCCTTCAATCCTGATGCCACATTTCTCTTCATATCGTTCAGCTTCTTGGATTATTTGCTCAGCATATAGATTGGATAAGTGTGGTGAAAGGATACAACCCCGACACACTTCCTTCTTGATTTTAAACCATGCAGGGTCCACTTGTTCTGTTTGAATGACAGCCTCCTCGTCTATGTACAGGTTCCTCATGGATTCAGTTATGTGTTTGGGAATTCTCATTCTTCTCAATGTTACCCATAATTTGTTATGATCCACACAATTGAATGCTTTTGCATAGCCAATAAAACACAAGTAAACATCTTTCTGGTATTCTTTGCTTTGAGCCAAAATCCATCTGACATCAGCAATGATATCCCTTATTCCACATCCTCTTCTGAATCCAGCTTGCATTTCTGGAAGTTCTCTGTCAATATAGTGCTGCAACCATTTTTGAATTATCTTCAGTAAGATTTTACTTGAGTATGATATCACTCCATAATTTCAAGATTGTGTGGGATCA
>NW_006922000.1:1822526-1828283 GCF_000298275.1 Orycteropus afer afer
TTGAACTTGCATATGAGCAGTTGATGGTATGTTCCACAACCAGCTTCTGGTCTTGTTTTGGCTGAAGATGTTGAGTTTTTCCATTCCCTCTTGCCACAATATAGTCAACCTTATTCCTGTGTACTCCATCTGGTGAAGTCCATGTGTATAGCTGCCGTCTGTGTTGTGGTAAAAAGGTATTTGCAACTATTAAGTCATTGGTCATGGAAAATTCTATCCTGCGATCTCCAGTGTTTTTTCTGTCACCAAGGCCAAATTTTCACGCTGTCAGTGATTCGTCTTTGTTTCCATCCTTTGCATTCCAGTGCTACTAGTGCTGGGGTCTATCTCACTTTCTCTTTCACTCTTTCCATCTCTCTTCATCTGTCTCTCTCTCTCTCACTCACACAACCTGTTTAATATTTAATACTTATTTCTTTAATGAATAAATACTTATTTAATATTTATGGCGCTTTCTCCATGGAAGAGAGAAATGAAAGAAGACAGGAAGTGAAGGAAGGAGGAAAAGAGACAAAAGAAAAACTCTAAGCCCTCATATTTCATCTTCAGTAATAAGGTATTGTTATTTAGGAAATAATTATAACAGACACAGTAAGATAACTGGCAAGAGTGATGTCCCATATTTCAAAGAATTCACCAGCTGCCCCGAGGGAGAAAGATGAGGCAGTCTACTTCTGTAAAGATTGGCAGCCTTGGAAACCCTAAAGGGCAGTTCTACTCTGCCCTATAGGGTCACTATGAGTTGGAGTGGACTCAATGGCAGTGGGTTTGGGTTTTGGTTTTCTATGTACAAGGCACAGTATCAAGAGCTTTACAGGTATTATTTCATCCTATCCTCATGACAAACCAAAGAGAGAGGTGATGTTATGATCCCATTTTGCAGATGAAGAAACTGAGGCACACAGAGAATCAAAGAGCTGCACAAAGAGTCACATCTTGTGGATGGCAGAGCCAGCTCCTGAATGTGGGCCATGGGACTGCAGAATTCATTCATTCCCAAGTCAGCCTTCCCACATCCTTCCCTCTGAACCAAACTTGCCAGAACATGTAAGCACTGGTTACATGTTCAAGGTGGGTCAGGGGGAGTAACTTCGTTTGGTTAACCAGGATCTCCAAAAACCAAAACTGCAATAATATTGGAAGACATCAACGCTGGCATGTAGAATAAATTTATAGGTGTTATTTAGGATTCTTAAAGACAGTCATCTCAACACTTGCCTGAGAAGAAACCCTTAAATCTTTAAAATGCCAGCTTGTGGAGATCAGGAATTCTGGGCACTGTGAGCATGAATGAATCCCAGCAGATGCTCTGGGCCCTTGACTGGTGGGAGAGTGGTGCTGGTGTCAAGGGCCCCTCCCTGGGGCTCACTTCCCAAAGGGCATCCTTCCTCTTTCTCCTCGGCCAGCCCAGGCAGGGGCGATGACACATGACATAGGGGATCACGGAAGATCTGGTGAGAAGCAATGTTGCTTTAAAGTCTTTAAGGAACCACCAAGAGCTTGGACAGGATATCTTACCTTCATAAGATCACCAGTTATTACTGCCTGCAAAATGGCTGTGGAAGACAAAAGAGAGATGTCTCATTAGTAGAAGACCCTCTCCTGAAAGTACTACAAAGGGCTGGCTCCCTACTTTGGAGAGGCAATCAATATTGAGGGCAGGTATCTAGGAAGGAGACATGTGTAAAACAGATTCAGGTCTCTCTCCAACCTCTCCCCACCCAGACACTCATCCCATGGATCCTTCTAGAACTTCCTTGCACCCCTCTCCAGCACTGGTACAACAGAGAGACCATGGAATTTGGAGTCAATGATTGGGTTCAAGTCTTAGCTCTGACACTTATGAACTGTGGGACAAATGATCTTCCATTGGTTAAGCCCTCTGAACCTCAGTTTCCACACTGGTACAATGCCATGCCTAAATGTTGTGGGGCTGTTGGAAGGACGAATGCAATCATTTATGTCTCCAGCCACCTCCTGATGCAGAACAGGTGTCTAACCAGGACTGTGACCCTCTTTCCAATGCCTTCTACTTTGCCCTCATGGGGTCAAGAAATCACAAGCATGCTTGTTTGTGCGCTTTTTTAATAGCAGATAAACACTTACTGCTTTGTAGATGAAGAGGAATAGAGACAGCTAAGAGGAAACAAGCATTTTTAATTGTGTCCTAAAGAAAAGAACTACATCTTTGGCATCAAATTTATCAGTGACTCTTATGGGAAGAATGCTAAAGGTCTCCAAGAAACCAAAAACCAAACTCACTGCCATCGAGTCGAATCGACTCGTAGCGACCCCTGCTTGGGTTTCCAAGGTGGTATCTCTATGGAAATAGATTTCCCAGTCTTCTTTCCAAGGAGTGGCTGGTGTGTTTGAACTGGCAGCCTTCTGGTTACCAGCCAAATGTCTTAGGCACTACGCCACCAGAGCTCCTGCTAAAGGTCTCAGGTAACCTAAATTAACTGTAGGAGTATAATGTGTTGGGGGTGGAGAGAAAAAGAAGTGTCCACTTAGACATGTTTTATCAGGAGGGAGGCAGGGGCAGAATGAGAACTATAAAAGGGAGTGCCTACTTACACTTACACTTTCTGAAGGGAACTATTTGTGTTGGGTTGGAAAAAAGTCCTTTTAGAAAAATAGATACCTGGATTGTGAAATGACTCAGCAAATTATTCTGAGGTTTTAAGTTCACAAAATTCAGAAGAAAAGGAATTTAAATTTCTTTTAAAAAGTAGCATTTGATTCTTCTTGCTTCAGTAGACTGCATGGAGAGTTAGCCAGAAATACAGGATCATAGATCATTGCCTGTCACTAAGCAAAGCCCTGAAAGCTCTTCTATTTACAAGTCCCAGTGGCCAGATGGAAAGAACACAGGCAGGCCAGATGCATTCACTGGCCTTGGGCTGAGTCCTTCCCATTGGCCAAAGCAGATGCCTTGGAATTCTACAGAAGTGGTGAGGGCTACTGAGCATGGGCGGAAGAAGCGGGGAAGAAGAAGAAACATGGATAAACAAGGAGAGCAGAGAAAGGAGAGAAGAACATTTCATCTCCAAAACAGGCTATAAGCAATGTACTCTTCGGTCTCCCTGTGGCTCCTGGTACACTGCTTTATACATTGTACATGTACAACAATTAGTGTTGAACTGATTTAAAGGAAAGTAAAGAGAGACATGGAGCAAAAGATAAAAATCACAGACATAAAATTAATAAAATCTTATGCAAAAGAACCTAAGAAAACTTCGCATCTGAAACTCAATTTGTAGCACTGACTCTGATTCAGAAAAACCCTGTGTGTCAGAGTAGACTTGGACACCGTTTGGGTTTTCAGAAGTAGATCACTCGGCCTTTCTTCCAAGGCGCCTCTGGGTGGATTTGAACAGCTAGCCTTTCAGTTAGCAGCTGAACATGTTACCCATTCACATCACCCAGGACTCCAGGAATGAAAGAAGGTTAGAAAAATCGTATGAGCCCACAGAGAAGTTCAATAACAGCAGTACAGGCGATGCTTTCAAGATGGCACTGCAATGGTTCTCACCGTTTACGAGTTAGAAGGAAATACAGAGAGAGAGAGAGAGAGAGAGAGAAACAGAGAAAGAAAGAGGGAACAGGAGAAAAGAAAAAAAAGAATTCATTAATTTAAAGCATGTGTGAAATAAAATATGGTAAAAGTAGGTAGGAAATCAATGGGATGAGCTAATTCCCCACAGCAAGGTCTATTTAAGAAACACTGAAGGCGGATGGATGGATAGGTGGATGGAAGCATGGGTGGCTGGGTGGCTGGGTAGCTGGGTGGGTGGAAGGATGTATGAGTGGATAGACAGATACATGGTAGGTAGATAGATTATAGGTAAACAGACAAATAGAATAGAATAAGAAAGAAACAGGAGAAGCTAAGTTAAAACTTAATGACCACCCTTGAAGTTCAAGGTAGAGGAGGTAGAGGTAAAGGTTAAGCTGACTCTTAAATGGCAATAGAATTAATTAGCAAAGTGGTTGAGAAAATCCTTGCAAAATGCAGGAAGGATATAGATAAAGACATGGAAGTTAGAGCTCATGGTGTCTGTGGGGACCTGCACGTAGCTCCCCATGATCCCCTCTGCGGGGAGAGCAGGCTGGAGTGATGAGTTCCTGGGGCTCTCCAGGGAGCGTCTCTGATGCCAAGCTAAGGGACGTGGGTTCTATCTGCACATGACATGTCACTGCAGAGTTACAAGGAGGCACCCAAGGGGCTCTTCAGTGTAGGTGGCCACACCAGTTTGACTCTGCTTTCCTCTCTTGGACACAGGGTTATGACCTGCTCTGCCCCCTGCAAACTGCTATCCCCACATGGCCCTAATTACAGCCTGAGCCTCTTTCAACTTCAACCCCCTACTCATTCAACAAGCACTGTTCACACTTGGTTTCCACAGCCTCCCTGTCTGAAGTCTCCATGAGCAGGTAAAGAATCGTGTAACAGAAGCCCAGCCATCATTCCTGGCTGCACTGGGTGTTGTTGTTGCTATGTGCTGTCAAGTCTGGCCAGACTCATAGCAACCCCTCCTTGGGCTTCCAAGGCAGTATCACTATGGAAGTAGATTGCCCAACCTTCCTTCCGAGAAGTGGCTGGTGGGTTTGAACCGCCAGCCTTCTGGTTAGCAGTCAAATGCCTGAGGCATTACGCTACCAGAGCTCCCCTTTACTGGGTAGAGAGCATGAATATTTATCTTTAAGTTGAGCAACACACCCAAGGGCAGCTATTATGCAAACAGCATTTGGTACCATGCTCACTTCTCTCCTTTGATTAATGTTCTTCCCTAGGAGCAATGTTGTTTACGATTTCTTCTGCATAAAGAAAACTGGAATCCATTAGCATTCAACTCCAGATAATAACCTTCTGAAAGAGCAAGCCTAAAAACCAATCACGCCTTGTAAGGATTACAGTATTATTCTTTATTGCTTCTTGAGCTCTGAGCTTGCCTTTTCCAAAACTCCTTCATACTGAGGAAACAAGGTGCCCAAACCCAAAGAAGCAAGGGAAGTCAAGTGGTTAATGGGACATAAAAGTTACTGAACAGATGAAAATTGAGCTTCTTGGAAAATGGGATCACATCACCTTAGGTAGTCAGACAGGAATGTAAGGGGGTAGAGACCCCAGAAGTCTGTCATCTCAGGGATCAGGAGTTGAATTATTCATTCACATGACACGGGCTATTTTTTCCTTTAGCACTGAGCCTTCCAATGAATTGCTGCCCAGTAAACTATGAGTCAGGTCCGACTCGACGGCATATAACAACAACAACAAAAGTATCCCTGGATAGGAAACTGGAGCTGGAAAGTCAGGACCGTGAGGAGAGAATCACCATCTTCCTTCTAACAGATTCTTTCTGAGTTCTGGATGACTCAGAGGCTGGAGGTGCTCAGACATCTGTGCTTGGAGGGAAAGATGGCTCCTGTCTCATGGATCAGGACACCACATAAACAACCCCACCGGGAGAGAGGTGTCATGACAGGCCCTGCTGTAGGTGGTGGAGATGTAGCCGGGTATGGATAAGAGGGAGCTCCCATTCTGGTCAGAAATCCTAGTCAAGATCTGGCTTTAGAAATAGGAAGGGACAGAGTGCAATTGGACCTAAAATCTGTTGTCGCTGTTCTCAGGCCCTGTGTGGTCAATTGTGACTCGTAGTGACCCCATGTGGCAGAGCAGAACTGGCCCCCAGGGTCTGCTAGGCTGCAGTCTGTATGGGAATACATTGCCAGGTCGTTTCTCCTGCAGAGCCACTG
>NW_006922000.1:1831503-1832724 GCF_000298275.1 Orycteropus afer afer
ACTCGATGGCAGTGCATTTGGTTTTGGTATATATATTATGTATGTGTATGGATGTGTCTATGTATATATGCATGTACATATGCATACATGTATATGTATTACGTGTATGTGTTATGTATATGTGTATGCAAGTATGCATGTATACGTGGATGCACGTGTGTATATGTGTGTGGATGCATGTGTGCATGTGTGTGCATAGATGCATGTCTGTATGTATGTGTGTATGTGTACCTGGATGCATGTGTGCATATGTATATGGATGCATGGACGTATATATGTATGCATGCATGCATGTGCAGAGTTGCTGTCAAGTTGACTGTGACTCATGTCACCCCCACACATGTCCAAGTAGAACTGTGCTCCACAGGGTTTTCAATGGTTGAGTGTGTGGAAGCCGATCACCAGGCTTTGTCTTCCAGGTGCCTCTGGGGGGAATGGGAATCTCCAGCCTTTGGGTTAGCAGCCGAGTGGGTTAACTGTTTGCACCAGCATGGACTCTATGAAACGCTTAATGTATATGTGGCTTGATATTTGTGGCCTGGCAGCCGAGCCAGCTTGGATTTCAAATCTTTCTCCAACTCTAGTTTGAGGAAGATTCTAAGGAAGAGAAAAGCCTACTTTACTTGTGTTTGCCCTTCCTACAAGTCAATTTTTGAGTTGTAAATTTCTGTATCATTTTGGGATCGAACGCTGATTATTAAATATAGCAACATGCCATTATAAGCACCTTAGTGGAAGAGAAATGCTCCTACTGTGAATAAAATCAAAGCCTTACATTAAGTGTGTTGCCTCCTAGAGCGCTGGTAGCAATCCTTGGCTCAGTGCTACAACAACATCATGGGGTAAATAACTGGAACACTGAGTGACAGAAGGCAAGCTCATAGGTCCAGGAGTCAGATGGCTTCATACTATCCCATAGTCACAGAAGGCTCCCTCTCACTAGCTGTGTAAAATACGTGCCAGTGGCTAAGGGAACCAGAAGAAGTCCTTGAAAACGTCTCCTTGTCAATCTATGCAACTCAAACTTAGTGTTTTCTGTAATGATAATAAATCAGTAGCATCATCTTTGGGCAATCTACTTCCACAGTGATACCGCCTCGGAAACCCAAGGAGGGGTCACTATGAGTCAGATCCGACTCGACAGCAGTGAGCTTGGTTTCGGTTTTTCTTTGCGTGTGTGACGTCAGCACGTTTTCCAGACGTCTGTTGTTGTCAGCCACC
>NW_006922000.1:1833189-1852542 GCF_000298275.1 Orycteropus afer afer
TGTTCTGCAGGAGAAAAACGTGGCAGTCTGCTTCCATGAAGATTTGCAGCTTTGGACACCCTATGGGGCAGTTCTACTCTGTCCTATAGGGTCACTATGAGTCAGAATTGACTTGAGGGCAATGAGTAACATGAAGTAATAAACAACTATTTCCTTAAAGCAAGGAAAACATAAATTTATCTTTAAATTTACAGAATCCTATCAACTATTTTTGGTGAGTACATACTAAGTTTTCACCAACCGAGTGGATTTTTTAATATGTGTAAAAGGTTTTAATCTGACCACCCCTGACTGAGTTCATGAACTGGAAATAATTACAGTGCACAATCACATTCTTTCTCTTTCTTAACATACAACTGAAATAATACATATTAAAATACTTAGTACATTGTAAACTGCTTTAGAAATGTGAGAGATTTCAAAAAGAAAAAAAATTGAGTTTTCTCAGAAGGACTTTCAACACAAAAATGGTGAGAGAAGTTCATTTAGAGTGACCCACTCTGTTTATTTTTGCTTTCCTGGCATTTGAATGTTAAAGCTTTAATCCCGAAAGGGAAAGGGTGAAAGACACGTGAGAACTAATAAACCTGCAAACCTGCATCGTGTTAGGCTCACAGATGGGAGGAAGGTGCAGAGCGGAGGAGGAGGTACTGGGCTCTAGCTGTCAAGGACTTTTACAAAGAAGTCATCATCACCACATTTTTCTCCTGTGGAGCCACGGCTTGGGTTTGAACTGTTAACCTAAAGGTTAGCATGCACATAACCACTGTGCCACCAGGGCTCTTTGTAATACATTCAAGTACTCCTTTTTCTTTGAGGAAGAGAATGGTAGTCTCTGGCTGAGGACATATTCTCAAAGAGCTTTGTATCTTCTCTCCACTTGTCTGTGTGGGACCAGGCTCCTTGAATTCATTTGCTATGTCCTCTGTGTCCTTCAGGACCTCTAAAAGAACTTGGGCTGAAAGAGTGTGCTCATATTTCACTCTGCGATAGCTGCAGGCAGATCTGACGTGGCCTGGACATGATGGATGCTTATTGGTTTCAACCCAACATCAAGATTGCATAGGGATGGTGTTGAAGGCCGGGCTCAAATCCAGATGAGTGTGTTCTAGAGTTCAAGGAGATTAAGGGTTTACAGGTCAGCCGGTCATCAGGATGCACAGTAAGTACCTTATCAGTGCCTGGCAGCCAACTGACTACTCTGTAAGCTGACGGCCCTTTTTGCTGAGAAGAACAGAATTAGCCAAAGCACCCCTCAGTGGAGCAAAAGCAACCCAAGGAGAAGTTACCAGAGCAAAAGTCACATTCACGGACACATGCCAGCAAAATGTGCACACAGCAAAATGCACAATAAAAAAAATATTTCCAGAGTCTTCCTCATTTATAAGTGTAAAGACAGACAAGATAAGTTGTATCTGCAATGAAGTTAGAAGAAAACATTAATTATGAATCTTCCCCATATCAACATGAGACAGGTATTAGTTGGAAACAGAAAAATTGAATTTCAGAAAGTTAAGTCTTAACCCTCACGGTATGTTGATGCGTGAACATCATACCTGAGAACTAAGAATTATAAAATAGCTATTTCTGAAGTTGGTGCCAAAGATAAAATACAAAATAGGACTGTTGGTGGTGGTGGTGTCATCGAGTTGATTCAATTCACAGCAGCCCCAGGTGCCAAAATAGAACTGCCCCGTAGGGTTTCCCACACTGTAACCTCCACAGGAAAGACTGCCAGTTCTTTTCTCACATGGAAAGTCTGGGTGGATTCTAACCATAGACCTTTCAGTTTGCAGCCAAGTGCTTAACCTTTGCACCACCAGGGCTCCTTCAAAAAAGGCCAACCCAAAAGAAAGAAAAAAAAACCCGCTGCCATTGAGTTGATTCTGACTCATAGTGACCCCCATTGGGTTCCCAAGGCTGTCAATCTTTATGCAAGTAGCTTGCAGCTGGGGGGTGTGAACCGCCAACCTTCTGAAGAGCAGTCAAGTGCCTTAGGCACTGTGCCACCAGAGCTCCTTTCAAAACAGGCCAGGCTTTAGCATATCAGTAAGTCCTTAAAGAGATTTATTAAAGGTCCAGTTTTATTTCCAGTGGCTGCAAAGAGATATAAAGACCCAACCTTCATTCTCCTTAAGAATCTGTATATTCTTAAGAAAGAAGAGTAACAGCATCTATCAAGTAACATGTGCGGCCCCTGGTATGGGCAGTGAGGGACAGAAGGATTGTCAAGGGAAGTTGTAAGAAATCATTCAAAAAGGAAAGATCTTGCAAGAAGAGAAGACAGGAGAAGCATTTCCTATGGAGAAGAGGAAGAGGTGGTAAGAGGCACCTGAAAGGGGGTAGGAGGAAATGGGCCAGAGACTGAGTGAAAAGGAGACACTAGCAGAATACTGGTAGACCCTCCTAGACCAAGAGGGTAATCTGAGCTCAACAGCTCTTCTTTCCTTTTTTTTTTTTTTTTTTTGCAAAATGTCACTGAAAACCACTCAGCTACTGCACTTTCAGAATATATCCTCAGCCAGTGACTACAATACTCTTCCTTAGAGACAAAACTCAATGCTGTTGAGTCAGGTCTGACTCATGGTGACCCTTCTTTGGGTTTCCGAGGCGGTATCACTATGGAAGTAGATTGCCCAGTCTTCCTTCTGAGGAGTGGCTAGTGGGTTTGAACCGCCAGCCTTCTGGTTAGCAGTCTAGTGCCTTAGGCACTACGCCACAAAGAGGTGCTGAGATGTATTACAAAGAGCCCTGGTGGCACAGTGTAAGTGCACAGCTGCTAACCTAGAGGCCAGCAGGAGGTTGGCGGTTCAAACCCACACAGTGGCTCTGTAGGAGAAAGACCTGGTAATCTGATCCTGTAAAGATTATAGCCAAGAAAACCCTATGGGGCAGTAGCACTCTGTCACATGGGGTCGTTATGAGTCGGAATGGACTAAGTGGCACCTACCAACAACAAGTGTATCACTGAAAGGAACGGATGCTAGGAAACCGTATGCCTGAAGAAGAGCTTCAGGAGGGCCAAGCTGATGGAGAAGAGGAAGGAGCCCTGAAGTTCCTTAAGGAAAAGACGCTGAGTGGAGAGACACAGAAACAGTAGGCTTCAAAGGCGCTGTTGCTGTGGAAGCAGTGCTCGCTCTCCTGCAATGGCTGCAGCCAGGGAGATGGCGCTCCGCTGCTGACCAGAGGCCGGTGGTTTGAATCCACTCAGCAGCTCTACAGGTGAAAGGCCTAGGGACCTGCTCCTGCAAAGATTACAGCCTAGGAGCCCCCGTGGGGCAGTACTACCCTGTCATGTGTGGTTGCTATGAGCCAGAAGTCAACTTGACTGGAAATGGCATCAGACTGAGGAAGGTTGTTGACTGGATTCTGGCTGATTACAAACAACCCTTTTTCAATCAGCAGCAGGGCTTTGCTTGGTCAGGGGAAGAAATGGAAGGTGTTTAATTAACAGTGGTGTGTCGCCTTCCCTTGGGGAAGAATGCTGGCTGTGGAAGCTGCCTGCAGCTCGGAGACACTAGCAAAGCTAAGTTTTTCTCTTTGCAGAAGGTTGGGTGTGTGGCGGAGTGCAGCAGAAAGAGTAGACTGGAACTCATCTGCAGAAATGCATGTGCATGCCTCATGGAGAACACGTGGGGTCCCCACACTAATTTCCCAAAATGGAAGGTGAAAGTTTTGTGTTTTCCTCCTGTGTTTCACTGCCCAAGAATGCAAAGAGCAGAAGACGTCTCAGAGGTCAACAAGGTTGGCCTGCTCCATGCATTAACTGAGGCATTAGCCAAGAGAAGTGACCTGTCCACGACCACGCAGCCTGTGCAGAGCCGAGAGATCACTGGTGGGATGACGCAAGCCATTCTCTACCCAATGGGCTGTAACCTGAAAGTCAGTTTCATTCTAGTGAACCTGTAAAACAACAGGCTTTAATACTGGCCTGAGTCCATGCAAATATGCCATACGAGGCGTTTTTGTTAGGTGCTCTCAAGTTGGCTCCGACTCATACTGACACTCTGCAGAACAGAAGGAAACGCTGCCTGGGCCTGTGCCGGCCTCACGATCCCTGCCATACCTGAGCCCATTGTTGCAGCCACTGTGTCAATCCATCTCGTTGAGGGCCTTCCCCTTTTTCACTGACCCTCTACCTTACCAAGCATGACGTCCTTCTCCAGGGAATGGTTCCTTCTGACAACATGAACAAAGTAGGTCAGACGAAGTCTAGCCATTCTCGCTTCCAAGGAGCACTCTGAGGTGTAGTTACAGAAAAACATTCTCAATTTTGCTGTTTGACACGGATGCTTTCTCTGGCCTCCTCAGACACTCTTACCCTCCTGCTCCTTCACTTTCTTGTGTTAATATTTGCAAACAGTGTGCAAGGCCCAGAGCAAGATACTTTGCCCACATTATGGAACCGAATCCTCACAGTGAGCCTACTAGGGAGGGACTACTATCACCATGGTTTCCATTAAGGATGAAGAAATCAAGCCATAGTGAACATCAGTGATTCTCTCAAAGCCACACCTGTAATCTATCACTATGGTTGTCAGGTGCCATTAAGTTGGTTCTGACCCATAGCGACCCCATGTGCGATAGAACAAAATACTGCCCAGTCCTGCACCATCCTCACAATCTTTACTGTGCTTGAGCCCATCACTGCAGCCGCTGTGTCAATCTATCTCGTTGAGGGTATTTCCCTTTTTTGCTGACCCTCTGCTTTACCAAGCACAATGTCTTTTCTCCAGGGACTGGTCCCTTCTGACAACATGAGCAAAGTACGTAAGACGAGGTCTGGTCATTCTCACTTCTAAGGAACATTCTGGCTGTACTTCTTCCGAGGCAGATTTGTTCATTCATCTCACAGTCCAGGGTATTTTCAATATTCTTTGTCAACACTACAATCCAAGTGCATCAATTCTTCTTTGGTCTTCCTTATTTATTGTCATTAAGTAGAATAGGTTGGGCAATCCTACTTCCGTAGTGATACTGCCTCGGAAACCCAAGGAGGGGTCGCTATGAGTCGGGGCCGACTCGACAGCAAATAACAACAACAACAACAAAGTAGAATATAAACCCAATCACCCTAGTGCACAAGGATTAAGTGCACAGCTGATAACTGAAAGACTGGTGGTTCAAACCCACCCACCAGCTCCACAAGAGAAAGACGTGGCAATCTGTTCCTGTAAAGATTAGAGCCAAGAAAACCCGATTGGGCAGTTCTCCTCTGTTACATGGGGTCACCATGAGTTGGCTGGATGGCGCCTGGCAACAACAAATCCAGGAAGGGAAGAGAGCTGTTCTCTTTAGTGAGGTTCTACAAAGCCTCCCTTCTTTGGCCACATGGACCACCAAATGGTCTCGTGGTCCCAATACATGGAGATGCAAGGTCCTCCCTTCCCATCATTGCCCTGGTCCGCCAAGAGGGATGCAGTTCCAGCAGTCTCCATGTCTCACACTATCCCGTATCATTCATCTGCTGCTAAGGACACAAGGTTCTGAAAAGCACATTGCACAGCTGGGGAAAGGGAACGCAGAAATGATGAACTGCTTACATGTATGATATGGGTTATGTTTACTGGGGAAGGGCTGTTGCCTGATGCCAAGAAAGCCACACCAGAAATTTACAGCATCTACAATACACCCAGAAAATGAGGATTGCCCTGAGAAGGCAACATTGGCAAAATCAAGAAGCACTCGGTGGACTTCATTGTTTTATGCAAGGGTTGGACTCATGAGTACTTTCGTCCTCTTTCTGGGATGGCACAAGCCTCAGAAGCTGTCACAAAGAGGCTGGCTGAGCAGAAAAACAGGAAAAAAAAATCCAAATTGGAACACACAGGATGAAGTATCTATGTAGGACTCAACTTTTAAGAACCAACTGGAAAAGTGACAACCCATTCTAATATTTTGCAACTGGCAATCTGGATAAGAGAGGCTTAGGCTAAAGTCATGAGTCAGGGACACTGATCACCACCACCCACCAAAGCCTTTGCAAGAGAAAGCCTTGAAAACAATAACAACAACAAGCTTTAGGTAGGGCATTTAGGTTAGGTATTGAAGTTTCTGCCTACGGAGGAAACAGACAATGGAATAATAGGCCTCCTCAAATGAGGATTGCATGACCACATTGTCAGTGTATCTACCCAGGCCCACAGTTCCATGGATGGTAATGGACCCCAGATCACAAAGCATAGGCCTTAAACAGAGCAAACTTCAAAAGCTGAGTACATTTCTCATTCTTCACTTCTGCTATTGTAGATGACTACACTGAGACTGAATCAGGCCTTCCTCACTCTTCACATTTTTTTCATTCTTTTTTTAATTTTAATTTGTTGCTATCATTGAAAATATACACAGCAAACCATACACCAATTCAAAGTTTCTATATGTACCATTTAAGGAGCTCTGGTTGTGCATGCCTAAGGCACTATTTGACTGCTAATCAGAAGGTCGGTTGTCCAAACCCACCAGCTGTCCCATGGAAGGAAGATGGGGCAATCTGTATCCATAAAGATTTGCCGCCTTGGAAACCCAGTGGGGGTTGCTATAAGTTGGAATCGACTCAATGGCACTGGGATTTTTGGGTTATATGTACCATTTAGGAGCTCTGGTGGCACAGTACATAAGGCATTTGACTGCTAACTAGAAGGTTGGTGATTCAAACCCACCAGCCACTCTGTGGAAGAAAGATGGGGCAATCTACTTCCATAAAGATTCACCTTCTCAGAAACCCAATAGGGGTCACTATGAGTTGGAATTGACTCAATGGCACTGGGTTTTTTGGTTCATACGTACCATTTAGTGACCCTGATTGCATACTTCCAGTTGGGGAACCATTCTCACCCTCCTTTCCCAAGTTGTTCCTCTCCCACTAAAAAATTCACTGCCCCCAAAGGTCCACATCTAATCTTTTGAGTTGCTATTGTCATTTTGGTTCCAAATAGATACTTCTCAAAAGAGCATCATGTTCAAGGCAGACATTTTCACTAGTTAAGCCCACCACTGTTTTGTTTTAAGAAGACTTCAGGGGATATTTCTGGTTTAAGTTCCAAAGATGATCTCACTCCCCTTTTAAATACTGTGCTGATTTATCTTTGGGAATGAACTCTACAGCGGCCTCCACTGCTGCCAGATGATCTCATGATCACCCTTCAGTAGATGGCCTCTTTCTACCTATTCGTTTGAAAGCAAAGAGAAAGGAGGCTAGCCTTCCCACATTTTGCACTCACTCCTGCTTTCTGCTCTTTCTTTCCTTCATTTCTTTGCAATGTTTTAAAGGAATTATTCTCTGAATCCAAAAGGTAACTTGAAAGCAAAGTTACAGAGCAACCTTAGGAGTAGGGGTATAATTCCTCCGACCCCACTACACATACAGCTATAATCAGGCTTCAAAGATAATTATCACCAAGAAAGCATCCCAAAGGAGTCAAAGGGATCGAACAGATTATCTGGTTACACTCAATCATGAGAGGTCATCAAGGGAACGAGCAGTGCAGCAAGGCCTGGGTATATGTTAAAGTAATAGCACACTGGTTTTAGAAAGTTCAAGGTTTTCTGCTTCGTTTGTGTTTTGTCTTTCCTACTTTTTTTTTTTAAATCAGCAATGGATTGTTTGTTTTCCTAGGATTTGGGAAAGAAGACAAGTCAAGGGAAAACATGCTATCGTTTTAATTCCTTTTCTTTCACACAGTCTTTGGGGAGCACCCAGTGAGACCCCCCTTAAAAGGCCATCTTTTCAGCCTGTTAGTAACCAACTCCATTTGAAAATGGACCAGGATTGACCTACCTTATACAACAGAGAACAATATTAATGAGGCTATGAAGGGATTCAAAGATGCATATTGAAAGCTTCTGTTTGCCAACACCACATACTGCAGCAAATTTAACAGTAGGACTTGTGTATAGAGAACCACTTCTGTGCCAGGGCCCAGCAAAGAATCGGGCAACGTCTCTATTCAGCGGGCTTATACTTAAATAGGAAGGACGGCACCACCCACAAGGAAAAAATTTGGAACACATTCAACAAAACAGTCAGTGAATAGGGAAGGAGAAATTATGGACATTTGAGTTGTCAGGAAAATTCATCATTGTTTGTCTTTAGAATCTATGGAAGTGGTTCCAAGACACAGGAATTAATGAGCACTCAGGAGGGACTTGAATGAAAGACAATGAAGGTGGTCTGCCAGAGAGATGCTAGGTGGTGATATAAACCATATGGCTGAGTGAATACAAGGGGGATGGAGCTGGGAGAGGGGCCCACAAGTAGGGGAGTAGAAATAATTCACTATGACAACAGGAGCTAAACCACGGTGAGGGAGCATCTCAAAGAGGGCGCTAAAAAGTTTGAATCTAATTAACAAGCCAATGAGGGATTCCATAATAGGGAATTGGATATGGGGCAAAAAAGACCACCCTAGCAACTTTTCATTAGATGGCCCAAAGTCATTGCAAAGTGGTCTACTCTGATGGCCAATATTATGGAGTTCTTCCTACCAAAACAATTGAAGATCTGCCAATATTTCCATCTGTATCTTCTGGCAAATTTGCTCATCACATTTCACAATAAAAAGAGCACAGAAAAAAAAGGGAGAAATGTCATCTAACTTTCTTAGTCCACTCTACTCTTCTGGTCATAATAATAATTGTCTTCCTTGTGATCTTTCCCTAGAAAACATAGCTACCTTTCAAGAATTCTGTCTTCTGGGAATGACTGCTAATGACAGGAACTTGGACCTCTGAGTCCTTGATTAGGGAAGTCTGTGGGTAGAAGTGGATCAAGAGTATAATCACTTTGAATTGTTCTTCTGGGTCAAGGGTATTGTTCACTGATCTTTAAACAAACCAACATGCACCTTTAATAATCAATTCCTACCCCAAAAAAATCATATAATAATGAGATGGTATTAACAGTTGCAGCAAATGTTTTGAATGTTCATGAATCTCTACATTTGTGTCCCTCAAAAGATGTGCTCGATCCCCTGGTACCTGTGACCGTGACCTTGTTTGGTAGTAGAGTCTTTGCAGATGTAATTAGTTAAGATAATACGAGGCCATACTGGAGGACGGTGGGCCCAAACCTGGTATGCCTAGTGCCCTTATAAAAAGGGAAGCGAAACAGAGACAGAGATGCAGAGTGTGGTCAGCTCTGTGAAGGTGGCAGCAGAGATGGAAGTAAAGCCGCACAGCCTGGGAGAGACAAGCAAGGATTTTCCTCTAGAGCCTTTGCAGAAAGCATGGCTCTGTGGATCAGCTGAAGTCAGATTTCTGGCCTTCAGTAATAAATAATTTTTGTTGTTTTGAGCCACTCACTTTGTAGAACCTTGTTATGGAAGCACTGTTGCTGTTGTTATTTGCCGTTGAGTTGACTCGACTCATAGCGACCCCTCCTTGGGTTTCCGGGGCAGTATCACTATGGAAGTAGATTGGCCAACCTTCCTTCCGAGGAGTGGCTGGTGGGTTTGAACCACCAGCCTTCTGATTAGCAGTCAAATGCCTTAGGCACTATGCTACCAGAGCTCCCAATATGGAAGCACTAGGAAACTAATAAAGTCACCATTCAACAAGTAAAATAAAATTTTTGTATTATATAAGGTGGCATAGTGCCTAAGGCATTTGACTGCTAACCAAAAGACTGGTGGTTCAAACCCACCAGCCACTCCTTGGAAGGAAGATTGGGCAGCAAAACAATATATAATATCCACTAACTACATAAGAAGGCGCTCTGGTGGTGTAGTGGTTAAAAGATCTGGCTGCTAACCAAAAGGTCAGAGGTTTGAACCCACCAGCTGCTCCATGGGAAAAAGATGAGGCAGTCTGCTCCCATAAGATTTACAGCCTTGGAAACCTTCTGGGCATTTCTACTCTGTCCTACAGGTTTGCTATGAATTGGAATCAACTCGATGGCAATGGATGGGTTAATTACAAAGGAATATTAAATATATTTTACTGAAAAACAGAATCTTAAACTATTGCTCCCTCCAGCCTTAGATTCTCAAAAATCTTTTTTTTTTTCCCCTTAAATTTCAGGGCAGTGTGACAGGAATGGGAGCTCTGGTAGTGTAGTGCCTAAGGCACTTGACTGCTAACCAGAAGGCTGGTGGTTCAAACCCACCAGCCACTCCTTGGAAGGAAGATGGAGCTATCTACTTCCGTAGTGATACCACCTCAGAAAGCCAAGGAGGGGTTGCTGTGAGTCGAGCCCGACTCGAGAGCACATAAAAACATAACAACATGACAGGAATTACATATATATGTGTGTGTGTGTGTGTGTGTGTATCTATGTATCTATGTATCTACATATATAGAACAATTTAACATTTATATGAATATAAATAAATATACACTTCTTTTTTGAACAAAAAGGAAGATGAGATACACTGAACATCTCTACAATTTAGACAACTAAAATGTTAGATTTCAAAGAATAAAATTCAGGAAATATAGGAAGATGATGGTAATAATGGCAGCAGATTTTCTGGATATTCCTAAATCTCCACATAAAAAGAGACAGAAAAACTAGATGACAGAGTCAAAACCATGGTCAAATTAAAACGAAACCAAGTGACAAGATATTCTTATAGACTGCAAAATATAAGTTGCTTGGAACAAAGCACCCATAGCCACAGACCTGTGTGACAAATATTCTACCAACATTTGTCCAGGAGAGCAGAGAAAGCAACAGGGCATCTCTGAGAGCTAAGAACAGGACATCTTAACATAGCCACAGACATTTATCTCAAAGCACAGCTGGCCAATCTGAGAACAGCCACAGAAACTGCCAGAGTTTTCCTATTCCCAAGGCAAACGAATATAAAGAAGTAAGGATCAAAGGGGCTAGAGCACTGATGGCCCTGGGGACTCCTGAACCTGACCATCCAGGTCTCCCTTTCCAGATAGGATCCAAACTGAGGATAAACTGCTGGGAGTGGAATATAACAGAACAGAGCAGGGAAAACAGGAGCAAAGGAGAGAAAGGGTCTAGAAAAAAGTAATTGTTATAGATTAAATTGTGTATTCCAAAAATATGTGTTGTAAATCCTAACACTATCCCTGTGGTCATAATCCCACTGGGAAATGGGTTGTTTATTATGTTAATGAGGCAGGATTAGTGTAGGGCGTGTCTTGAATTAATGTCTTTTGCGATATAAAAGAGATTTAAGCAAGAAAGTCAAGATCAGGGGAGATGCCAAACCATACGAAGTTCACCGGGAGTAGAAGCTTGAAAGAATGAGGGTCTGCCGCCAGAGCTGACAGAGAGATCCAGCACCTGAATCTGGACCTCTAGCCTCCTCAACTGTGAGAAAATGAATTTGTTAAAGCCATCCACGTGTGGTGTTTCTGTTATAACAGCACTAAGTCACTAAGACAGAGACCAAAGCCAGGGATCTCAGAGCAAACAGCCATATCTTTAACAGGACACAAAATTAACAGATTGAGCCCACTAATTAGAAAGTTAACTGAAACATTCTTACTTCCGAGGGGGGGAAAAAAAACTAATTTCATATAAAAATAGCAACAGAATAGTATTGAGATAAAATCCCATATAAAGTTATGTCAGAAGGAAAGGGAAGGAACAGAATAACTGTCCTACAATGAAAGTGTACCACAAAGACATCTCAGAAAAAACAAAAAAAGATCACAACTCTCATATACTATTTCAAACCTGCCTAAGATCTCAGTAAAGTGATACAAGACAAATGAAAAGCATGAAACAAAATGAGCAAAATTCAGAAGTGTGGTGATATAAATCAATAAAGAATCAGAAATAAAGGCAAAAATCATCTTATAAATTAAAACTGAACTAGGAACATAGAACAAAAATAACAAAAAAGTCCACCAAGAAAGCCTTAAGAAATGAAGACGATACAAAGAAATGAACTTTTGAAAATAAAAGAAATAAGAGATTTAGAAAGATTTGAGAGAAACTTACAAACACTGAACATAGGCGATGAAGATACAACAAACATAAAATGAGCTCCTGAATGAGCTCCTGAAGAAAACCAAAGCCAAAGAACAGAACACATACAAATGCTTAACCGAAGACAGCTGTTCCGAAATTTAGAAACATAAATGAAAACTACAAATTCAAGCAGCGCAGCCTATTTCTGAAAACATCAGCATCTTGAAATGACCTACAACAAAGCACATATTCTAAAAGGTACTAAACATGACAGGAATATAAAATATCCTTTAGGTATCTAGCCTCAGAGGTGACCTTATAATGAAATTGAAATCATATCCTCATGAGACTTTGACAGCCATGTGTGATGCCAGGAGAAAGTGGAATATTGATGGCACCAAAGAAAGAACACAGGACTCCATGATTTTGTACAAAGCACAACTGACTTCAAGTATAAAAAGCCCAAACTTCCAGTTCATTAACGAGCTCAGGAAACAATGTTCTCAAGACATCAATCCACTGCAGCTGGGAGTATACACTGGAATGATCCTTTGGAAAACTGTTATTACCTGGTAAGTTAAACATGTGTATGCCCTAACCATCTACCTATGCCACACACACTCAGTTTTAAACCCTAAAGAAATCCTTGCACATGGACACCAGTAGTTACGAAAAAGGATGTCTATAATGTTATTGTGGGAGCTCTGGTGGTGTAATGCCTAAGGTATTTGACTGCTAACCAGAAGGCTGGTAATTCAAACCCACCAAGCCACTCCTCGTAAGGAAGATTGGGCAATCTATTTCTGTAGGAATACTGCTCTGGAAACCCAAGAAGGGGTCTCTATGAGCTGAATCGACTCAACGGCAGTGAGTTTGTTTGTTTGTTTTTTAATGTTATTGTGTACTATAGAAAAAAAAAAGAAAAACACGGAAGTCCATGGAAACACACAACGGCAGTAGAATGGAAAATTAAATGGTTAGATAAACAAACAAACAAAAAACCAAACTCTTTGCCATCAAGTTGGTTCTGACACATGACGACCCCCATTGGGTTTCTGAGGCTATAAATCTTGACAGAAGTAGATCACCCCACCTTCCTTCCACAAAGCAGCTGGTAGGTTTGAACTGCTGACCTTCTGGTTAGCAGCCAAATGCCTTATCCATTATACAACCAGACAGTCATACAATAGAATATTATACAGCAATAGAATACTATACAACATGAAAATGAATGAATGAATGAATATGGCCCTCATCCACTGGATGAGTCATAACATAATTATGAATGAATGAAGCAAAGCGCCAAGAATATACAACATGATTCAATTTATAAAAGCTCAAAATAGACAAAATTATATATATGCACACACATGTATGTGGGATATAGACACACACACACACATACACATTCATATGTAGGACATGCATATGTTTGGTAAAATGAGAGAGAGAAACAAGGAAACAATTAACAGAAAATCATTTTTCTCTGAAGGGAAGGGAAGAATGTTATGAGGGAGGCACAGAACATGAAGCGCCCAGGGTGCCGCCAATGGAATTCCTCAGTCTGAGGACTGGGTTTATGGAAGCCCCTTGTAGTTACTAAACTGAGCAGAAAAGTTTTATACAGTTTTATCAGTATTATTTATTCAGTAAAATTATTTATTATATGCAATATACTGTATCACACACTATGTTACTGTTGTTATTAGGGACCGTTGCGTTGATTCCCCTATGACCCCATATGACACAGCAGCACTGCCTCATAGGGTTTCTTTGGCTGTAATCTTTACGTATCACCAGGTCTTTCTCCTGTGGAATAGCTGGGTGGGTTCAAACTGCCAACCTTTCAATTAGAAGCCAAATGTTAAACTGTTAAGATACTTTACATTACACATTAGAGAGGACGGATCAATGTCATCTCAGCCAAGGGGAATAACATCTCAAAATCAAGTCATGAAGAGCTTTGAGTCAGAAGGGTGCGTTTCCTTGACCAACTTACTGCCAACTACAGCTGCCTCCAAGCCTGACAGTGGCCTCACCCTTGTCACTTACCCTCATGACTGTGGCTGTGTACATTCTGTTTCCACACACCCCCTGCCCCACACTCACCGATGTTACTTTGTGATCAAAGTGCTACTGTAGACCATGATGGCCATTACTGCCAATAGGTCTCGGGGCTGTTTCAGGGACACTGCTTCTGACATCTGGGGAACCGAGCCGATTGCCGGCTTTTCCCTACAGAAGAGCCAGTTGGTGTTTTTTCTTTAGTAAGTGAACAGACACCAGCTGGAAGCACTCTCTCTCTCAGGTGAGGCACAGGTAACAGCAGCAAGAGGCCCATAAGTAGGGAGGCTGAGATGGGACAATCAAAGATGGTGGAATTAAAGAGGGAGCTCAGCTCGGAGAGACAGCCTGGGCAGGGTGGGTTCAGGGGCAGCTCAATGATGAAGTGACAGGCGCTAAACACTGGGGGTAATCATGCCACAGGGCAATCAATCACTCGCACGCTTATCTTCTGACCAGAGTAAGACTTCGGCTTCCAGCTGCAACATCACAACGTAATGCTGCTACTGGTATCTGTAATGGAACTTGTTCCGAAGCTTTAGTTTCCCTCTGTTAACTAATTATAAGAGAACGTGACACTGGTATTTGCTTTGCCACAGGGAAAAGTCAATTTCAACAGGAGGGGAGAAGCTGTTCTGTTTTGTTTTGTCATTACAAAGAAATTACGTATGTAGTAATAAATTAACTCTTGTGCAAGAAACAATTTTTTCTCTGTAGTTCTAGCCATTCACCTTAGTGCCCAGTTATTTCTTTCCTTCTCCAGGGACATAGTGGATAAAAGAATGAGAGCTGGGGGTTGGACCTGGGTTTGAAAATGAACTTGACCACTTACTTACTAGCTGTCTGACCTCAAAGTACTGAGTCTGTGTCGTCAACTGTGAAATCATGGAAAATCCACCTTAGTGTAGTGTTATTTATACAAGATGAAATGAAATAATGGAGGACAAGCACTTTAGCATGGTGTCTACTGCATAATGAGCACTCAGTACATTAAAGCCTTTGTTCCCAATGACCCTGAAACCCTACTACATAAATAGAAACTATTTATTTGCGTATCACCAATTCTATAGGACCGCACACCTGATCGTGAGCTCAGCCTTTTCTCTGGCACTACACGCTAAGTTGAGTACTAAACATTTTATTCTCCTCACCTTGGTATGAAAGGTGTGCAATGAAAGTTTAATATTTAATGGTGTTATGGAAGGGCACAGTTTTCCCCTGCCTATCTCCCACCTTTTCAGACAAAAAGAGAAGGCAAGGCTCAGCAAACATGCCTGACAGGCTTGATTCCCCTTCACTTTGCCTGGATGTGGCGAACAATGGTGCTGTGTTTGGAGTGCTTTGAACAAACTAGAAAGTGACATCGCAGACACTTCGATGGCTAATTTTATGTGTCACTTGGCTAGGCTTGGTTCACAGTGGTTCTGTCAAACAGTAGACTCACTGCTGTTCTGTGATGTAACTGTCTTCCATACTGTAATCTAATATAATCAATAAATCAGTGAAACTCCAGTTCCGTAGCATGTGGGCTGCCTTCAGATTATAAAACAGGTATTCTGGCATAACCCTATTTCTGTCTCTCTCTTTTTGCACTCTTCCTGTCACCTGACCTATGAATCTTGGGATAGCAGATGTCTCCAACCTGTTGCGTGACCTACAGATTTTGGACTTTTTAGCCTCCACAATCATGTGAGCCAATCTCTTAAAGCAAATCTATCTGTCTCTGTCTGTCTGTCTGTCTACCTATCTATCATCTATCTAAAATGTTTCACTGTTTGTTTTTCTGGAGAACTCACAAGAACCCTCTTGAACTCACAACAATCAGGTAAGGGAGGCAGGGCAGATGTGGTGAGACCCATTTTACAAATAAGGACACCAAGACCAAAGGAGAGGACAACACAAAGCCACAGTATTTAACATATTTTCTGTAAGGTGTAATCTGTGGAGATGGAGAAGGCTAGGGTTGCCAAGTTTTGGAAAATTGTATTTTCCCAACAACGGAAGTCTGTTTTGGTGACAGCCAATGCAACCAGTTAGTAGTGAGGGGAGCGGAACAAAGAAAGAAAGCAGAAAATCAAGAGGCCCAGGGCTTCATACTCCAGTGACATAATCTATCTGCCCAACAGGCCTCAACTTTTCTACACATAAAATTGAGGGGAAAAACAGTGCTGTTTCCTAGCTCTCTTCCAAGTATATTACATCATTCGATCCATACAACTGTTACATAACTAAGGATATGATATTCAAAGGGTTTTAAAAATTCATAAGTACAAGGTAACAGATTATGAGTACTACATAGAAAATCTTAGTGATAAAGGAAAGGAGAATATTTTTTGCCAATGATACATGTGCTAGAAGATGATGAAAACTTAAATAAGATTAGATAAACCAGCACCATAACTTTGCGTTACATAGCTGAACTATTTTTAGATGTTACAGAAGCAAATTAAGAGATCTGGACATGTAGTAATTTTTGAAGCCATAAAAATGCACAAAACATCTCATTTTCATAAAGCTTTCTTCAACTAACCACATATAACAGTTCTTAAAATAATCAGTTCTTCAATGCTGTTAATACGGAGAAAGTCTCCTGGTATTCGTCAACTCTCAGGAATTCTAAGGACTGTGACATATGTTCATGGATATCTTATTACCCTTAAGAATTCCTAGTGGAGTATAGAAATGAAATTTGAGAGTTTAGTCCCCCCTCCCCCTTTTTTTTTGCAATGAGAAATAAGTTCTTTTAGATAGGAAGATAAGAGAAACCAAAGGCCATTAAGGGAAATGCTGCTTAAAATAAGAGCCAAACACATGTTTACTATTTGGACATGGCAGCTCAAGGACTTTGATGTCTTAAAAAGTGACCAGATATGCAGTCAAGACCTAGTCATGCCAAAATGATTAGAAGAAGAAGAAAAAAAAAAAAAAAGCCTATAATAATGGGTTACCATCAGGTTGCCCACTGCTTGATGCTGACTTAAGGACCTGAACATAATTTGCCCAATGTTTCTTCATCGAGAATGAGGAGGTTTCACTTCAGTGTGGGGACAGATTTTATGATGCAGCAGCAGAAAAGGCCTGACTGAAACTCCTTCTTTACCTCCTTCATTCATTCATTCAATAGACATCTTTGCACATCTGCTGTTTGTTGAGATCTCTATGAAAGAATCCACATTCTAAAGGCAAGACAAGTAAAAAAGCATTGCATTTGTGTGTTAAGCTCCAGAATGGAAGAAAATATTTGGTGCAAGGATAAATAGACCAGAAAGCTCTCACAGAGGATGAAGTGAATAAGCAAAGTCTCAAAAGAAGTTAAGGAGAAACAAGGTCAATAACAATAAAGGCTATAATTTATTGAGTGCTTGTTATTTTTATGCAGTAGGCATTGTGCAAAACAGAGGGGCCACTCCTTTTCAGAGGAATGATTTGGGCAAAGGCAGGGAGCCACGAGAAACATGGTGAGTTCTAGACCATGTCTGGAGTTCTGCATGACTGCAGTAGAGAAGATGGTTAGCAGAAGGAAAACGATGATGACCCACGAAGCAACAAGCTGCACAACAATGGCCCATCAATTAGGGCTTTCCAGTCCATCAGTTAGGGCTTTCCTCTCCACGTCAAAATCAAATATTGGAAAGCTGAACACAATTATTGGAATACTGGGAGGAATTTTCCATAAGGCAATGGGAGTAGATTCTACTAAAGAACCATCAGCTGGGTATTAGCAAGGTATGCAGTGACAGAGAGGAAGGGAATCTAGAGGTATGGACCCCAGTTAGAAGATAGTGTCAAAAGTCCAAGTAAGACATGAAGAAAGAGGTGGGAAGGGGATTTGAGATAATAAAAAGCTAAACAATGGAGCTGATGGGATTTAGTAGTCAGGTGAAAATGTGGGATGATGGAGAGGGCGTGGGGCAGCTTCATGCTTTTTGCTTGGCTGACTGAATGGATAATAGCATCATTAGCTATATTAAGGACTTCATGAAGAGGAATAAAGAGTACTCTGAAGTTCTTACTTATCCCTCATTTATAAGACTAATCACATTTTCTTTGTATTATGTGTGTGTCATCCCATCACCCCTTCCCCCACTAGACACACAAAAGTCCTTGTTGCATCACCTTGTCTCTGTCTACCCCCGCAACAAAACGCACTGTCGTTGAGTCAGATCTGACTCATAGTTACCCCTCCCCTTTGGTTTCTGAGCCAGTATCTCTATGGAAGTAAATTGCCCAATCTGCCTTCTGAGGAGTGGCTGGTGGGTTTGAACCACCAGCCTTCTGGTTAGCAGTCAAGTGCCTTAGGCACTACACTACCAGAGCAAAATTGTACAGCATGCTTGTATACTATCACTGGCCCATTGCAGACACCTAATAAACCTTTTTGAATGACTGACTGAATAAACGGATAATTCCAAGGATTAGATGTAACAAAATTATACATTTTACCTTTTGAGTGAAATAATTTTCTCTTAAAATGCAAATAACTCACCGTGGCTGGGTAACAACTCATACCATATAGCAATTAGCTTCCTTCCAGACTCAAAACACCCTTTGCAAATCCAGTGCCTCATCTGAAAGGAACTTCCACGGCTATCTAATACAAACCCCCATTCTAAAGATGAAAGTCAGACTTGGAGAAGTTACATGACCAGCCTAATGTCACAAAAACTTTCTGGTGATGGGACCGAAAAGAGGCAGAGTACACTGGGCTTCCAAATGTTTGTCACTAGAAGGGTTATAGCATATTTGAAGGTAATACAGTATACCAAATCCAGTGAGGGTGAATTAAAGCAACTGCCATTTCACACTATCAGGTCTTGGTAGCATTTTCTTAAATAATTATTTTCTCTGGCCTCAAAATACAGTGATCAGAGCTCAGCTTCCACTATTATAAGTGAGACAGGTTCTTACCGTGGTCTTCTGAAGACACCGGTGACCTAAAATGAAACAATAAACATGATCAATTTTTTTTTGTTGATAAATGATACTGATAATTATAAATTCCACAGTCAACAATAATTGCAACAGAATTATACTCCAAAGATTCATCTACATAGAGCCTTGACCTAGTAAACAGGATAATCAATGCTTTAGTTGCACAGTAGATTCCGATCAATAGCATCAACATTTTACCTAGAGTGGATGGGTGGTAAAACCAAAAACCAAACCAGCTGCTGTGGAGTCAGCTCTGACTCATGTCAACTGCATGTGTGTCCGAGTAGAGCAGCGTTTCACAGGGTTTTCAATGCCTGTCATCTTTTAGAAGTAGCTGACCAGGTCTTTCTTCCAAGCCACCTCTGGGTGGATTCAAACGGCCAGTCTTTCAGTTACTAGCCAAGCCCTTAACCGTTTGTACCACCCAGAGACTCCTGGGTAGATGGCATGGTTACTAAAATGTCAGT
>NW_006922000.1:1853442-1854958 GCF_000298275.1 Orycteropus afer afer
GTCTAGCTACTTCTTGATGCTTGATATTGCTTTACTTCATTAACTGATTCATGGTAATATTGACCGTTACGTGAGGGAATAGTAAAATATGAAGCCACAATAGTAAAGGTGAGAAAGCCACGAAGCTCTATTCATGGCATGGTTTCAAACTTAAACCAAAAATCCCACTGTTGTCAAGTTGATTGTCACTTATAGTGACCCTGTGAGACAGGGCAGAACTGCCCCAAAAGGCACATACACAAAACCAACAGCCAACATCATTTGCAATGAAGAGAGACTCAAAGCAATCCCCTTGTGAATGGGAGCCAGGCAAGAATGCCCTCTATCACCACTTCTATTCACCATTGTATTGGAAGTCCTCAAACCAAAAATCCAAACTCACTGCCATCGAGTCGGTTCGACTCATAGTGACCCCTCATCTGGTTTCCAAGGTGGTATCTCTACAAAAGCAGATTGCCCAGTCTTCTAGGCTGGGCAATAAGGCAAGAAAGAGAAATAAAAGGCACCCAAATTGGCAAAGAAGAGGTAAAATGATATCTATCTGCAGATAACATGATCCTATACAAGAGACTCAGCAAGAAAACTTCTGGAACTGATTGAAAGATCCAGCAAAGTAGCCACCCCACATGTGTCAGAGCAGAGCTGTGTTTTGCAGGGTTTTCAGTGGCTGTGATCTTTTAGAAATAACTCACCAGGGACAGCTGTTTGAGACACAAATAGATATACGGACCCATGTTCACTGCAGCACAATTCACTATAGCAAAGAGATGGAAACAACCTAAGTGGCCATCAACAGATGAATAGATGACTAAACCATGGTACAAACACAAAATGGAATACTATGCAACATTAAAGAATAATGAAGAATCAGCAAATCACCTCATAATATGGATGAACTTGGAGGACATTATACTGAGTGAAAGAAGTCAATCACAGAGGGACAAATACTGTATGAGTTCATTATTATAAAAAAGCCAAGGAAAGGTTTCCACAGGGAAGGGAATTTTCTTTGTTGGTTGCCAGGAATGGGAAGACAAGGGAAGATGAAGAGAGAGGAATTAGATAGACAGTTAAGAGACAGGTTTGACAGGCGTGAAGGGAAACACAATATAATAAAAGCATGGCTAGCACAATGCCATTAAGGAAAAGGAAGACACAGAGAAGTGCACGAAAGGTACAGACAATAAAGGCAAATATGATTGCATACACAATACTGTTCTATCAGTAACAGCAAACACTAACCTACAGATGGATACACAGACAGACAGAAAAGAATATCAGGTATGGATAGGTGAATAGGAATATGCCCACGACCATACATCAGTTTGGCAGGTGATATTCCCACATATACATCTGTATGCGCTATAAAAATGTCCACATGCAGTTTAAACCTAACAGGAGGCAAAGTTAGGATAACTTCTTAGCCACAGCTAAGTACCTTGAGGCAGGGAGTGGCTGAGCCTGTGGGCTGGGGGCCATGGCCGTGGGGCACATCAAGCTCAGTTGGCACCACATG
>NW_006922000.1:1857578-1858142 GCF_000298275.1 Orycteropus afer afer
TCCATGAAGAAAGATGTGGCAGTCTGTTTTGGTTAACATGACACCTTGGAAACAAGAGGGGCAGTTCTATTCTGTCCTCTAGGGTCACTGTGAGTTGGAATCAACTTGACTGCACCCAGCAACTACCAAAGGTCCTTAAGAGTGTCTTACAGATTTTTCCCCTTGTTGTTTTAAGTAGCTATAGCCTCAAAATCACGTTCTGGAAACTTAGGATCATAACATTTGCTCAGCCTCCGGACTTGTCCCAGCCCTGAATCTGTGCCCAGAGCTTGCAATGTGTTTTCATGCAAATTCCTTCACTTCCCACTGGTAGTCCTTTCAAACAGACCCTTTCTCCTTTTGCAGAAGAAACCCAACTAAAGGATATTAGTGGCTTGCCCAGAGTGTTTGAACTAGTGAGTTATAGAAAAAGTTTGGGGGCATTTCCCACTGGGTCACCATCCTGAGAAAGGAGATTAAGAGGAGATGAATAACAGCTGAAGCCATATTGAGCAATGATCCATTCATCCAGTGGGTCATTCAAGAATGAGCTTTGTGGAAATGTTTTTGCATTTCTTCCTCTGC
>NW_006922000.1:1859617-1860119 GCF_000298275.1 Orycteropus afer afer
TTTTAGATACAGTCTTTCCTAAAGATGGAATTATATCAGGTAATTACTAGGGACACATCTACATGGGTCATTTAATTGTCTTTAAGAAAATCATATAAAAATGAAAGCCTGTCTCCCCTCCCAAGGTCCCCAGCACATACACCCTATACTTAGCACTTCTAACCCGGCACCTTGGCCAAGCAGAGGGCTCTACGGAGAGGTGAACCGGGACCAAACATGACAGTCAGGGTTCAAGAGCACAGTCTGACAGGCATTCATATCCCAAAAGTGACCCGGCCTGAGCATGGAGCGTCCTCTAAGAGCACGCAGGACACCTGGCAGCAAGGAGCTGGGAGCTGCCCCCACCGCCACACAGGGCCAGCTGCAGGAGCCGAGCTCTCCTTCATTCCCAGGTGACCGACGTGCAATCACGGCAGGAAAGCAGATCTACTAGTGCAGGCTAGAAGCTGTGCCATCCCCACAGAGCCTCGGCTGTGAAGAGTCCCCTCAAGAGACAAAGCTT
>NW_006922000.1:1860219-1864714 GCF_000298275.1 Orycteropus afer afer
TCCTGGGGGGTGCAGATGGCTGACATGCTCAGCTGCTAACTGGAAGATTCAAGGTTCGAGTCCACCCCGGGGTGCGTCGGAAGAAAGGCCTGGTGATCCACATTTAAAAACTAGCCACGGAAAAATGTGAGGAGCACGGTTCTAGTCAGACACACGGGCTCGCCGTGAGTCGGAGTCGGAGCCCCGAGAGTTTCGGGGGCTCATCTTATGTACCTTCCTCACATTTGGGGAGTATCTCATCTCCTCTTTCTTCAGCAGTCTCTCCCTATGCTGACACTCTTGTTCCTGCTGATGACCATGCAGGAACATCCCATCCTGGTTTGGCTCTGCGCCCTGCCTGAGCCACCATGACCCATCACGCTGGTTCTCCGTTACGCTCATGAGAGGTGGCCCAAGTGAGAACCAATTTCCCTGCTGAGGATTCCTTCCAGGCATGCTTCAAGGGTCCACGCTGCTACTGAGAGAACACCAGCTCCGTTTTTCTTTGGCTTGACCTTGAAAAAGTGACGCTACACTAATTCCACGTATTCCTTGAACCTGCTGATGGGCAAGAAGTCGTCATTTAAATCAAGTAAGCCAAGGGAAGAAGCTTGTGGGACTCCAAGGCCTGGCTGTGAATGACTATCTCTGAGTAACAGTGTGCTCCCTCAAGGATACGCTTGGCTGTCCCCGGAGGCTGATGCACCAGGCCAATGATGTCATTCTGAGGCCAAGATAGTGGGGATTTGGATCTAGGTGGCCTCTCCACCACCACCACCACCACTCTACTCTAGTCTTCAAAGCAGCTCTAATTAAGTAGACTAGAACCAGAAACCCCTCAGCGCTGAGAATCTCCACCAAGTCCACAAGCCTGTCTTTGTTCACTTTCTCCCTTCTAATTATGAATATTTCTGTTAAGACAAGGAACAAAGCCCATACAGTAAGAGAGAGAGCGGGCGAGTGAGATGAAAGTTGCAGAGCCACACAAGGTGGCATTGAGACGGGAGGAAGACAAACACTCCCTCTGTTTCAGTGGTCACGGGTCCCTTCAGGGAGTGCCAAACAGCCTCAAAGGTGACATTCACCACCAACAGGGGGCCAGGGGCTGCAAAGTGGAAAGAGGAAAAGGGTGGGCAGGGGGAGCGAGCTGGGCGTCTGTGTGGAGGTAAGGAAATAAATTCTAGAACTCAAACAGGCTGCTCACTGAGCACTTCATCTGCTATAAAATTCCACTAATTCCCTCTATTCTCATAATCCCCTCGTCTTTAGCTCCCCAGCCCAAATTTATACACTGACGACTCCCTCTTGAGCTGTGCTTGAAATATCTTGGGTTTTTACATAATAGGCCCCTGTTTTTAGTTACATTTGGCTTTTAGAAAACCCCTCTGTTCTGCCATCAGCTCGTACAATCCGATTTCTTCCTTCATCAGGGCTGTGCTACGAGGCCCCGCTTTGCCCTTCGAGTTTGAAATGTGACTGCCACCTACTGTCCATCCCTATGAACTGCAGGAGAAGGTGGGAGGAAGAACTATGCCAGCTGTGGGTAGAGAGATGAGGAGGGGCAGAAATGGGCAGTGAGCACGGGGAACAAGTAGAGAAAAGAAAGATGGGCTGAACAACAGATACTTAACGACTTCAGTGAACATGACAATGTGACCATGGCACCATTTACTATGTAAAGCAAGAGTAGTCCTGGGGCACATTGTAGCATTTTGAAGAAGAAATGGGAGAAAAACAACAACAACAACAAAACACCGTCTACCAGACACAGCAGTCATGCAGATATAAAGGACAAGAGGGTTTGCATCAGAAATCAGCCCATGCAATATGGTTTCTAGTCCAGTTTCTAAAAGGGAGATGAAAGAATTGAGAAGACACGGCATTTTGAAACCCAACCAAGGAGACACCCCACAGAGAGCCAGAAGGTACCCATAGAAAATGAGGAGTCGCTGGCTTTATCCTGTGGCTCTTGGAGTCCTGGTCACCAGCTCCCTCTGAGATACAAACCATCAAGATTCTGTGAACAGGGACACTTGTCTTTTCCTTTGTTTCCCAGCATAAGTTAAAACATGAAGCTCTGCATGGTGACTTCAAATGATGTGAGACATGTCAGTGTGAATGCATAAGTCACGTGAAGACCACGTAACACAGATCATGGTTTGGGATGTGCGACGCCTACCCGGTGGTGCTATCATCCTTGAGTTAGAGCTCACACGCAGCAATGGTCTGCATGATTGGGTTCCATGAACTTCTGAACCCAGCCTCTGAAAATGGAGGGTGAAAAACAGATGCCGTGGGAAGCTGCTCTGGCCCACCTGAAGATCACAGTTCCCCTCTCAGACACCTCCTCCCACCTCCCCTCAGGGCACGGTGTTCACGGTCAAGGCCCTGGGGTGGGGAACTGAATCTGAAACCGTCTGCCTCCTCCAACTTTCCTGTGTTGAAGGATAGGACATTTTTGCAAGAAATCAGAAGCAGCCCCAAGAAGTCAAGAGTGAAGGACACAACGGAAGTCAGAGAAGTAACTGAAGGAGAGTGGTGTCCATCATTTTATATACCAGAATGTAAGGAACCCTGGTGACGCAAAACTTAAGTATTTGGCTGCTAATCAAAAGGTTGGGAGTTCAAACTCATCCTGTGGCTCCATGAGAGAAAGCCCAGGTGGTCTGTAGAGCTTACAGCCTAGAAAGCCCTAAGGGGTAGTTCTGTTCTGACACATGGGGTCACTATGAACACCCAACAACAGAACCACAGAACATCCCTCGTTACGTCTATGCCTACGTGATTAACCTTGGGTGTCACCCATCCTACCCTATATTCCTACTCTATTTACCAAACTGATGCAGCTATAGGACAAGTTGCCACCATCAGCCCTTAAAGAAGACCCCAAATCTGGCTGCCCAGTGCCCCATCCCCGGCACAGGGTGCCTCCAGAGGCCCCAGGCAGGCTATGCATGAGAGCTCCACCTTCTGCACCACCACCACCACCACCAGAAAGTCCTCGTCTTTATAGGCTTCAAGATAAAATACTCGCTCTGATGTCCAAGTATAGCTGGGGTGGAGTCATCATTTCTCCACAGTTTCAGAACGATGCTTGGGTGGTTCTGTCGCAACGTCTCGGCCACCTTCCTGCCTAGCTCTCTCATTCCTAAGACACAACATGCTCTCCAAAGGAGCGGAGGAAGGAGAAATCGCCTGTGTTTTGTTTTTAAAGGAGACTCCATGAAATCGCTGAGAGTCCTTTTCTACCACTCCCAGCCTGCTGGGTAACTCCAGCCTTTCTGTACGTCACACCCCATCCTTCCCAGTCTGTGACCTCACCATACCTCCTTAGGGTGGAAGTCCCTTGGAAGTCCAGGCACCCTATCCATAAACTCCGAGGGTTTATAGTTTCACTTGTGCCATGTTATCTTCCTCTCCATTCAAAGAACACCCCAAACCTCTTCAAAGACAAAATTTCAGACATCACCAAAATCATCCCACAAGGAAGACAGGCTAGCGTCCCCCTACACAGGCTCCCAGATGTGATTTCCCCTCCTCACCCCACCTCAGCACTGGACTTGCCAATGGGCCCAGAACTTCCAAAAAACATGATAGTTATCTTTGTTTCTTACTTGTGAAGTTATTCTGAGGCAGAGATTCAGCATCTCTTTACCATGTTCACGTGTGACTTTGAGGGTCAAATATACTCATGCTAAAATATGAAATATTTAAACGGATTCCACAGCCAAACAAAATTCTTAAATGTTTTACACATTATTTCATTACAATTCCTGTGTGGTTGGCACTGGATTTACTATGCAATACAAACAGAACTCACTGAGTTTGATGAAGCCTCATTTTCTAATATCCAACATCTCCTCACTCATCCAACAAGCCTTACAGGATGCCTGCTATATCAGGTATGGTGCTAAGTGCTATGGACACCAAGGAAGCGATACACCATCTGCCCACTGAAAGCTCACGCACGTTAAAGAAGGTTCCAATCAACTGCCTCCAGTGTAGGCGGAATGCTCCTTGGAAGCAACAATGGCCAGACTTGGTCTCACCTACTTTGGTCATGTTGCCAGAAGGGACTGGTCCCTGGAGAAGGATGTCATACTTGGTAAAACAGAGGGTCAGCGAAAAAGGGGAAGGCCCTCAAGAAGGATTGACACCGTGGCTGCAGTGATGGGCTCAGGTATAGCAAGGACTGTGAGGCTGGCACAGGACTGGCAAAGGACTTCATTCTTTGGGAAGCATAAGCAGGTGGGGCCGCCATCTTTAACAAATGAAAACAGAGAGTCACTGAGGAGTGGTATTTCCTCCTACTGATCTGTGGCAAAACTTAGAGCTTGAGGAAATAGGGCAGAATTTCTTGGCATTATTTTATGTAAAATAGATCTTTAACATTAAAGCACATTTGACTTTATTTCCCCCCATTGTTGCTCAAAATATGATCTAGTGCACAGGGAATTCTATTCTGGCTCTCCAAATAACTGAACGTGGGAATGAAAATGTGACTCCATTTCCCTCA
>NW_006922000.1:1866689-1867754 GCF_000298275.1 Orycteropus afer afer
ACTAGGTCATCTGTAACAATATCCATCACAAACCAAAAAACAAAAAGAAACAAAAACAGCTACTGCCATCAAGTGGATTCCAACTCACAGTGACCCCACTGGGTTTCTGAGGTGGTAAATCTTTACGAAAGTAGATTGCCCCACCTTCCTGCTGCAGAGTGGCTGGTGGGTTTGAGCCACCAACCTTCTGGTTAGCAGTCAAATGCCTTAGGACCACCAGAGCTCCTACCCACAGGGAGCTGTAATAATTGCCTAACTTAATATTTCCCCTCAGATCATAAGCTCTTCAAGGGCAACACCACATTGTTTAGTTTCCTATCTTCGGTGCCCAGGGACCCTGCTCCCACACAGTATACAAGGGATATTTCTTGCTCAACGAAGGAAAGAATGAATGGTTCCATCTGCTTTTTCAGAATCCCAATGAAACCATAAATCAGATCTCACACACTGCCGGTCAGTCTTTGAGAATATTACCTCTTGTTAGACACAGAAATGCCATGTTGATCACGGATAACCCTTTGTCCTGCTTAGCTGAGGAGGCAACTGATACCTCGGCCTGGACTGCCTGCCCCCAGGTGGTTCACTCCACCTTTTCCCCACAGTCTTAGTCCAGGTGCAGGACAGCCCACTGTTACTTGTGTGACAGTTCCTCATCTTAGCTCTTTCATGCTCAGAGTTTGGGGACATCTTTCATCAGCGCGGGGCTTCTCATAACCCTCACTCTCAAGGGACCAGGAGAGCCTATTCTGATTCGCAGACTAAAACAGTAGCTCCCAGTCCCTCTATCTGTCTGCTCTTCACCCATCTGACTCTGAGGTGAGTCTGTCCTCTTTATGCAGATCATGTGGGGAGAACACGGCAGCAGTGGCATCAATCAGAGGGTCTGGAGGGTGTAGACCACCTGGGGTGACATGGTCGGGGGGTGATACCAAAATGCCTCTCTGTAAACGTTCTGTGCAGGGTTTCAGCAGAGATGTATGACTTTTTATAAAAAATATCTCTGTAGTCAGTCATGACAACAAAGACATTTTTAGTGAGCTCGGCTTACCTGTATAAATATACCTA
>NW_006922000.1:1869934-1871322 GCF_000298275.1 Orycteropus afer afer
CTTGAGAAATGCTGAGCATGTCCTTCCCTTTTGGTTTTCTAACTCCAGGTCTTTGGACATTTCAGTATAATAATTGACTCTGTCTTCTTGAGCTGCTCTTTTTTTTTTTGTTGGTAGTATTCATACAACCTAGGAAATTTTACATTTAAATTTACAACTATATTTATTGCATATTAACCTATGATTAAAAGTGTTAATAAACATTACTACAGATTTTGGATAGTCTGGTTGAGGAGGAGGTTTGTGGAGCAGGGGACACCATGAAATACCACACTGGGTGACACCAACCCTAGTGAGGCCACCGTATGGCAGAGTTCATATTCAGTGCCTGTTTTCTCATCTCATAGACCTTTAAGCTGGGAAGTTCTTCCTTGTGCATCAAATCCAGCCTGTTGGCTACAATTTAAGGTCATTCCTTCCTTCTTCATCTTCTCCAAAAGGGGAATACTGTCCTGTCATTCACAGCAATGGCACAATTAATGACAAGAGCAAACACTTTTCGAGAATCAAGTTATTGTAAGAAGAAGTCTCTTAGAACACACCAAATATTTTAATTTAAAGATAAACTCATTGTGGTCCTCACAGTAATTAAGTGAATCAACCACCTCTCACCAATTTATTTCCAAATTGGTTTTCAAAGATTGCCTTTCACCAGGTTCACAGGTTTTGCTTTTAAATGTCATTACTTTGCTGTTGTTGAGAAGGTACAAGTGTAGATTGGTATTACTGGGAGGGGTACAGGAGACATAGGCCACACTGGGTGACACTGTGGGGGACACACACCAAAATGACTGCCTGTAGTATCTTTGTGCATTGTTTCAGCAGAAATTTAGTTTTTATAAGAACATCCCTGTAGCTAGTTACAACAACATGTTACATGTTTTATAAGCTCAGCTTGCATGTATCAGTACCTACAAGGCTAAACCTCCATGCTCATTTGCTCTTTGAACATTCTAACGTGCTCCAATCAGAGCTGTCATTAATAGCCAGTTACAATGATGCTTCTAATCCTACGGTTTCATCTGCACACACTTCAAGCACATCCTATTTCCACTGCTGCTAGTGTTTTTATAATCACGATTCTGTCCAATTTTTCTGATGTTTTAGCTACAATATTGTAGTCAATAGTATCTGTGAACCTATATTAAATTTTTTTTGAGAATGAAGTAATAATTAAAGAAAAAGGAGAAAAATTTAAAAAAAATAAAAAAGCTTCTACTTATTTATTACATCCCAGAATAGAGGACTGCCTGTGTTGTTGTCGTTGTTATGTGCCGTCAAGTCGGACCCAACTCATAGGGACCTCTCCTTGGGTTTCCAAGGCAGGATCACTATGGAAGTAGATTGCTCCATCTTCCTTCTGAGGAGTGGCTGGTGGGTTTGAACCG
>NW_006922000.1:1871793-1883977 GCF_000298275.1 Orycteropus afer afer
GGTTTCCAATGCAGTAAATCTTTATGGAAGTAGATTTCCCCATCCTCCTCCTGCAGAACGGCTCATGGGTTTGAACCACCAAACTTCTGGTTAGTGGTCAAATGCCTTGCACACCATGCCACCAGAGCTCCTATGTAATTCAATGTAGAAATATTTTACAAAACAGTTTTGCTGTTAGTATTCATATAATTTAAGAAATGTTACATTTAAGCAATTTACAACTATTTATTGCATATTATTCTATGATTAAAATTGATAAAAAGTATTACTAAGGATTACGTATAACTGGTACATACCATGGTGGGGGGCGGGGAAGTGTGATACCATGAATTATTGCATTGGGTGACACGAACCCTAGGGAGGCCACTACAAATGTACACTGCAAAATATACACCAATCCAACGGTTTCTACATGTACAATTCAATGACAGTGATGGCAGCCTTTGAATTATGCAACCATTTGTTCATCAGCTTTGAAGACACTATACACATTGTAAGATCCCTGGGTAAAACAAACGGTTTGCCTCCACTACTGACCTAACAGTTTGCAGTCTAAACCCACCTAGCAGCAGTGCAGCAGATAAAATAGAGCCAAGGAAACCGTGTGGAGAAATTCTGCCCTGTAACGGGGTTGCCATGAGTCGGAGTCAACTCAACAGCCTTGGGTTTCTCCCCGTTGGGTGTCCTTCTTCGGGATGAAAGTGCCGCCCAGAGCACCTGCAGGTAACTGCACCTTTTTTACGTGTTGTTGCCGTGCAGTGTCTTCAAGTCGGTTCTGATCCCTGTGCACAGAGGAGAACTGTGCTCCCCAGGCTTTTCAAGGCTGTGAGCTTTGGAGGCCCATCACCAGGTCCACCTTCCAAGGTGCCTCTGGATGGGGGCCACTCGCCAACCTTCTGGCCAGTAATCGAGAGCTTAATCGTTCGCACCTCCCGGACTCCATTTACGTATGTTCGTATATGTGTTATCTTTATGGGTCACTATGAATGGGAATCAACTTAAGGGCAATGAGTCTGGGTTGTTTGGCTTATGTATAAACGTATGTTAGGCGCCACTGAGTTGATTTCTCCTTGTAGTAACCCAGTGTGACCAAGTACAAGTGCCCCATCAGATTTTCTAGGCTCTAATCTTTACAAAAGGAGTCCTGGTTGTGCAGGAGTTAAGCACTCAGCTGCTAACCAGCTGGTTCAAACCCAACTGTTGCTCTGCGGGAGAAAGATGCAGTAGTGTGGTTCCTTACTGAGTCTTGACAATCCTGTGGGGAAGTTTTATTCCATCTTAGAGGGTCGCTATGAGTCAGACGGCTCAGCACCAACAGGCTGTAATGTTTCTGAGAGAAGATCTTGGGGTCTTTCTCCCAGGTACTTGGTGGGATTGAACCCAACATCCAACTTTCGGATTTAACTAAACCACCAGGGTGTACCACCCGGGCTCCTGGTATTTATAATACCTACGTCATAGCAGTCAAGAAACCAAATGACATTTGATTTGCATTGGGCAACTCTTCTGAAAAGACATCTTTTAAAACATTAAAAAGCAAAGATGTCACCTTGAGGACTAAGGTGTGCCTCATCAAGTATTTTTAATCACCTCCCTCATACACAGGCAAAAGTCAGACTGAAGAAAACCCAATGCCTTTCAATTATGTATTGGTGAAGAATATTGAAAGTATCATGGACTTCCTGGAGAACAAGCAAATCTATCTTAGAAGTACAGACAGAATGCTCCTTAGAAGCAAGGATGGTGAGGCTTCTCACACACCTTGGAAATGTTACCTGCAGGGACCAATTCCTGGACATTATGCCTGGTGAGGCAGAGGGTCAGGGGGCAGACTGACACTGTCTGCAAGAAGGGGTTCCGATACAGCAATGATCACAAAGAGGGCCCAGGACCAGGCAGTGTTTCCTCCTGCTGTAGCAGGGCCACTATGAGTGGAAACTGACTTGACAGCCCCTAACAACCACAGCATAATTCCTAAAGAATTACAAGCGTCATCTGACTGGAAATTTAATATAAATGGGACTGGCTCCACCAGTGATCATGAACGAACACAGCCTATGTGGTCATTCCCTCTCACCCTCCCTAAAGGTGGAGGGAGACGGATGGGTACAGGGAAGTCAAGTTACGAACCCTGAGGACACTCTGAGGACGCTGGAGGGGACTGGGTTAGGGGTAGACCGGAGAGGCAGGGCTGGAAGGAGGCCCCGGTGGGAGGGGCCTGCACTTGTGTTGCTTCCTACTCCCCATATCTCCTTGTTCAATCAGTTTTCCCCAAATATTGTCCTGCTTAGTTCTCTTTTCAGATAATCCATTTTTTTTTTGAGGGGGGCTGAATCATCTATTTTATTTCTTTTCTTCTCTTCTCATTGATTTTCTGTCCTTTCTTTTTCTTCTTCTTCTTCCTTTTTGTTTATTTGATGTTTGCTCTGGGATTCTCATTCCAGTTTAGCAAACTGAAGGCTCTGCCTACTTGTATTCAATGATTGTTGCCCCGATAAATGAATGCAGACCTATAAATCATCCTCTGTGGACCACTTCACAAGTGCTCTGCGGACCCTCACCAATAGCATTTTCAGTTTTAGGAATTTAGGATTTCCCTTCTGATTTCCCAGAGGATAAGTCATTGAGCACTGTCACCAGGATGTGACAATGTCCTTTTCCTATCTCCATGCTGAATGGGGTTTTACAGTGGGAAGCAACAGGTGCCAATTGGATAGCAATTTTTCAGGTCCTTTTCCCTTGTGAATTATCAAATATTACTGGTGGGAAGGTAAACTTGGCAATATCAAGTACAATCAAAACTGCATATATGCCCAGACACAGAAGGACACAGGTACCAGGAGGTTCTCTGTATTTTTGAAAAATAATAGGATATCAGAAATCAATAGCAAAATAGAGAAGTTGCTTATGGCATATTTAGGATGAATGTTTCATTCTGAATAAAATTATTAAAAACTAACATATATCAATATGGATGAATTTCAAGAATTTGACGGGTATTAAAAATAAAAATAAAATGACCACAGTTACTGGTTGGATAGAGACAGGTTAAAAAAATAAATAAATAAAACAAGACTATGGCCCCAGGTTACCCTTCGAACCTGGAACTGTACTTGATCTTGTGGGTTAGCTCTCGGCCAAACAACAGACAGGCCTACGAGCTGACCACCTACCCCAGGGAGATGCCCTCCTTAGAACCATCAACTGTGAGAGATCGGAAAGGCAGCATTTGCACAGAGGGAAAGCTAGACAAATAGGAGAGCATGGATACAGGGAAGGGGTGACCACAGGGAGGAGGTGGGAGGAAAGCTGGTCCATTGTAGAGACTGTAATTGGGCTGGGAAACAAAATGGGTACAGATGCTGAGTATAAAACGAATCTGTTTTGCAAAAGTACACCCAAATCACAATAAAAAGTTTTTTTTTTTTTTTAAAATAGATGGATGAAATGGCAAGTTTCAAAAGTGTATGCATTGTATGACAAAGGCGATAAAAAATAAGACAAAGGAACTAATGACATGAAACCACGCCGCATGCTTTATACGACGGTCTGCTGTTTACAGATTAGAAGAAAGAGCCGATGCAAACAGACCAGAGCAACCTTTATGGCAGGTGGTACTTCTACCTAAGTTCTGTACTTATTCGGATGTGGGATATATTTAATAATTTTTAAGTAGGAGTCTACCACCATTTTTCTTATTTCAAAAGCAAAAAAACAATTTTTTTTTTTTTTTTTTTGCATTGAAGTTAGCTCTTAGCCATACTGACTTGTGGGTAAGTTTGCCATCCTATACTTAATGTGCCAATGGAAAACCAACCAGTTTCTGTCAGACTGACCCTACCCACGGTGACCCCATGTGTGTCAGAGGACATGTGTGCTCCAGGGGGTTAATTAGTCACTGATTCATTAGAAGTATGTTGCCAGGCCTTTCCTCCAAGGAACCACCAGGAGGACTGGAACCACCAACCTTCTGGTTGTTGTTGGTGTTGTCATGTGCCGTCGAGTCACATCCGACTCACAGCGACCCCTCCTTGGGTTTCCGAGGCAGTATCACTATGGAAGTAGATTGCCCCATCTTCCTTCTGAGGAGGGGCTGCTGGGTATGAACCACCAGCCTTCTGGTTAGCAGTCAAGTGCCTTTAGGCATTATGTTACCAGAGCCCCTACCTTTTGGTTAATAGCTGAAAAGCATATACACACACACATACATATACATACATATATATAAAATAGAATCTTTAACATTATAAAATACAAAGGAAATAGAAACCCTAGTATATCTCTTAGGTTCTGGGCACCTACCCTGTCCATTATCAAATGCTTTTGTCCTGTTCCTTGGGATGGAAATATAGTGTAATGGGAAAAACATGGAATCAAAAATCCACTGGGCTTGGGTTCAACCCACATTTCAGACTCTTGCTGTCTGGTAAGCTAATATAAGTGCTTAACCTCTCCAGGCCTCACTTCATTCATCTGTAATGTAATGGCTAACTTTAAAAGCTGCTGGAAGAATCAGAGATAGTGTTTACTACGACAAAAAACAAGCAGGAGTTGCTCTATCAACAGTATTTATGACTAACACCACTAGACACAGCCCTCAACACACCTATTTGTATCAGCAATGATCTCTGAAGAAAATAAAGAGATGCTTTTCCCAAGAAATTGACAGGCATGATGATAAAAATGTAAAAGAGAATTCATGAACAAATTGGAGTACAGCCATTACTTTTTTTTCCCATCAGTGATTTAATTTAACACAACCACTTTTGGATGTTCCTGTGTTCTATGGGTCAGGAATTCACCCAGAGCCCAGAGGCATGACTCATCTCAGCCCCATGTGTCTGGACACACAATTGGAAATCCTCGAAGGCTAGAGGTGTGTGTTTGAATATCACATATGTTTGCTTTTCAAGTGACTTTACAGAAAATTTTCAAAGAATAAGATCCGCTAGTGAATTTAAGAGCTAAGGTACAATAAATGCTAGATAAACTGATAGCTGTCCATTGCAGATCAATCAAAAATTAAGGAAAATTCCTAAAAAGATAATAGAACTCAAATAAAATATAAAAATAGATTTTGATGGGGAGGTTTAAGAACCTGGCTATACTGTAAAGTAGCCAATTGATCTGTGATTCTTGGGAAGAATATGTAATATTTAACATCCTATTTCATATTTAATCTGAATACTTAATATCAGCACATACATTATGATATGTGTGTTACTGTCTTCTACACAGAGAAGTCAGGCATCAGGACTAGGCTGTGGTTATGCTTTGCTTTTTGGAAACAGCGTGTTCACAAACACAACCAAGACCCTCATTCGGTTGGCCCAGGCTGATTTCTATTTCCTTGGTTATTTGAAGCACTAATTTTAAAATAAGTCAGCCAGTGGGTAGATGGCGACTTTTTGGTCACCAGTGGGTGGCTGATGCACCCGTACCGAGCCTTGAGTCTGTCTCAGGAGGAAATGGAGCAGTATCTGGAATTGGAAGCAATCAAAATGCCATCAGAAACTAACAACATGGTTTAATAAAAAGGAAAATCCACAGGCAAGCATTCTCCCTTTCTCCTCTTTAGACACCAGAGTAAGAGGCCGTACAGTGAACAATTAGTACACGGCCTCCTCCTGCCCTAGGGGCTTCTGAGTACAACCTCTGCCAATGGCACTGGTGTCCTTAGCCCTCCATTTTGCGTCTTCTCCCCTTTGCCCTACTGCTGCCCTACTTCCTTGAGAAACAATCACTGTCTCATGTCTTCTGTTCACTGAAGGCTCTAAGAATCTTAGTAATCTCGCTGCTCTGTCAGCCTGGGAAGATTGCTATTCAATTGGGACCTCAGAGAGGACAGAAACCAGCTGAGTTGCAGGAACTGCAGTGACTTTGTATGACCTCTGAGATGGAGTGGTTGGCTTGAAGCTAAGCGGTGTGTGTGAGTGATTTTGACCGTGACCACCGCCTGCCCCTAGAACCTGTTTATGCAATGAGGGAAAGCAGGAGGAAGGAAGGATTTGCTCACACAAATGTGCCAACCCCATTACAAAATACCCACATCCACCCGACACTCTGATCATGGTCAGGCCTCAGCAAACAGCATGCTGGCTCTTCTCATCCATGATCAAACAGTGCACTGTGACCCCCAGAGACCAGAACACTACCCATCAGCCAACAAAACCAACTGGCAGTATTGCCTAGAGCTGGAAGCAGGAATGCAAACACAAACCTGCACACCAACACTCATCACGACACTACTCACAACAGCCAACAGGGGAAAACGGTGGACATGGCCATCAACAGATGAATGTGATCTACACACACCACGGAATACGACTCATTCATAAAGAGAAATGAAGGCAGACACTAACAACACAGTTTAATTAAAAAGGAAAATCCACATGACCACTACATGGATGAATCTTGAAAACATCATGCTGAATGAAGTCAGTCAGTTAGAAAAGGACAAACAAATATTGTACAATTCTATTTATGTGAAACACCTAGCACAGACGAGTGTATACAGACTTAAGTGTAACAGTGTGACTAGGGGTGAGAGGTAGGGAGAAATGGGCACCATCGCTGAAGAGAGCCGTGAGGGTGGTGGAGAAGTTTGGGAATGGATAGTGGTGACAGCTGCACAATATGATGACCACAATTAATGTCACTAACTTGTATATATGAAGAATGTTGAAACAGCAAATGTTTTGCTTCATGTATATTTATCACAGTAAACACAATGATTGCACAGAGTCCATACCCACAGGCTTGGGAGTGAAAACAAATGAAACAGAATGGCAAGGAAACATGCTTACATGAATGAAAAAGTGTGTGCCATTTCTAAACCATTCATGATTGCTATCATGCTTGTCTTCATCGTATGACAACCACAGGGACACCTGGTATACACAGGACTCTGGACAGAAAACACCGGTGAGGTTTAAAGGGCTTCTAGGTCCATATGCAAAACTCAGTGTGGTTCAGGAGCAAAGAAAATGAAAGGCGAAGCTCCTGATGGAGCCTGGGATGGATAAAGTGAGCACGGTGCAAAACACCACCAACCCCCAGAGTGCCACACACACGGGAATGCTCAAACACCACTGCAAAGAGAACCCTTCCTGTTCTGGGGGTTAGCACCGCCAGTGCGATCCTCCACCAGCATCCCAGTGGCACGAGGGAGAGTAGAGAGCTCTTACTGAAGCACGCGGGAGTGGTTGAGATCCTTCCCGTTCAAGTCCTCGTAATGTGGAGTGATCGTTCCCAGCCCACTGTCACTCAGCATACGCTTCCGAAGGGCAGGATTCCACCAGTCTGACATCCTGAGAGGAAGGAAGAAGGACAGCCAACAGTGAGCGTCCACAGTCATCCATGGGACGTGCTCTACACTGTCTCAAAATGCTTCTTGTCTCCAAAGGTGACACTGGCAATGATTCTTGTAGCTCACTGAGTACTTTACGTTCATGACTGCACTTAATATTCTCCATAATCATGGACGTGTGTACGATTCTGCCCACCTTACAGATGTGAAAGCTGAATTTCAAGATTCAGTGATTGTCCACATGACACAAGTAAAGAAGTCAGGGAGCCTGGTGGAGAAATGAGGATTAGAAAATAACAAAGCTCAGCCTCTTTCCCTGCTCTCCTGTGCCTGTTATTTCCAGAGAGGGCAACAGATGAGAAATGGGGGAAGGAGTGATTCAAGTCCCAGTGCATTGTCAGGCTATTTTTTTCCTGGAAGGAGCGCTGGTGATGCAGTACCTAAGGCATCAGACTACTAACCAGAAGGCTGGTGGTTCAAACCCCCGAGCTGCTCCATGGAAAGAAGATAAGGCAATCTACTTCAGTAAAGATTTACTGCCTTGGAAATCCAATGGGGGTTGCTATAAATAGAATCAACTTGACGGCAGTAGCTTTATTGTGTTTGTCTTGGACTTAAAGCTAATAGATGTCTAACTCAGGATGAGGCCATTTCTTCTGCTCGTTATTTGACCTGAAGGGAATGACTGAGGGAGACAAAGGCCAGGGCTGGCCTGGCAGGGTGGTGGTGTGGTGGTGGTAGTGGTGTGGTGGTGATGGTGGGATGGTGGTGGTGGCAGCGGTGGTGCTGTGATGGTGGCAGTGGCGGCGGTGGTGGTGGTGGTGCTGGTGGTGGTAGTGGTAGTGGTGGTGATTTCGGGGTGGCAGTGATGGTGATGGTGGGATGGTGGTGGTGACAGCAGTGGTGCTATGATGGTGGTAGCAGTGGTGGTGGTGGTGGTAGTAGTGGTGGTGATTTCGGGGTGGCAGTGGTGGTGATGGTGGGATGGTGGTGGTGACAGCGGTGGTGCTATGATGGTGGTAGCAGTGGTGGTGGTGGTGGTAGTAGTGGTGGTGATGGCGGGGTGGCAGTGATGGTGGTGGTGGCAGTGGTGGTGGTGGTGGTGGCAGAGCGGCAGTGATGGTGGTGGTGGTGGTGGTGTTGTGCTGGTGGTGGCGGTGGTGATGGCGGAGTGGCGGTGATGGTGGTAGTGGTACTGTGATAGCGGTGGTAGTGGTGGTGATGGCAGGGTGGCAGTGATGGTGGTGCTGGTGTGGTTTTGGTGGTGGTGGTGTTAGCTGCTGTAGATCGGCTCTGAGTCGTGGTGCCCTTGCATACAATAGAACGCAGCACCGCCTGCCCAATGCCCTCCTCACAACTGTTGGTCTGATTGAGTCCACTGTTGAGGCTGCTATATCATCCATCCCATGGAGGGTGTCCCCCACTTTCGCTGAACCTCTATTTTATTAAATATGGTACCCTTCTCCAGCAAGTGGTATTTCCTGATGCCGTGCCCAAAGTAAGTGAGACTAAGTCTTGCCACCCCCATTTGTAAGGAGGATTTTGCCTGAAATTTCTCCAAAATGGACTTGCTCATACAAATCAGGTTGTTCAATCACGTAGTGGGTGGGTTCACCATTTATCAGACTGAGCAGTAGAGCCCAGGTGGGTGGGAAGACAACCACATTCCAACCCAACACTTCCACAGCAGGATGCGTTACCATGCCAGCTTTCCCCATGAACCTCAGACTGGATTAAAGCACCGAGCCTGGGGAGCCAATGCTTCCCACTGCCTTCCAGGACACCCAGGATTCCATCAGGCTACCCCTGTGCCTGCTCACCATTCCCTTCATGCCAGATAGCCTTGATATTAATGCCACCTTCCAAAGCACAGCCAGAGATCTGTTCCAGCTGCCACTTCTGGTCCCCACTAGCTCAACATATGCCACAGACATCAGCTATCTGTGGCAGAGTGGGAGACACTCATGAACAGTACAGCAGAGGTCAAATAAATTAATAAACAGGAGGAAATAGAGATAGGCGTTACTTCAAATGAATATGCTCATTTATGTGGTGTATGTGTATCCAATTTGCATGTTATCTGAATGTACCATTGTGTGCTTTCCAGGGAAATCCATATTTGAACTACCAGCCTTGTATGCTTGTATGGATTTGGAATAACAGGACCAAACTTGCATGGTCAATGAGGAATAATGATGATTTTAATAGCACATTATTTAATGAGTGTCTACCATCTGCCAGTCTAGATGTAACTGGCTAAATAATTATTAAGTAGTGACAGAGACACATGAAAGGCATTTAGCACGATGTTTAGCTCATAAAAAAATGCTTAAAAAAATAGTAACTATTGATGCACAATCTCTGTGTGTGTGGGCCAGGTTGACTCCAAATAGAAGGAGAAGTGGGAGGAGGAAGAGACAAACAAGAAGAGACGGGAGAGGAGGAAAGAAAAAGCAGTTGGAAAATATGGTTGCTTAAGGACATATGTAAGGAGCCCTGATGGAGCACTGGTTAAGCACTTGGCCACTAACTGAAACGTCAGTGGTTCAAGCCCACCAGCCGCTCCATGGGAGAAAGATGTGGGAGTCCACCGCAAAGATTTACACCCTCAGAAACCCTATGGGGTAGTTCTACTCTGCCCCGTGGGGTTGCTAGGAGTCAGATTGTCTCAACAACAATGAGTTTGGTTTTAAAGATGTATATGCACAAATGCAAGTGTTCATGTTTCCTAGATTTGTTATAAATGTTGGTGCAGTGGATAAAGAAGATTCAGGCAAGATACAAATGTGGGTGGGAAAGAGTAATTCTACACCGTGGTTTGTAACACCGACTTACAGCGGGATCATCTACACCTGCCCTAAGGAAGCACAATGAGAAACTCTCAGTCTAAATTCTAAAATGGTTGGATGTCATGAGATCAAGTCTAAGCCAGGCCCAGCTGTTACCCTGTGGTCATGTCCCCACGGCAGCCAGGAGCAGCCCACTCACCCTGAGGCCTGCTCCACTACTAGGTCAGGCATCCCCGGGGGTGTCCCCGTCTGCTGGGATACCACCATATCTGGGTCCAGAATGAAAATCTCATCTTGGGAAATCTCCATCACAAAGTGCAAGTGTTCCTAAGGAAGGAAGAGAAGTCTGTCAGATGACTGAAAGAATGTTCAAATCCACCACTGAAGAGTAACAGAGCAAAGCATTCTTAGTCTTGAGGAAAAACGAAATTCTGGGCCATGTCTACTGAGTAAGGTGCATTGTCGGGGGTATGACAGGCAGCCGGTCCTCACTGAAGCAGCCCTGTGTCAAGAGGTGGGCGTTGGGGAGAGCTAAGCCCTGTTAGTTCAGGATTCATGTTTTACCTGGGTCTCATCAGATATAACCAGAGATGGTCTTGCACATTTTTCTCACAAGAGTAAGTGACCTAGACTTCTCTTCTCATGAGTGCAAGTGAACCTTGACTTCTGTCCTCACGAGTTCAGTGAACCTAGACTTCTATCCTCATGAATGTAAGTGACTAGACTTCCACGCTCATGAGTGTCAGTGACCTGGACTTCTGTCCTCACGAGTGTAAGGGAACATGGACTTTCACTCCAAGATTCAGTCAGGCTAATTGCTACAGTGAGCAATTGGTTTTATAATTGGGTTCAAAACTATACCTTTTTGTTTTTGTTTTTGTTTTTTCTTGAGAATTTAGATATCAAGAACATGCATTAACATTGGGTATACCATCTTTCTCTTATTACTGAATTCTGAGGACTGATTGAAACTCTTGGCCAGATATGTACCCAGCATAACCAGAAATTAACTTAGAAGTCACAAAATCTGCCTAGGAAGCAGGAGCACCAGCATGACCGAAAATTTGGACTTCAGGCCAGGGACAATGTTCACAAGCCCAAGTATTTTTGGGGACTCATTGCCAAGGTCAAGCTACATCATCCTGAGTCCACAGATCAACAAACACCTGAGAAGAGATGAAAGGTCATCTTGAGGGCTATGGATACTATTCCCATCCCAAATTGGTTAATGTTTCAGTATTTCTTTTCTTTTTAGAAAACTGTGTGATGTTAGGTACCAAAGTATATCTACATAGGAACTCTCCCCTTTCACAAGCAACACTTACCTGAGATCTGTCTATTCGATAAAAGCGATCAGCAGAAGTTGCTAGAAAAATAAAATAAAGTAGATGAATGGCTGCATGTAGCATTCAGAGTCCTCTGTGACCTGGCACCAGCTGGACAGCCTCCTCTTCCACTTGGCCATCAGAAGCCTTTCCACCAAGCCACCCTGGACTCCTGATGAGTCCCTGAATCTACTAACCTTAGCACTTCCAGGCATATTCCGTTACCCTTACTGAGAAAGCCCTTTCTCCCACTGCTGCTGATCTAAATCTTACTTGTCTTCTAAGGACCAATTTAAACATTTCCTCCCCTGCAGACCTTCCTCAGTTCCTGGCTCCCTATCTCAGCTAGAATTCATTGTTGCCACTTCTCTGCACAGTCACATTTTACAACTGTTTATATAGAGACAGTCTTCACAGGTAATGTGTGAGACTAAGATACGTAGTTCTCTGATGGTCTGGGGAGCTCTGGTGGCATAGTGCCTAAGGCATATGACTGCTAACCAGAAGTTTGGAGGTTCAAACCCACCAGCTACTGCCCAGAAGGAAGGTTGGGCAATCTACTTCCTTAGTGATACCACCTCACCTCAGAAACCCAAGTAGCAGTCACTATGAGTCAGATCCGACTCAACAGTAATGAGTTTAATGAGTCTCACAGTCTGTGTCTCTTTTTACGACTGTGGAAATTATCTTGGGACCTTAGACAGAGTTGGGGCTCAGTACATGTCTAGTGAGTAAAGAAAGACTTCCTGGGTATGCGATCC
>NW_006922000.1:1884252-1896596 GCF_000298275.1 Orycteropus afer afer
GGGCCGACTCGACGGCACGTAACAACAACAACAACAAAAGAGATCAGGCACATCTGATCTAAATACTAAATTACAAACTTTATCAGTTTCTAAAAACTATTTTGATTAGTCTGAATATGAGAAAGAATTATGTTCTTCCTGGCTTAAATCTATCTAATAGAGCCCCCCAAAATCTGAATAGATAGTCTAAAAAGAGTACAGTGCTAGGGAAACCTCAAAGTGCAAGTAGCCACTTAAAATCCTAATATTTAATGAACAGCTTCTCTCTGAAGAGAACTGAGCAAAGAAACAGGCCAGTCGTGGTCCCTGCCCTCTAAGAAAGAGCAAGGAGGAGAATCAGCCCAGAAAAGGAGGCCCAACTCTGTGCTTCTTTCCCAGGACTATACTACCTGTATGTGAACAGGATCCCCAACAGCACAATGGCTAAGGGCTTGGTGGCTAATCAAAAGGTTGGCGGTTTGAACCCACCCAGCAGCTCTGGAGCCAGACCTGGCAATCTGTTCCTGTAAAGATCAGAGTCTAGGAGACCTTCTGGGGCAGCTCTACTGTGAGTTCTACATTAGTGAGTCAAACTCAACTTGACTGCACATACCACGTAATTACCTTTCCAATTTAAGGTCTCTTGTGAAACACTTTATAGGGTTAAATTAATATATCGGTTAAGACCATTATCCATACTTGTATTTTTTTCCCAAGACCATATACAAATCAAAAACCAAAACAAAACCCACCGCCACTGAGTCAATTCTGGCTCATAGTGACCCTGTAGGACAGAGGAGAACTGCCCCCTAGGTTTCCAAGGCTACAAACCTTTACGGAAGCAGACTGCCTTGCCTGTCTCCCGCTGAGTGGCTGGTGGGTTTGAACTGCAGATTTTTGGGAAGCACCAACAGAGATCCTAAGGCTGAATATAGGGCAGAATAATGGACATAACTGTTTTTTATGATTTTCTTTAAAATAAGTTGTTCTTCTGTGGATTCTGGGGCAACCTGCGACAGTGGTCCTGACAGCTAGAGGGAAACAGTGCAAGTTATCTTCAGGGGCAGCAGGTGAGCCGTCAGAGTAAACCTGCCCCGTGACTTATGGGGGCTAGTGCTCACAGAGGTCCATGCCCCCGGCCTCATAGAGCTGCTTACCCCCGCCTATCTGCATGTTCTTATCCTCATCCAACATGTGCACACAGACATCACAGAGAGGAAGACAGTGCATGTCAGGCCACAGTCTCTGGAGTCAACAGAGACACTGGGCATCTATAAGGAAGAGTGGGATGATCTGTCATGGAACATGGGGTGCTGAATATAGAAGCAGGACCGGACAGCACCTAGGGGAGTGGGCGGTGCTTGAAGTAGAACAAAACAAAGAAACCAAACTCATGCTGTCCAGTCGATTTCAACTCAAAGCGACTCCCTTTGGATTTCTGAGATGGTAAATCTTTATGAAAGCAGACTGCCCAGTCTTCCTTCTGTGGAGTGGCTGGCTGGTGGGTTAGAACTGCCAACCTTCTGGTTAGCAGTCAAATGTCTTAGGCACCAGAGCTCATTAATCAAGGACTCATCAATCAATTACTGAGCTGACTGATGGTGTATTCAATAGGGTGTGCTCAGCAGATCTGAAGGCAACTGTGATGTTTCACACTTAAAAAAAAAAAAAAAAAAACACTGCCATTGAGTCAATTTGGACTCATAGCATCCACTATTGGTTTTACACTAAAAAAAAAAAAAAAAAATTATAGATATCCTGAAATGCTGGCCTCATGAAAACAGTATGAAAAAGTCCAGATTACACAAACAACTTCAAATGAGTGCCAATCCCGTGGGCATGGAAATCACCCACTGGCCCTAGTTTGGGACAAGCACTCAGCAAGTTTCAGAACAAACAAAATGGTGAGAAAAGGGAGGTGCCAAGTGGTCCAATGTCATGCTGAGAAGTTTAGCCAGAGTTAGCCAGCATGCACTGAAGGAAGTGGCTTCAGAAAAGTGCGAGGTGACCAAGTCCACGTAGTCTGGGACACAAATAGCAATTACACGGAGCCCCATGAAGAGCTTCCGAGAGTCTTCTAGAAAGCTGGGGTCCCCTCCGCCAGTCACTGCCTTGCGCTGCCACCCCCTCACTGCCCTCTGAGAGATACACTCACCATCTAGGAAGCACCACCGTGAGGAGAGCCTCTGAGCTGAGAGGGCCCTGGGGAAGGAGCTGTCATGGTCCTGCAAAGAGACACACACATCCTCATGGCTGCCCTGGAGTAACTGAGGGCCTCCCCAACATGTCACTCTACCACCTGGTTTGCTATGAGTCGGATCCAACCCGACAGCAGTGGGCTTGTTTTTTTTTTTTTGGCATTCCCAAAGTGTGGAGAGAAGAGCCAACCACCACTGTTACCAGAAATAGAAGACCTCCTCTGAGATTGCTTTTCATATACCCACATACCCGTTGCCATGGAGTTGGTTCTGCCTCAGAATGACTCTATGGGACTGAGTAGAACTACCCAATAGTGTTTCCAAGACTGTAAATCTTTACAGAGGCAGACTGACACATCTTTCTCTCATGGAGCAGCTGGTGGGTTTGAACTGCAGACCTTTCAGTTAGCAGACAAGCTCTTAACCACTGTACCACCAGGGCTTCTTATAACAGATAATATCAAAATCCAAAGTCAAACCTGTTACCATTGAGTTGATTCCAACTCATAGCAATTCTTCTGGACAGAAAAGAACTACCCCATAGGGTTTCCAAGGCTGTAATCTTTACAGAAGCAGACTGCTACATCTTTCTCCTCTGGAGTAGCTGGTGGGTTTGAACTGCTGCCCTTTTGGTTTGCAGCTGAGCATTAACCACACCACCACCAGGGCTCCTTGCATTCCACACAGAATCTTTGAAAAAGACCCAAGACGCCTTCAATCCTTCCGTGCCTTCAATCCTTCCGTGCAACGTTCACAACTGATGCAACTTGGGGAGTTCGCTTCCTTCTAGGGACTTCTCTGTTGTCTTTTGTGAGCTAGGCTTCATTCACTTCTTTGTTCTCCACATAATTACAAGGCCATTGGCAAAGGAAGGGAAAGAATCAAGCTTCATCTAGTGGCCAGACTTGTGGCAACCAAGAAAACTCAGAGCCCATCAACACAAGCACCACATCTCCTAGGACTACAGGTTCATCTACTAGACAAGGCCATTCAGCTGCATGGAAGCCAAGGAGATCAACATCATGTGTTGAGATCATCTCCACCCTCAGCCTCTCCATGGACCCTGGAGTGCAGAGTGGAGGACAAGAAGGAAGAAGCATTGTACCCATGTGGCCCAAGATGGAATCATTCTTTCCAGCACAGGGCAGCCAGCCTGTGCTCAGCACTCTAGATGATTCTCACTTCTCTCTAAGACCCCGATGCTCCCTGTAATAGCTGACCTCAGGACCCTCAGACAGAAGCATGCCAATCCTTCCCTCTCGGCTTACACAAAAGGAATTCTCTCTTCTCCGATGCTAACCGTTTCATCCAGTCTCTGAATTATAGTCCTTCCCAACGTTGAACTTCTGTTGCCATTGAGTCAAGTCTAACTCATAGAGGCCTCATGCACAACAGATTGAAACTCTGCCTTGTCCAGCACTATCCTTACGATGGTTGCTAGGCTTGATCCCATCGTTGCAGCCACTGTGTCAATGTATCTCATGGAAGGTCTTCCTCTTTTTCGTTGACCCTCCCTCTACTTCTATAACGTGATTAAAACTCACCCCCAACCCTTAAACTCATCGAATCATCTGTCTTCAAATATTTCTTTCTCTAAAAAGTAAATTTCTTCAACTGACATCATCACATCTTCCGAGAGTTCTTTTGCTCTCTCCCTCCTTGCCTGCCGAACTCCCGAAGGCTTACGTTCCGCATCTCCTGGTCCCAACTCCCATCTACCCATGTCAGTCTTGCCTGCCAGAAGCCCAGCTCTGACACACCAATCTTCTCAAACTGCTCTCCAGAAAGCGGGCCGGGATCCCCATCCTCTTCCTGACTGAACAGTGCCCAGGAATCTCTGCAGTGGGTTTTTCTTGCAGGGAATGCAGGTTCCATCAGCAGAGGTGTTGACTAGGAACTGCAGAATGAAAACTGAAAGCATGCACCCTTTATAGTTCCAAATTTTCTGCAAGTACAACGCATTCATGACGAGGTGAAGTCCTGGTGTACAGTGGTTAGAGCTCTTGGATGCTAACTGAAAGGCTGGGAGTTCGAGCCCACCAGCCACTCCATGGGAGGAAGATGATTACCAGTCTGTCCTATAAAGATTTACAGCTGGAAACTCTCTGAGGCAGTTCTATTCTGTCCTCTAGGGACACTGTGAGTTGCCATTGACTCCTCAGCAGTGGGTTTGGTTTGGGCTTTTTTTTTTTTTTCAGCAAAGATTGCAGTCTTGGAAACCCTGCAGGGCAGTTCTGTTTTATCACATCAGGTCACTCTGAGTCAAAATTGACTTGATGACAGTGTGTATTTTATTATTATTTTGGTTTAAGTGAAGATCTGTGGAAGATAATCTGACACTGGGGGAAAAAAAACTCTCTAGTTTTTAAGACATAATTTGGAAGATTCGATCCCTAGCCCCACCCCTGTCTGCCAGTTTGTGTTACTCTGGTGGCTTGCATGTTGCTGTGAGGCTGAAGGCTATGTGAGTGGTATTTCAAATACCAGCAGAATCACCTGTGGTGGGCAGGGTTCAGTGGCGCTTCAGACTAAAATAGACTGGGAAGAAGAAAGGGGCCATCCACTTCTCAAATTACTGGCCACTGAAAACCTGACGAATAGCAATGAAGCATGGTATAATATATGACTGGAAAACGTGATCAACAGCCCAGAAGCACTGTCTGATAGAGTGCCAGAAGATGAGCCCCTCAGGTCAGAAGGCACTCAAAATACGACCTGGGAAGAGCTGCCTCCTCAGAGTAGAGTCAACCTTAGTGACATGGATGGAGTAGAGCTTTCAGGACCTCCACTGGCTGATGTGGCACAACTCAAAATGGGAAAAAACAGCTGCAAACATCCATTAATGATCAGAACATGGAATGTACAAAGTATAAATCTAGGAAAACTGCAAGTTGTTAACAATGAAATGGAATGCATAAAAATCAGTGTCTTGGGCATTAGTGAACTGAAATAGACTGGTTTTGGCCATTTGAGTCAGGCAACCATGTGATCTACTACTCTTGAGAATGACAAATTGAAGAGGAATGGTGTGGCGTTCATCATCACAAAGATTGTTTCAAGATCTAAAGTACGATGCTGTCAGTGATAGGATGATACCCATATGCCTACAAGGAAGACCAGTTAATACTACTACTCAAATTTATGCACCAACCACGAAAGCCAAAGACAAGGAAATTGAAGATTTTTACCAACTTCTGCAGTCTGAAATTAACCAAACATGCAATCAAGATGTATTGATTATTACTGGTGATTGGAATGCAAAAGTTGGAAACAAAGAAGAATCGCCAGTAGTTGGAAAATATGGCCTTGGTGATAGAAATGATGCCAGAGATTGCATGACAGAATTTTGCAAGACTAATAACTTATTCATTGCAAATACCATTTTTCAACAACATAAATGGCAGCTATACATGTGGACCTCACCAGATAGAATACACAGGAATCAGACAGACTACATCTGTAGAAAAGAGGTGATGGAGAAGCTCAGTATCTTCAGCCAAAACAAGGCTAGGAGCTGACTCTGGAACAGACCATCAATTGTTCATATGTTCAAGTTGAAGCCAAAGACAATTAAAACAAGTCCATGAGAGCCAAAATATGACCTTGAGTGTATCCCACCTGAGTTTATAGATCATCTGAAGAATAGATTTGATGCACTGAACACCAGTGACGAAAAGCCAGACATATTGTGGGATGACATCAAGAACATCATACATGAAGAAAGCAAAAAGTCATTAAAAAGAGAGGAAAGGAACAAAAGAACAAAATGGATGTCAGAAAAGACTCTGAAACTTGCTCTTGAACGGTGAGTAGCTAAAGCAAATGGAAGAAATCAAAAAATGAAAGAGTTGAATAGATTTCAAAGAGCAGCTCGAGCAGACAAAGCCAATCATTATAATGAAATGTGCAAAGACCTGGAGTTAGAAAACCAAAAGAGAAGAACACACTTGGCATTTATCAAGCTGAAAGAACTGAAGAAAAAAATTCAAGCCTCGAGTTGCAACACTGAAAGATTCTGTGGGTAAAATACTGAATGATACAGGAAACATCAAATGAAAATGGAAGGAATACACAGATTGACTGTACCAAAAAGAACTGGTCAATGTTCGTCCATTTCAGGAGGTAGTATATAATCAAGAACTAATGGTACTGAAGGAATAAGTTGAAGCTGCACTGGAGGAACCGGTGTAAAGCCCCCAGGAACTGATGAATACCTACTGAGATGGTTCAACAAACGGATGCCACCCTGGAGGCACTACTCATCTGTGCCAAGATTTGGAAGACCGCTACCTGGCCAACTGACTGCAAGAGATCCAATTTGTACCCATCCCCAAAAAATGTGATCCTACAGAATGTGGAAATTATCAAACAATATCATTAATATCACATGAAAGGAAAATCTTATTTAAGATAATTCAAAAACTGTTGCAGCAGTTTGTTGACAGGGAACTTCCAGGAATGGAAGCTTGATTCAGAAGAGGATGTGGAATGAGGGATATCATTGCTGATGTCAGATGGATCTTGGCCAGAAGCAAAGAATACCAGAAAGATATTTAGTTGTGTTTTATTAACTATGCAAAAGCATTTGATTGTGTGGATCATAATAACTTACAGATAACACTGAGAAGAATGGAAATTCCAAAACACTTCATTGTGCTCCTGAGGAACCTGTACATAGACCTGGAGGCTGTCGTTTGAATAGAACAAGGGGACACTGCACGGTTTAAAATCAGGAAGGGAGTGAGTCAGGGTTGTAGCCTTTCACCATACTGATTCAATCTGTGTGCTGAGCAAATAATCTGAGAAGTCAGACTGTATCAAGAAGAACACAGCAGCAGGATTGGAGGAAGACTCATTAACAACCTGCGACATGCAGAAGATACAACCTTGCTTGCTGAAAGGGAAGGTGACTTGAAGCACTTCCTGATGAAGAATAAACAAGTCTTCAGTATGGATTACACCTCAATATACAGAAAATGGAAATCCTCACAACCAGACCAGTAAGCAGCATCATGATAAATGGAGAGAAGACTTCAGTTGTAAATATTTCATATTATTTGGTTCCACAATTAACACCCATGGAAGCAGCAGTCAAGAAATCAGACATTGTACTGCACTGGTTAAATCAGTCTCACAAGACCTCTTTAAAGTGCTGAAGAGCAAAGATGTCTCTTTGAGGACTACAGTCCCCCTAACCCAAGTCATGGTGTTTTCACTTGCTTCATATATGTGTGACAGCTGGACAATGAACATGGAAGACCAAAGAGTTGAAGCTTTTGAGTTGTGATCTGGTGAAGAATGCTGAAAGTACTGTGGACTGCTGAAAGAACTAACAAATCTGTCCTGGAACAAGTACAGCCCGAATGCTCCTTGGAAGCACTGTCTCCTTGGAAGAGACAATGGCCAGACTTTGTCTTACCTGCTTTTGTCATGTTGCCAGAAGGTACCTGGAGAAGGTGTCATGGTTGGTGAAGTGAACGGTCAGTGAAAAAGGGGAAGGCCCTCAATGAGATGGGCTGACATAGTGGCTGCAACAATGGGCTCAGGTACAGAAAGGATTGTGAGGCTGGCACAGGACTGGGCAGTGTTTCCTCCTGTTGTACACAGGGTCCCTATGAGTCAGAGCTGACTCGACAGCATCTACAAGAACAACAACGTCCCTAGCCCTGGCCCGTAGTAAAACCAGGGGCAGAAACAGGACCTGAGGCAGCAGGAGGCCAGCCTCTGTGGAGAAAGCATGGAGTGGACCCTCATTAGGGATCTGAGATGTTCAGGTGCCAAGAGCCTTGCACAGTGCAGCTGTGCTGGCCACAATGAGCCTGGGCACTGAGCCACAGGTGCAGTTGGTCCCATGTGTGCAGAGGGGACAGGAGAGGATAGGACTCAGGAGAAGTGGTTAGAGAAGTGATTAGAGAGGCATCCTACGTGGCCCGGACTCCCTGGGGGTTTGACAATACACCTGCTGGCCCCTCAGATTCTCAGGAATTTTTTTTTTTTTTTTTATAAATTTTATTGTGATTTGGTGAAAGTTTACAGAGCAAACTCATCTTCCATATAGTAGCTCACATGCACTTTGTCTCATGACATTGACTAATCTCCAAGAATGCAACAGCTCTCCTTCCTCCCCATAGCTACCTCTTCCCCGTGTCCCTCCCTCCCATGCATTCCTGCTCCCAGAACTGTCTCCCGGTGCATACACAGCCCTTCTATTCTCCCATGATTTATCTCTCCAAGGAGTGCATCTACCTAATGTAAAATGTTCAGCTCATATGCCTGTCTTTTGTTTGGCTGGAAGCCACAGGAGTGGGTTTAATTCCAGACCTAAAGGGCAGCTAGGGTTCACAGTCTCAGGGGATCAGACAAGAAACCTGGTCCCCCTCCCTTTTCTTTTGTGATTTTGAGTTTTGTTCCACATTGTTCTCCAACTCTGTCCAGGATTTCCTACACAGATCCCCCTCCGAGTGGTTGACAGTAGTAGCCAGGCACCATCTAGTTCTTCTGGTCTCATAGTCGTCTAGGCTGAGGATCTCATGGTCTATCAGTACCTTGGACTAATTGTTTCCTTGCATCTTTTGTTTTCTTCATTCTTCTTTGCTGTGGACAAGGAGAGACCCATCATTGCATCTAGATGGCTGCTTGCAAGCTTTTAAGATCCCAGTTGCTACTTGCCAAAGTAGGATGTGAAACAATGTTTTTGTGTAGTATGTTATGCCAATTGATGTCACCTGCAACCATGGTCCTGAGCCTCACTCAGGCAATGTTAAATCAGTGGTTCTTGAAGCTTCAGCTGGGAGCTTGTTAGAAATGCATACTGCCAGCCCACGTCTACAAAGCCTTCTGGGGTAGAAGCCAGCCATGTGGTTTAACAAGCCTTTCAGGGATACTGGTATATGGCAAAGTTGTAGAATCGCTGGCCCAAGATCAGAAGACAAAAGGGACCAGGATCTATCTCATCAATTGAAACCTTGGGTATGCTGGGTTTCTGATACGAATTTAGTGAGCATGTGCTACAGAATAGAACTGCCTCATAGGGCTTCTTGGTTGTAATATTTAGGGCATAGTGGATAAGACATTTGGCTGCTAACCAGAAGGTCAGCAGTTCAAACCCACCAGTCACTCCATGAAAGTTAGATGGGGCAATCCACTTCCATGAAGACGTACAGCCTTGGAAACCAAATGGCGGTCTCTATGAATTGGAATCGACTTTATGGCAGTGAATTTGGTTTGGGTTCAGAACCTTTACAAGGGGGGTTCGAACTGCCAACTTCTCAGTTAGTAGCTGAACCACACAGCACTACAAGGTGCTACCCATTAAACAAAACAAAACAAAAACACAATCAAACTCACTGCCATTGAGTTGGATCTGACTCAAAGCAACCCTTTCTTGGGTTTCCAAGGTGGTATCACTACAGAAGGAGATTGCCCAACCTTCCTTCCGAGGAATGGCTGATGAGCTTGAACTGCCAGCCTTCTGGTTAGCAGTCACATACCTTAGGCACTATGCCACCAGAGCTCCTGCCCACTAAATAAGTGATCAGAAAAAGTCAGTCTCACTCAGGACATTGTCACAGCGTCACTACAGAGCCGACAATTTGGCTATGGATTCAGATAAGATTGCTCTGTCTCTTGAACTGGCTTTCTCATCCTGTCAGCTGGAGTCAAGGAACTCTGGACATGTGATGAATATTTGTTTACATAAGAATGATGTTTAGCACTTTGAGAATTATATTTTGACAGGCATGATATCCAGTTTAGCAGGAATGTAAAGTTTTAATGTATCAAATGTGCAAAGCTGCCAACCTCTCAATTTGGTGAGAAATGTAATTATAAACCATGAAACTTGAAAATGATTTGAAATGTTTAGGGCCAGCTATGAAAGCTAATAAAGATGTTACCAGTAACATGGCTGTCTCCCCGGAGGGTAGAAGTTGCTTCAATACCAAGGATAACTTCTGGAATTTTGATGTTGAGTAGGAAACATACAGAAATACCCTGTGACTTCCTGAGGTAGGAATTACATGAAAGGAAACAGAAATACCTAATGTGTCATTTAAGAGACCTAAAGATTGACACCCTGCTATTCATAAGGTTGTCAGTGGCCAGTTTTTCAGAAGTGGACCTGGTCACGTCCTTCTTGCTAGTTTGTCTTAGTCTGGAAGCTCCACTGAAACCTGCCTCGCCACGGGTGAACATGCTGGGATGCGAAATACCAACGGCATAGCCTCCAGCATCACAGCAACCTGTGAGCTACCACCGCAGGACACACGGACAGACTCTGAACCACTGTGGGTGCCCTCCAAGCCCCATCTGGCTCCAACTGTTGGTGTTAGAATGTCTGATTTACCAGAGTTCACCTCCTTTTCCTAAGGAATGGCTCTTTCAATCGTGATATTAATGTATTTCCTGGCTATTGCCAAATGCCATCAATTTCGGGGAAAGGATTTTGAGTAGGCTGCCTAAAGAACCGGAGACTAGTAACGAACATGGCAAAAGACGTTAGTTATTAGTACTGGAAGGCCCCGTTCACATTTAAGAAGGCCCTTTCCATTCCAGTGGGAAACTCTGGGGCTAACAACCTACGATCTGGGCAGCAGCATTCAAATGGTCCTGACACTGATGCATGGCTCAGACATGCCAGTAGGCGCAGTGCTGAATCACACGGTTCAGTTACGAGAAGGCAGTGGTCATGACGTTGAGGAGAGGTTGCTTATTCTTGCCTTGCTCCACCCCTTTCTTCCATTTCTTGTTACCCACCTACAGCTTCTTCCCCAACTCATGTCCATTCTCTGGTATTAAAGGACATGGAATGATCATCTAGACAAGGTATCAAATAATCTCTCAGTAACACTTGGTGACCAGTAACCTTCTCTTCATAATATGCTCACTTTTCACATCTGAGGATGTTCCATAAATACAGCTCTACTTGTGTTTCCCTTAGTGGTTACACACTAAATAAAATTCAGACCATTGGTATTTTGTATTGTTTCATCTCCTGAATGCATCTGACAACGGTTTCACCAGCAGATGGGGAAAGGCTCTGAGCAGTACAGATGATTAAAGAGTTCAGCTGCTAACTGAAAGGTTAGAGGTTCGAGTCAAAGGTTTGAGTCAACTCAGAGGTGCCTAGGAAAAAAGGCACAGCGATCTGCTTCCAAACGTCACCCAATGAAGGTCCTACAGAGCCCAGTCCGACTCTGACGCGCGTGGGGGCTGCGAGCTGGAATCAACTTGATGTCAGCCGGTCTAGCAGGAGAGTAAGGATGGACCCCAAGGCCGGACCTGGGCTCTACGGAAGCTCAAGGCTGGATACAGAAATACCCTCATCACTAAACCCAAGCACAAGTGGTCAGAAATATGCTGGCTTTGAGAATGCTACATATCACACCAAATCTGCAATGACCTGATTTCTGGTGGTTGTTGTTGTTGTTGTTATGTGCCGTCGAGTCGCACCAACTAAAACATACATACCTTTCAACAGCATCTGACTGCAGGTTCATAAGAAATGTGATTATGTGGACACAGGTACATTTCAGAAGACAGTCATGTAATGACCCGCATGGGGCCTCTAACCATCAAATCTACAGCCCTGGGGGAGGAGGGGTCATAACCGAGGGTTTCTAGACGTCTCCATCCTCTCACATCACACAGTCAAATCAATGGATCATCAGTGAGGTAAGACACTTGACTGGACCATTTGGGGATCTGTTTCTCCACCACCACCCCCAAAATGGCATCATTTCTCCCACTTGCTGTAGTTACTCTCCACACAATGGCAAGTTTCAGAGTCCCTTCTAAAGCTAAAGCAAATGAGAGAAATGACAAGATAAAAGAGTTGAACAGGAGATTTCAAAGAGCAGTTCAAGCAGACAAAGTCAATTATTATAATGAAATGTGCGAAGACCTGGAGTTAGGATACCAAAATGGGAGAACACATTTGGAATTTCCCAAGCTGAAAGAACTGAAGAGGAAATTTAAGCCTCGAGTTGTACTACTGAAAGATTCTATGGGCAATATATTGAATGAGGCAGGAAACGTCAAAAGAAGATGGAAAAAATACACAGATTCACTGTACCAAAAAGAATTGGTCGATGTTCATCCATTTCAGATGGCAAATGATTAAACAAATGGTATTGAAGGAAAAAATCAAAACTGCACTGAAGGAATTGG
>NW_006922000.1:1897009-1899628 GCF_000298275.1 Orycteropus afer afer
TTGACTATGCAAAAGCATTCAATTGTGTGGCTCATAACGAATTATGGATAACATTGAGAAGAATGGGAATTCCAGAACACTTAACTATAGTCATGAGAAACCTGTGCATAGACCAGGAGGCTGTTCAAACAGAACAAACAAATACTGCATGGTTTAAAATCAAGAAGGGAGTGCGTCAGGGTTGTATCCTTTCACCACACTTATTCCGTCTGAATGCTGAGCAAATAACCTGAGAAGGTGAACTATATGAAGAAGAATGTGGCATCAGGATTGGAGAAAGACTCATAAACAACCTGTGATGTGTAGATGACACAACCTTGCTTGCTGAAAGGGAGGATGACTTGCAGCACTTACTGATGAAGATTAAAGACTACAGTCTTCAGTATGGATTACACCTCCACATAAAGAAAACAAAAATCTTCACAACTGGACCAATAAACAGCATCACAAAAAAATGGAGAAATAATTGAAGTTGTCTAAGACTCCATATTACTTGGTTCTACAATCAACACCAATGGAAGTAGCAGTCAAGACATCAGATGATGTACTGCACTGGGCAAATCTGCTGCAAAAGACCTCTTTCAAGTGCTGAAGAGCAAAGATGTCTCCTTGAAGACTAAGCTGCACCTAACCCAAGCCATGGTGTTTTCAATCACTTCATATGCATGTGAAAGCTGGACAATGAACAAGGAAGACCGAAGAAGTGTTGATGCTTTTGAGTTGTGGTATTGGTGAAGACTACTGAAAGCACCATGGACTGCTAAAAGAACTAACAGGTCTGTCCTGGAGGAAGTCCAGCTGGAATGTTCCTTGGAAGTGAGAATGGCCAGACTTCATCTCACCTACTTTGGTCATGTTGTCAGACGGGACCATTCTCTGGAGAAGGATGTCATGCTTAGTAAAGTGGAGGGTCAGTGAAACAGGGGAGGCCCTCAACGAGGTGGACTGACACAGTGGCTGCAAATGATGGCCTCAGGCAGGCAAGGATCGTGAGGCTGGCACGGGACCGGGCAGCATTTCCTTCTGCTGTGCATAAGGTCGCTATGAGTCGGAGATGACTCAGCGGCACCCGACAACAACAGAAATGGTGTGATTTCGATTAATATAACTGTCACTTCTCTACAATGGAAGCAAGCGGACTGACATAGCCTTACCCGTGCCCTGCTCCTTTTTTATTTCAAATGCAATAATTTTCTAAATTGCATGCACTTTAAAATGAATGATATTAATAAAAACTCTTCATTTCACAAATCTGTGATATGTGAATTTTCTCTCCTGATAATATGCTAATGGGAAACCTGTTTCTTACGCTAAAAACAAACCCACACGTGCACAGCAGCTGGGTATTCCTTGCACGCACATTTGAGTCAACTGCATGATTTATAGGTAATTGGTCAGGAAATCATCTGCACCCCTATTTGGCACACACTGGCCAAACATGCCCTTAATTTACATTCAATTTCTCGGAGCTGCTGCACACATAATTTAATGAGGTCACACTGGCCCCATCACACACTCCAGTAGGTTATCCAATTAAGCAGCATTTAACTCCACCTTCATCGTGAGTGAATCTCTTGTCCTTTCAGAGAATTAGGATGTACGCAGAGGCGAAACAGAAGACCCAGTGAGTTGAGATGCCCCCACCCGCCCAAAGGCCACACTGTCCGGTCCACAGTCACCTGAGTTTTAAATTTTCCCTCTCACTCACCCATCCACATGTCTCCTCTGTTAGCCCCGACAGCTCCAAGTTGCACGCCAATTTCTCGTCATTTAGTGGTCTAGGATGGCTAGGAATATGTGTTTCTGTGCCTCGGCGCAACTAGAGCTCCAGTGAGTAGAGCTGATAGTGTCCTTTCTGTCTTTGGAACCCCTTTCCCTTAAACCTGCATTTGCACTCCACACGTCCCACAGCAGAACACAGCACCAGGATGCTTGTTCTTCAAACCAACTTCGAAAGATGAGAACAGTAAGGGCACGAAAGAAGATGGAAATATTGTCCAACAATTTCAAGAGCTCCCTTTTTTGTGAGAAAGTCCTCAATCAACAATGGCCGTATCTCTCCTTCTACCTACTGCTGTGAAGTAGGTAGTACTGCCTACTCATAAAGACCCTTCCTTGGGTTTCTGGGGCAATATCACTATGGAAGTAGATTGCCCAACCTTCCTTCTGAGGAGTGGCTGTTGGGTTTGAACTGCCAGTCTTCTGGTTAGCAGTCAAATGCCTTAGGCACTATGCTACCAGAGCTCCTCTTCCCCCCCCCCACCTGTCTAGCTATCCATTCATCCACACACCTGTGTAAGTATGTATAGACATTGCAGTAGAATCAATTCTGCCTCACAGAGCCACAGCGCCCCTAGAGGACAGAGTAAAACTTCCCCATAGAGTTTCTTGTTGTTGTTGTTGTTGTTAAGTGCCATCGAGTCGTTTCCGACTCATAGCGACCCCATGCATAGCAGAAAGAAACACTGCCCGATCCCGCGCCAGCCCCACAATCCCTGCTATACTCGAGCCCATCATCGCAGCCACTGTATCAATCCATCTCCTTGAAGGCCTCCCCCTCTTTCATCAACCCTCCACCCTACCAAGCATGACATCCTTCTCCAGGGAATGGTCCCTTCT
>NW_006922000.1:1901638-1908332 GCF_000298275.1 Orycteropus afer afer
TGCAGCAGTATATTGATAGAAAACTTCCAGAGGTTCAAGCCGGATTCAGAAGAGGATGTGGAACAAGGGATATCATAGCTGTTGTCAGATGGATCTTGGTTCAAGGCAAAGAATACCAGAAAGATGTTTACTTGTGTTTTATTGACTATGCAAAGGCATTTGATTGTGTGGATCATAGAGTTTCTAAGGCTGTAATAATCACGGAAGTAGACTGTCTCATCTTTCCCCCAAGGAGCAGCTAGAGGGTTCGAACCACTGACCTTTTGGTTAGCAGCCAAACGCTTAACCACTGAGCCACCAGGGCTCCCTGTAGATAAACAGATTGCAGCATGCTGCCTTACCTGTAACAGCAAACAGGCCTGGCCCTAGGCACGGCTTAATGTAATTTCTCATTTGAGCCTTTCCAGGCAGCTTCAATCCAGCCTGAAGAAATAACATCCCTCCAAGTTCCTAGCTGGCTCCTACCCTTCTCTGTGACAAGATAAATGCGTTCCCAAGAGACTGCTCAAATTTGGTTCACCCCATCCATCAAAGGACTCGTCTAGAATCCGGAAAGCAGATGAGGGAGGAGGCGATTTCGGAGATGAATGAGCGGAGCGAGGGTGCAGAGAAGGGCACGGATGTGATGTCTGAGTGCACACGCTGCTTCCCAGATGCAGAGGAGACAGAGCTCCGAGGCAGCCCGCTCAGACGCCCCTCTGGGAGGGGAGCAGCAGCTACACAGACAAAAACAGGTCAGAGGACAGGCGAGCGTGGCTTAGACTAGACCTGACAGAGGGGTCTTTCTAATCCAAGTGAAAGACTTCGGCGCTACTCCGGGGGCTTATGGGGACTTCTGCAAAAGGCTGCATCTACTTTGAAATACCTCTATCAATCCATTGTGATTTTTAAAGTAATTTAATTCTTAGAGAGAATGGATGGATCCATTATTGTACCTGGTATTTAATCATGCTGTACTTACTGAAATCTCAGATTATTAACTCATCCTGTCCTGGAAATCACACCTCACACGCCAGCTCCATCAGTGCCCACAAGGGCAGGACCGTGGAGCATGGGGAAGGGTGCTTGCACTGGTGCAACTGCCCAGCTGCCTCATATTCTTCCCTCCTGGAGCCAGAGATGCTGCTCGCTAGTTTCTTTCACGACTTTTCCTCCTTCTGCTTCTTCTTTTTTATTTTTTTCCACTTTTTATTGCGATTTGGGTGAAATCTTACTAAACAGATTCATTTGGTACTCAACAGTCCACACTCTGTAGTTTGGTGACACTTGTTACACCCCCACAGTGTAACAGCTCTCCTCCCACTCCCTCCCTGAGGTTCCCTGTCCCTGTGTCTCTCGTCTGTGCGTCCTGCCTCCCTACCTTCCTCCTGTGCAAATGCTGCCTTGCTGGTCCCCCATGGCTGATTTTTCTAAGGAGCGCATCACCCTGGTGTAGGTGTTTGGCTTGTAGGCTTGTCTATTGTTTAGCTGAGAGTTTAGCCATGGGAGTGAGTTCAATTCCAGGCCTGAAGGGTGACTAGGGGCTACAGTCTCGGGGGTTGCACCAGTCTCTATCAGACTAGTAAGCTTGGTCTTTTTTATAACTTTGAGTTTTGTTCCTCATTTTTCTCCCACTCTATCCAGCATCTCCAATTCTGATCCCTTTCTGAGTGGTTGGCATTGGTAGCTGGGCACCATCTAGTTCTTCTGGTCTCAGGGTTATACCGGCTGAGGTTCTCATGGTCCATTAGTCCTTTGGGCTGTTTACATATATCTTTGATATTCCTCACTCTTCTTTGTTCTGGACAAGGAAAGACCAAGAGTTGCGTCTTAGATGGCCACTTGTAAGCTTTTAAGACCCCAGTCACTACTCACTGAAGTAAGATGTAGAAAAATATTTTTATATACAATATTGTGCTCACTGAACTGATGGCCCCTGGGACCATGGTCCCTAGCCCTCAGGCCCAGTGACTCAGTCCCTCAAGATGTTTTGTTATGGCTAAGAAGTTATCCTAACCGTGTCTCCTATTACCTTTAAACTGCAACATGGGCATTTTCTTCCTCTTTTTTATTGTCTTTCTTTTCCTTGGGGGCTTGTTCCTCATATAGGCCAGCGGCCCCCAGTCATGTCCTGGCTCTGGGTTTTCTTAAGCGTCACACTATGGACATTTGGGGCTGGGTGAATCTACCTTGCAGGGAGATGTCTTGTGCATTTTAAGATGCTTAGTAGCATGCTGGCATCTACTGGATAGATGCTGGTAGCGCCACCTCTCTGCTGCAACATCCAAAACTACCTCAGATGATGCCAAATGTCCTATGTGGTGGACAAAGTCTCCTCCAGTTGAGAACGTCCGGAAGGCTCGGGCCTGCCTGTATTCTCTAGTTAATTTACAATTTGAGGGTCAGAAGGAATATAATGAAGTCCAAGGAAGGAGGAGAGAAGGAATTACCCCATAGTACGAGGCCTTAAGAAACGTTTCTATCGAACACAGGTAGAGTCCGAAGGCTCTCTGAGTCCCGGCTGATCTGCCAAGCTCAGAAATATCCCGACTGGGTGAGCACCACAGATTGACGTGTCTGATGGATCGGGTACAGGTTCCCTGAGATGTCATTCGGATGGAGGTGGCTTTGTGTCTTCACCTCCAAGACGGTGCAGGCAGGTATTGTCAGCAGGCTGTAACTGCCCGGCACACTCCTGCATAACCCTCACTGCCTCCTTAGGTTAATGCAGGGTGTCATTTCTGAACATGGTGCTTAGTGGGCAATTCATCCTGACTTAGAGAAAGGAAGAAAGCAAAGCAGTGACGTGCTTAAGGGGCTCGGACCTGCCGCCCGGCTCACTAACAAGGTATCCGGGGGCCTGGCACGCCTTTCCACATGCTGTCTTCCTCTCGAGTTTTTCTAGCCTGAGAAACCACTCAACTAAAAGTCCAACTGCAAATTAGTGAGCTGGCAGGCACTTCACAAATTTTTTTTTTAACTTCCCGGGGTTTATTCCTTCTCTTGTCAATTCCCCAGGCATATGTAATGCCAGCTCATATCCAGGTGAGGTCACTACAAAGCACACAAGGCCCTTGGTTGCCCTTCATTCTCACAGTTCCTCCTGCCCCACTCTCCCCACAGCCTCACCAAGGCAGATAGAGATGCTGACGGTACCAGCTTCTGCATCAGAATGGGGAAAGACCAAGGATTCAACTTCCTGCCGGCTGCTTTTGTCAGTTTTGACATCAAACTAGCAGCCCGTTTCTCCTATGTATTTCACATGCATCCTCAGAAAATTCCAGAAATCAGTCCACAGCATGCAACAGCTGGCCTGCTGTTCTGTGACGCCACACACCTCTCCCAGCAGGGAAGGATGCAGGAGCCTCCCACAGAATGGGCATTGCTGGGGCCCTCGAGAGCTTTGCCTGTGCCCTGGCCGTGGTGGGGATGCTGTGCCCGAGGGGTCTGAGGCCGGCCTGAGAAATCTATGCTCAGAGGCCTGAGCAGCACAGTGGAGCCCAGGAGTTGGGAAGACACTGACCTCCCAAATTCTGCTGGGCAAAGGACGTCTGAGGGTTCTCCTGTGGATCTGACGGGGTCATGTTAGAGAATGAAACACAGGGGGCTTATTACAACCTGTGCATTGGACCAGGAGGGACCAATCAGATTGCCTATTAGGGTTCATGCTAATGGTGTGGGAACAGGGAGTTCTCTTCCCTGGATGTGGAGGAGGAAGGCGTAGCCCTGGTGCTAATGACCGCCATCTTGGGCCATGGAACCATTCAGCACAGAGGTGAAACTGGCGCAAGGAGATCAGAGCAGAAAGATGGTCCATGACCATGACCAGATGGTCCGTGGCACACACCCTTAACCTGGACTCCCGCTAATGTGAACCAGGAGACTCTGTATTACGCTAGCCTGGGATTTCTGACATTGGTCACCGAAAGCACAACATTTTACAATCTGTTTCAAATCTGTAGGCCAAGTGTGTGCTAGATAGACCTGTCCAAAATCAGCAAAACGGGAAGGGCTCAGAATGACACCCTCACTTTCTTCTTCCTGGGTGAACACTAGGGAACATGTGGACGCAAAGCCAAATGAGACATTCCCTGAAAGATGGACTTCTCTGCCCAGAAGGTAAGAAACAGGGAGAGGTATTATGTGTTACCTGGTAATGAACTCTCTGGGAGTCAGAAGAAACAGACTGCAGGTCCTAATGAGAAAATGAAATAAAAAAAGAAAAATCCATTCCTTAAAGTGAGTTTGAACAAACGTCCCCCCCCTCAGCTTTATGCACCGAATTCCCAGGAATGTGACTAAGCACAGGTGCAAAGTCTGTGTTGTGGTGGTGATGGTTAGTTTCTGCTGCAGCGATTCACACTCATGCGAGCCTGTGTGTGCAGCGCAGAACTGCTCCATAGGGTTTCCAAGGCTGTGAGCTTTGGAAGCGGACTGCCAGGCCTTAGCCCTGAGGCACTTCTGGGTGGGTCTGAACCGTCAACCTGCAGGTTAGCAGTCCAGGGCTCAACCATCTGTGCCATCCAGGGGCTCCGAAGATCTACTCACCCAAGTGCATTCAGGGTAAATAAAGAAGATAATGCCAAAAACAGTAAAAGCAGAACACGCCGGACTGAGACAGGAACGGTCACTTAGCTGTGGAAACTTACAAATCCTCAACGTAGTTTAGGGGTGACAGATGAATGACAGACATCCAGGGCGGTAACGGGCATTTGTTATAGTAAGTTGGGATCACAGGTAATTTACACTCGAACTATGGCATGGGAAGAAAGCTTTGAAAGTCCCTTGAAGCACTTAGAAAGACGGTCCTCACTCGGACCCCGTCAGTTCTGCCATCATCACTGTGTGTCCACGGGTCACTTGCTTGGCTCACCCACGTTTCCCTAGATTGCTTAGGGAAACCCACCAGCATCTCTGCATTGGCACCAAGTGCCAGTGACTGGGCTGAAATCAATGAGGCTACACTGGCAGAGTCAGGAAGCCGGCTCCCTTCATGATGTTTCCATAACTAAGGGGTCGCCTCGGTCATGTCCCGCGGCCGTCCTTGTGAACGATGCTGATGTCAGCATCCTGGGGGCCTTTGTCAACTTACTCACTGGCCCAAGCTAGGCTTAAAACTTCTCCTCTTGATCTGCTGAATTCTGTCCTTTTTCTTAGACTCTTATTTTTGCTGAATATTGCTGTGCTGGGCATGCCAAGAAGGCAGTTGTTAACAAAGTCAACTGCACACTTGTATTTTTGTTAACAAAGTTACCTAAATGGTTAAAAGAAAAGAAAAAGAAAAAATAGGTTTGGCACCAATTCTGATTAACTCTTGAGTGACAGGTCTGGTGTATAAGGTTCTACATTAGACAAAAATGCTATTTGGAACAAGGAGACATTATGTGTTCTGGAGGCACTCTGCTGTTGTAGTGGTTAAAGCACTCAGCTGCTAACCAAGATTGCTGGTTTGAACCCACCAGCTGCTCCCTGGGAGAAAGAGGCGGCAGTCTGCTTCCATAAAGATTGACAGGCTTGGAAACCCTATGGGGCAGTTCAACTCTGTCCTATAGGGTTGCTATGTGCTGGAATTGACTCGAAGGTAGTGGGTTTGAGTTTTTGGTTTTATATACTCTGGGAAGATAAATTTAGACCTGAGACACATGTGAACAAATTCACCATGTGAACATGTGGTAGCAGCTGTCCTCAGCAAAAACAGCTAAATGCAGCCCCAAACCCAACAGGTGCGCACTCTTTTCCCACCTGGATCAGTGTTCAAATTCTGCCATTTACTTCTCAGTGTTTTGCATCCACAATTCCATCTCCATCCTCAACAAAGCTGAAGGGAGACACCTTAACAACCACTCACATCAGCGTACGCCTCCCACCCAGACATATTCCCACACTGAGAAACTGAGTGTGGTGCTCCACACTGAGGGGCTACCCCATGAAAGGACGCTATAGACCTTACTTCATCTGTGATAGTTGTTTCTGTAGACTGTGTTGTCGGGGAGACAGGTTCTCAACCAGGGGACAGATCAGAACCCCCTCAGCAGTGTTAGCAACGCACCCCACAGAAGACTCTCCCATGTGCCTTCCCCAGAAGAGATCAGGAAGTCACTATATGCTTTTTGCCATGTGGGGAACAGAGACAGTCACTGCTCAAGTTGTGCAAGTAACAGCCCATGACAACCGTCACGATGGGTTTGCGTCCCCTGGCTTTGCAGGTCAGTTCAAATTCAAGGCAATTCCATGCATGCGATTCCTGTCCTGTTTCTCAATGGTAAACCAGATTGAGGGGAAAAAATAATAAAGGGATGTTTCTGTTGTGTCTGACTCAAAATTCCATGAAACATTAACAGTGTTTCTTTCCCACAGAAGCTACTTAAAAAAAAACCTGTTTCTGACAAGTCTGTGATAGATAGAAAATGTTTTTTTTAAACTTCAATCTCAGTTTTCTTTTATTATTTATCAGTGCCCTTTATAATCATGTCTAACTCAAAAATTATAGGTTTGTCATCTGGCAAGAATGAGCCCTGGTGGCACAGTGGTTAAGTGCTCGCCTGCTAAGCAAAAGGATGATGGTTCAAACCCAGCAGCTGCTCCGTGGGAGAAAGATGAAGTGGTATGCTGCCGTTGAGATGACAGCCTTGGAGACCCTGTGGGCAGTTCCACTCTGTCCTCTAGGGGCGCTGTGGGTCAGAATGGACTCCACGGCAGTGGGTGTGGTTTGGGC
>NW_006922000.1:1908811-1910207 GCF_000298275.1 Orycteropus afer afer
GTGGTTTGGGCTTTGCTTCTGTGAAGACTGACAGCCTGGGAGACCCTGTGGGGCAGTTCCACTCTGTCCTCTAGGGGCGCTGTGAGTCAGAATGGACTCCATGGTAGTGGGTGTGGTTTGGGCTTTGCTTCCATGAAGATGACAGCCTGGGAGACCCTGTGGGGCAGGTCAACTCTGTTCTACTGGACAGAGGTGCTATGAGTTGGATTCTACTTGCTGGTAGTGAGTAGTCAGGCAAGAAAACAAGAAGGTCCAAGCTACAATTATGGAGCACACCAGAGTAACCTCACCCCACAGCTAACCCTAGGCAAGCCTCCTTCCAGGTCACCCACTTCTTGGGAAGAAAGCAGGGCTAGGAGAAGAAGCCCTGATGGTGCAACAGTTAAGTGCTCTGCTGCTAATGGAAAGGCCAGAGGTTCAAACCCACCCAGCAGCTCTGAGGAAGAAAGGCCTAGAGATCTGCTCCCACAAAGACTACAGCCCAGAAAACTCTATGGGGCAGGTCTACACTGTCACATTGGACTATGAGACGGACTCGACCCCACAGAACCCACAACTATCGGGGGGAAGATGTGGGATGTGCCTAAAGGACAAACATCAAACCCATTATCATCGAGTCAATTTCAACTCATAATGATCTCTGGTGGCGTAGTGCCTAAGGCATCTGACTGCTAACCAGAAAGCTGGAGGTTCAAACCCACCAGCCACTTCTCGGAAGGAAGACTGGGCAATCTACTTATGTAGTGATACCGCCTCGGAAACCCAAGGAGGGCTCACTACAGGTGGAATTGACTTGACGGCCCTGCGGGACAGAGTAGAACTTCCCCACAGGGTTTCCAAGGCCTAATGTCACGGAATTAATTTTCACAGGAGCAGACTGCCACATCTGACTCCTGTGGGGCAGCTGGTGGGTTCGAACCTTTGATTTCGGGTTAACAGGTGACCACTTAATCACTGCGCCACCAGGGCACCCTTTGCTTAAAGGACAAGGCCACCACATTTCCACTGCCTTTGGCAGCAGACAGAGATGGCTGTTGATGGCTGACAGAAACGAGAGGCTGAGGAGAAGACAAGGTGGACGGAAGAACTCACCTCCTGCAGGCGGTCTATGTACATGCGGCACGTCTCCAAGTCACAGTCTCCACGGACGACAAGAATGCCCAGAGGGATGGCTGAGGGCAGAGGAGAAGGAGACTCTCAGATAATGCCGGTACCTCCGGATCAGCACAGCCGACTTCTCAGGAGTAAACAGTCATGAACAGCACGGGGGCTTTGGCTGCCTCCTCTCATCGAATTAGCACCTCCCTCCCCGGCCATGACCGTTTCAGCCTCTTCAGGGCGGCCGCATGCTGGCCACCTGGCCTGCCTTTCGTTCTACCTCAGTGACTCTCATAAG
>NW_006922000.1:1910862-1911518 GCF_000298275.1 Orycteropus afer afer
GGCTGATGGTTTCTGCCTACATTTGCAATACCCAGCATCGGGTTACGGGCTCTGCTCTGTCCCAGAGAGGAATTAAAAAGTCATGGTTCTTGTCTCTCACTCCTTGCCCCACTGAAGGATGCCTGGGCTTAACCTTCTGTCCACGTGCAAGAGACAGTTCCTTATTGGCCAGACTTGAGCTACCCAAGGCACTGCTGCGCCCTGGTGGCAGATATCAGCACTGCAGGCATGACATCTTAAAAAAGTAAAGCAAAAGCAACGCTTCTATTCTAGAAAGCTCACACTTTAACATCCAACTGATTTTAAAGATGGTCAGTGGCAAGTGTGGTGGTAGCCGTGTCAGGGAACAGTAAACAGCAGCTAGGGTAGGCACGGAGTCCCTGGGGGGTGCCAAGGATGAATGGGCGTGGCTGCTAACCACAAGACACCTGGGAAGAAAGGGCTGATGATCTACTCCCAGAACATCAGCTCCTGCAAACCCTCGGGAGCACATTTCTACCCCGACCCACATGGGGTGGCCACGAGTCAGAATCCGCTCCACGGCAACTGCTTCCTGGTTATGTGACTTATAAACATGTCCTATTTAGATGGTAGCAAATGTAACACAGTGGCTTGAGTAGAGAACCTCATACTCAGAAAGGCACGAGAATCACAAA
>NW_006922000.1:1920158-1934484 GCF_000298275.1 Orycteropus afer afer
CAATCTACTTCCACAGTGATACTGCCTCAGAAACCCAAGGAAGGGTTGCTATGAGTCAGATCTGACTTGACAGCAGTGAGTATGGTTATTTATTTACTTATTTATTTTTGGTATGTTAGTTAGGAGTCCTTGACTGCTAATTAAGACATTGGAAATTGAAGTCCACTAAGAGAAGCCTCCAGAGAAATGCCTGGTGGTCGATTCCTAAAACATGAGCCACTGAAAACCCTATGGAGTACAGTTCCACTATGACACACATCGGAGTTAACTCAACGGCAAGTGGTTTGAGACATTAGACTAACTAAAGGGTTGGTAGCTGAAACCCACCAGCAGCTCCATGGGACAAAGATGTGGCAGTCTGCTTCCGTAACTATTTACAGCCTTGGACACCCTAGAAGGCAGTTCTACTCTGTCCTAAAGGGTCTCTATGAGTTGGAATTGACTCAGCAGCAACAGATAGATGGTGTTAGATGTTGGGTCACTAGATCGCTTCTAGAAGGTGGGGACTGTCCCTGTGAACCTGGATAGAATCCAAAGGCTTATTCTCTGAGGAGGGAAAATCAGGTGGTCTCTGAACTGGTGAGCAGCAGATGGAGTTGACAATGTGGTGACCTTATGGAAAATGGGGATTTCGTGACCTTCTGCAGAATTCAGAGACACCCCCCAGCCCTTTTCCCTCCCTGGGCTTCCCAAAAGCTGGCAGCCAGAACCCTATTTTGTTGGCAAGAGGTTGAGGACTCTTCTCTGGGGAATCTAAGAAACTCAAAAGGGAAATACACTAACATGGGGGCAAACCCACCCCAACTTTTGTAAGACCCAGGGCAAGAATAAAGAGAAACTCTCCCCAGTTGGAGACTCGTTCGTCCTAGGCTGGCTGAGGACAAAGGCTTTCCCTTCCTTCCCTCTGTGTCTTACCTGTGTCTTCTGATTCACACCCCTCCCCTTCTCCTACCAAAGTGCACTCTCAGATCCTTCCTGGTACTGAGGTAGAAATGCCTAATCACGGAATAAAGGAATAATTAGCCAAAGCACCTTTTTGTTTCAACATGTCTAAAGTTTGGTCTAATATGGTGAAGCTCTGACAAATCGAGGTACAAAAATAGCCAAGAAACCGTGGAGTTAGCTGGGGATCCATAACCCTAAGAATTTGATACCACCAATTACTTCTTCCCAGCCCCACAGAGAGCTCCCCTCTCAGGCTCACCCTGACCCCACTGAGCCCTCCTCCTTCCGTTTGTTTAAATGTCACATAATCTAGAATGTGATTAAATTAATTGCTTCAGAAATCCATTATACATTTCACATGAGCATGCTCTCTGGATTTTATGTTTGAAATAAAATGCCAACAGGTCATACTAATTAGTTTTGTCTTCCATACTTCCATATTTGAAGTTAGGACTACTTGAACTCATTATGCAAATGTATGCCAAAGGGTGCAGAAATTAACGCTTCAGCTTCAGCAAACTCAAATTCTTCTAGCAACCAATCCACAAGTGGACTCTTCTATAGACAGGAAACTTCCAATGCATATGTACACTGAAAGAAAACATGTATAATTTCTAAAATCTATATAAAAATCAAAAACCAAACCAAACCCACTGCCATCGACTGGATTCCAACTCAAAGGGACCCTACTGAGTTTCTGAGGTGGTAAATCTTTACGAAGCAGACTGCCCCATTTTCCTTCCGCAGAGCGGCTGGTGGGTTTGAACCGCCAACTTTCTGTTAGGAGTCAAATGCCTTAAGCACTGTGCCACCAGAGCTCCTTACAAAACCACCAATGCCATGAAAAGTCAGGGAAGAGATGACACACAGGCCCCAAGCTCTGGGACTGAACCGACCTCGGCGACTTCAGAGGCCGCCAAACGGAAGGTGCCTAGAGTTTTCAAGAAACTTGAAAAATATTTTCCAAAGATCAGGAGGTACCATGCAAAAGAGACATAAAATCATTTCCTCCAGTGGATTAATTATTTGCCCTAAGAAAGACAAAAGGTGACCACAGGCAACAGGCCCCTCAACCTTACTGTGGTAGAGCCTTGGTGGTGTCTGAACTGTGAGAACGCCAAGGAACCCAGGATGGATGGGAAAATGAGGTGAGCACAAAGGCAGATGTCCTGAGTTCCAGACTTCAAAACTCAGCTCGGGGAACAGCTGACTGAGCCTAACCCCGGGGCCCAGAGGCGAGAAGAGGCAGGAGAAGGAGGGTCCAGAAGTCACTGATTAGTGAAGAGGGCATTAGACCACCACTTCAGGCCACACCAGCCAGACTTCCAGCACGCATGTTCTTTGAGGAGGAGGGTCTAATTCACAGTGTATTTCAATAGGCATGGTCCTGAGTCATGTTACAAGGTTTCATGCTGTAGACAGACGATGGGATTGAGATGACAAATTTAGGCATGGATAGAATATATCTTCTGGGTGAAGAGGAAGATTGTAACAATGATGGCACCATGAGAAGGAGAGAGAAAAGAGGAGGAAAACATTAATGTAGTAACATCCCCGTTACAGCGTCTGGTGAGTATCATCACTCCTACTGTAAAAATAAGGAAACGGAATCCAAGCAAGATTAGGTGGCATGCCCTAATGTAATAACCACTAAATGGAAGAGTGCAAAGTCCATCCAGGTTTCTCTTGGCCAAGAGCTCCTGTTCCAGATTCCTCTTACTGTCCCTGAATCTTGGGTCACAGAGAAGAATGGGGTCTCTTCAACCTTCCAACACCAAGCTCAGCCAGGGAAGCCAGAACAGGTGACAGACTGACCCAGGAGCACTGAAGGATCACACACAGTGGGTGGAGCTACAGACACCTGAGGACACTCAAGAGGGGCAAAGCCAGGGTAACGACTCCAGGCCTGGACAGGGAGCAGGACCAGGCACTCAGAGCAGAGTCAGACATACTCTCAGGAACATCTTTGCAAGACTGAGGTCACTTCTGAAGGCACGCCACTCCCCTCTTTTTCCAACAGCCCAGCTTCCGGTGGTCTTCTGGACTGTGTATCCAGCTTCCTCGAACTGTTGGTCATCTCATCACAAACTGGTCTGTCACTTCAGGGTCAAAGAACTAAACTGATTCTACAGAAATGTACCTGCAAAATCCTGGGCAGATGCTAATCATTAAAGCAAAAGTGACGACGACTAGAGGACATGAAAGTTCAATCAGAATGGTATCAAAGATCACATGACTTGCCCTGCTATTAAAACCCTCGCATTAGAATTTCTAATAGTGGCCGGCAGCAGTGACTGATAGTTCCATAAACGTAAGCCTGTGCTACAGGTGAGGTGTGAGAGTTCACTATTCACACACACAAGGCTTTCGAAGATTTCCCAAGGATCTGTGATACAGTGTTTATTAAACATCAGTCGTCATCCTGCCTAGGTATCGATAGGATGATCAAGCAACTTGGTCATTTGAGCTATGATAGTTGTTTTCTTTCTTTTTTTAATTTTTATTGTGATTCGGGTGAAGTTGGCAGAGCAAATTCATTTTCCACACAGCAGTTCATACACATTTTGTTTCATGACATTGACTGCATTACCCATAATGTAACAGCTTTTGTCCTCCCTGTAGTTGCTTCCCTGTGTCCCTCTTTCCTATGCACTCCTGCCCCGAACTATGTCCCTGTGTAAATACAACCCTTCTGATCTCCCACGGTGGATAGTTCTAAGGAGTGCCCCTACCTAGTGTAAATGTCCACCTTATATGCCTGACTGTCTGATGTTTGGCTGGAAGCCACGAGAGTGAGTTCAATTCTAGGCCCAAAGGATGACTAAGGGCCATAGTCTCAGAGGGTCTCACCAGTCTCTATCAGACCACTAAACCTGGTCTTTATTATGGTTTTGAGTTTTGTTCCACATTAATCTCCCACTCTATCCAGGATCTCCTGCACTGATCACTTTCTGAGTGGTTGACAGAGGTAGCCGGGCACCATCTAGTTCTGGTCTCATGGTCATGTAGGCTGAGGTTCACAAAGTCTACTAGTCCCTTGGACTAACTGTTTCCATGCATCTTTGGTTTTCTTCTTTCTTCTTTGCTCTGGGTGAGGAGAGACCTATTGTTGCATCCAGATGTCCACCTGCAAGCTTTTAAGACCCCAGTCGTAACTCACCAAAGTAGGATGTAGAACATTGTTTTTGAGTAATATGTTATGCCAGCTGAGCTTGATGTTGTCCCTCAGGATCATGGTCCCCAGCCCACAAGCTCGTTCCCTCAGGGTGATTGCCTGTGGCTAGGAAACTGTCATAACTTTGCCCCCATCAGTTCTATTTACATGGGCATCCTTACAACACATGTAAACATGGATGTAGAATTACATGATAGCTGTTCTTGTACTGTTGTTTTTATGTGTGAGTCTCCCTGGTAAACAACTATATCCAGCAAAATCGGTTACTTTTGATCATTTTCATTACTCAAGGAGCTTGCTTGGCCTGTGAATCTTTTGCAGCAGATCACATGAAGACCCCCTGTGCAGAGAGGGCTCATGGTGTCTGCCTGTGGACAGGTACTGTGAAGATTAAGGCAATGCCTGTGCAGCATAGAATACCTGTAAGTCCATCCTCTATCTACCCCTCTGAGTTTCATTAGAGTCATCATTTGCTTCCTCCTGATGCTAACCCATGGGGACAGTGGTGGTTCGGTGGTAGAATTTTCGCCCTCCATGCAAGACCCCTGGGTTCAATTCCCAGACGCTACTCCTCAAGTGCAGCCCTCACCCACGTGACAGTGGAGGCTTGCGTGTTGCTGTGATGTTGCACGTTGTGTGTCAGTGGAGCTTGCAGACTAAGATGGACTAAAAGGAAGGCCCGGTGGGCGTCTACTTCCAAAACTCAGCCAGTGACATCCCCACGGATCACCGTGGGCAGCTCTGCCATCCCTCACGGCGATGTGCAGGACTGAGCAGTGTTGTGTTGAGGTATGGCCAGCTTCCAGGACCCCCTCAGTGGCAGCCACCAACAACCAGGACCTTCTATCAGCAGGTCCTGGTCACTCACGAAGCTCAAACCGACCCCAGCAGCCAAGAGGGAGAACTGCACAGCAGAGAATGTCTTGCACCAAAGCCTCAAAGCCTCACATCTAAACCAAAGCATGTACGTGAACGAATCAACCAAACCGAGGAGCAGAGAGGTCACGGCTGGCTGCGTGAGGACACAGCACAGGCCCCAGAGCCACAGCCTGAGAGAGGCACCTCCGCCACCAAGTCCAGGGAACCTGAGAAGGGGTTTTCGGAACAGGGAGGGCGCTCCCTGCAGCTCAGTCCTGCCTGCTGGCTGGCGCTGTGATGTGCACCAAGGGGCTCAGAGCTCAGCGTTTTCAGAAAGAAGGGATTTAATTATCTGCTCCGTTTGCTACTGCAGCACAATCTCTGTTAAAAGAGAACTGCAGCTAAATGGAGCCATTTACATATTCCAATCACAAACAAAACCACCTTCGGTGAGGCCATTCAAGGAAGGGAAGACTTTCCAAGCCTCTCAGAAAAGGCAGGGGTTTGCAGAGACTGGCTGGGAGCTCCTCTCTCTCCCCCCCTCTCCCTCTCCCCCTCCCTCTCTGTCTCTCTCTATGCACACATACACAGACATATTTACAGAGGCTCCTTGTGGCTAAATAAAACGGTGGTCACTTTCTGAAGACAGCAATAAATATAGGGTTCAATCAGAGAATGGTAAAGAACACTGAGCAACATGGTGGTGGGTGCTGGGGGCCATCGGGTTAGTCCCGCCTCACAGCCACCCCACGTGACAGCGCAGAATAGCCCACGGGTAATAACCTTGAAGGGAGCAGATCACCAGCTCTTTCTCCCGCGCAGTAGCTGCGTAGCTTAGAACATCCAACCTTCCAGTTAGCAGCTGAGTGCTTCATTGTTACAGAGAATAACTGCAGAATCAATGCACTTTATTTGACACTATTCAGACATAAGGGAGCTCTAGTGGTGTAGTGCCTAAGGCATCTGACTGCTAATTAGAAGGCTGGCGATTCAAACCTACCAATCACTTCTCCGAAGGAAGACTGGGCAATCTACTTCAGTAGAGATACCACCTCCGAAACCCAAGGAGGGGTCACTATGAGTCGAATCAATTAGAAGGCAGTGAGTTTGGCCTTTTTTTTTTTTTTGGTTATTCAGATGCAAAATTTAAAAACTAGAAATTCCTCTCAGCATCGATTTTTGATTTATCAATGTAATCAATACTATTTATTGCAGTATTCACTATTAACCTATACAAAGCAGTAAGAAACCACTTAATAAATAAACCATTCTGAGTTTTCCATGGACAGAACATTGCTAATATCAGAGAATACTAATACATGAAAAGTAAATATTGCCTACTTCTCAGCTATAGCATCCACACTATTCAGGAAGCCAAAGGGATGATGGGAAGGATTAAGGGGACAAAAGTAAAATCAAGGATGGGAGGGAGGGGAGTCAAGGAAGGAAGGAAAGCCCCAGTTAAGTTCACACAAGGTCCTACTGCAGTAAAACCAAAAAATCCAAACTCACTGCCGTCGAGTCAGATTTGACTCATAGCGACCCCTCCCTGGGTTTCCGAGGCGGTATCCCTACGGAAGTAGATTGCCCAACCTTCCTTCTGAGTACAGCAGTAAGGTGGGTCCTAACCCACCCAACCTGAATTGTCTTCCAAGGGAACATGGTAGGGGACAAGTGGCATCTTTCCATTTTGCTTCATTAGTTTCAAAGGTCACGGTCATCTAGGAAGTGAAATTCTCACTTGATGGTGGGTGATAATTAAATAGAATGAGTAGCAATTTTTCAATCCCTCCCGGAGGGGGGAACACAGGTCCATTTCACGACAACCTGCCATCATTAACTGTCCACTGCTAACCTGGAACCCACAAGCAGAAACTAATAGGCATATTAGCATTCAAACAGGAACAGCACACCCCACAAACTTGATACCTCACCTCGTCAAGCCCAGAGCCTGCCAAAATCTTCACTTGTGATTAAAAATGGCCCCAGGGTGTGAAGTCCAGCTGAGCTCAGCTGGGCCCCAACCATACTTAATTCAAAATGTCACCCACAAGATAGAATCACCCTAGGTGGTTCTGACTGCACTCCACACAAGGATAACATTTCTGAAGAGTGCTTTGTAGAAACTACTAGACTGTTTATAAATCCGGGTTTCAACGTAGAACAAAAATCCACCTTCTATCATGACATTAGGAGCTCTGGTAGCATAGTGCTTAAGGCACTTTACTGCTAACTAGAAGGCTGGCAGTTCAAACCCACCAGCCACTCCTTGGAAGGAAGATGGGGCAATCAACTTCCATGGTGATACTGCCTCGGAAACCCAAAGAGGGGTCGCTATGAGTCGGGTCCAACTCGATGGCACAGAACAACAACAACAACATCATGACATTATCTTAAATAAGAAAGCACCCCAAGGAGTGCTGGTAGCGTAGTGCCTAAGGCACTTGACTGCTAACCAGAAGATTGGCGGTTCCAATCCACCAGCTACTCCTCAGAAGGAAGGTTGGGCAATCTACTTCCATAGTGATACCGCTTCGGAAACCCAAGGAGGGGTCACTATGAGTTGGGTCCGACTCAACGGCACATAACAATAATAACAACAAACCCAAGGGCTATACAGCTCATGTTTTAAAACTCCTCTTAAACACTTATGGCTTTTAGAATTGTGGATAGGTCCTCATGGCATTCTTTTTCATTTAATTTGGGAAATGTGTATTATATATTCATACAAGGGATTGTGCCAAATGATTTTCAGGTGTATAAAACTCACTGCCATCGAGTCAGATCCTACTCATAGTGACCCCTCCTTAGGTTTCTGAGGCAGTATCTCTACAGAAGTAGATTGTCTAATCTTCCTTCTGAGGAGTGGCTGGTGGGTTTGCACCGCCAGCCTTCTGGTTAGCAGTCAAATGCCATAGGCACTCTTCAGCAAACAATCTGGAAGGAGTTTTGAGTGCCGGGGAGGAGGCTAAGAGTTGGCTGTACACTGCTGAGTACGGCCCAGCGCCTGCTCTCATGGACTTCCAGCTGCTGGGGGATGTGAAAGGCTCAGGACCATCCTTCTGATGATCTACAGTGTGGGGGGCATTCTGCTAGAAATGAACCAAGTGTGTTTAGGACCCAGAGGAGCTGCACGTTTCCCAGGACAGAAGGCAATTCCTCGAGGAGGTCTCTTCAGTCAAGAAAATGAGGTAGTCTGGACCATAAAAGATGCAGCTAATGGTCTCCTATCGTTGAAAGCAAAGAAGAGTGAGGGGAAAAAAAAAAAAAAAAAGGCATTTGGAAGCCATCAGCCCTAGGACACGATGGCCCTTGAGACCAGAAGAACTAGATAGTGCCCGGCTACCAATGCCAACCACTCACGAAAGGATCAAATCTGGAGCTCCTGGACAGAGTGGAAGGAAAAACATGGAACAAAAACTCAATAATGACCAGAATTATTGGTTGGATGGAGTCTGGTGAGATCCCCAATACTATGGCCCTGGGATACATCCTGGGCCTGGATAAAACTCACTCCCATGGGCTGGCAATAGTAAATAAGATGTACACCTAGACCAATGAACTCAGGGTGATGCACCCACATACTCTACGGAAACGCATCCCTTGGAGCAATCGACCATGGGGCACCAGAGGGGCAACATTCGCAGGAAGGAAATGCAGGACACACAGGAGCGCATAACTGTGAGGGGCATGGGGGGGGGTTACTGGGCAGGGAGGGGAGGAGACTGGGTTGGGGTTGGGGATGGTAAATGGGGAGTGAAACTAAATGTACACGTAATGCTGAATGTAAAACAAACTCTGCAATAAAAAAAAAGAAGAAGAAAAGAAAATGAGGAAGTCTGAGAGAGACAAGAGTTTTCCAGACAAAGGGAGCAGTCCAAGTCTTAGATCATCCTTAGATCCTGTTCTGGTTACCTAGTTCCACTCTGACAAGAACATACCACAAGTGGGATGGCTTGAACAAGCAGGAGTTTATTCTTACAATTTGGAGGCTTTAAGTCTGAGTTCAAAGTGCCAGGCTCTAGGGGCTGGGTGAAAGCCCCTCTACCTTGGGCTTCAACTCTGCCCCCTGCTCCCGGCCCACTGGAGCTGGAGGCTTTTCTTCACTCAGCTGCTGGCTGTTGAGGCTGACAAACGCAAGGTCCACACAAGTAAAAAGGCATAGTCCTGATATTACCAAACCACAGAGCAGACTATTAATTCAAGTCCATTGTAAGTCCCAAGGTCAGCAGAGCATAGCAGGCTGCTGGACAAGGACTCGGCTACATGCAGGGTCCAAGCATGTCGTAAACTAGAGACCATTCCCAAAACTGCTGCTTATACACGGGAAGCAGACCACATCCCTAAAGCAGCTACTCAGCTGCTTGTGGTAGATCCCACCATGGAGCTGATTCCCAGTCTCATCACGAGGAACAACTACCACCAGCTGCCCAGCCGCTCAACCAGGCCCAGCCGAGTTGAGGCAAACCTTAACTACTACTGACCCAAGAGCCCAAAGAAAGAAAAGAAAAAGTTCGGGAGTCAGGGAGGTAGGCAGGGGCAGAAGGCAGAGGGTGAAGGAGGCCAGAGGCTTGGTTTTCTATGCTGAGGGGCTGAGAGGCAATAAAGAAAATAGTCTCAAGGAAAAAAAGCCTCAAAAGGATGGGCAGATGGTAAGTGTTTTCAACAGAAGAGTTTGATCTCAGCGGCACGGTTTAGGAAAGTCTCCAGCAGTAACACAGAAGGCAAATGGATGGAAGACAAGGTGAGTGACAGGAAAGGAAGTGTGAAAGCTGTCATGGGTTGAACTGTGTCCACAAAGAGGTGTGCTGAAGCCCCCATCCCTGGGACCTGCGAACGTGACCTTGTTTGGAAACATCTTTGAAGATGGTATCAGTGAGGTCCACATGAGGGCATAATGGAGTATGGTGGGTCCACATCCGATCTGAGCTATGTCTTTATAAAAGAGGAGAAGAGACACAGAGCTGGAGGAAGGATGGCATGTGAAGACAGAGGAAGAGACTGGAGGGAGGCACCCACAAACCAAGGAACCCAGGGATCGCCAGGAAGCACCAACAGCTAGGAGCAAGCAAGGAAGGGCCACCCCTGGAGCCTTCAGGAGCTTGGTCCTCTGACGCCTTGATTTCAGACCCAGGGCCTCCAGAACTGTGAGGGAGTCAATTTCTGTTCTTACAGGCTACTCAGTTGGTGGTACTTTGTTACAGGAGCCCTAGGCAATGAGTACAGATGGTGGATGAGAAATGATGAAACCCACTGCTGTCGAGCGCCCCCTCCCTGGGTTCCCGAGGCAGTGTCACTATGGAAGTAGATTGCCCAACCTTCCTTCTGAGGAGTAGCTAGTGGGTTTGAACTACCAGCCTTCCGGTTAGCAGTCAAATGCCTTAGGCACTATGCCACCAGAGCTCCCAGAAATGATGAAGTTCTGCAATAAAGCAGTGGCAATAAAGATAAGAACAGGAGGACATAACAAGAGAAACAGTAAGGTCAAAGAAGCAACTCTGTGATCAACAAGGTGGCAAGAGGGAGAAGGAGCGAGGTGACCATGGTTGTTTAGAGTGGCCATGGCAGTAACCACCTCTCACACACTTGCTACCATCACAGTGGGCTCTGGCAGAAGAACAAAGGAGGCAGCAGAAAGAGATGATGAGACTAAGAGAAAACTAAGTGGCTTTGGTGATGATAGAGGACAAGGACCATTTGACCACGGGGCAAATGCCTCAGCGGGAATTGATAACACCTAAGATACTTGCAAAGAGTTTCTCAGATAGGATGGTGTGGCAATTAAGGTTGTGTGTCAGCTTGGCTGGGCCTGGTTCTGAGTGGCTGGGGAGCTGGATGTAGTTATTCCCCATGATGAGATTGATAATCAACCCCATGGTGGAATCTACTGGAGCAGCTGAGTAGCTGCCTTAGGGACGTGGTCTGCTTCCAGTGTACAAGGAGAAGGTTTGAGAAAGGTCTCTGCAGCTTTTTTGGCATGCTTAGCCCCTCCATGTAGCTGAGTCTTCATTTAGCAGCCTTCCATGTTTCCTGCTGATCTTGGGACTGCCTCTGGACTTGAACTAGTGGCCTGCCATGTTGTTTGGTAATACTGGGACTGTGCCATTTTATTTGTCAACCTTGGCCTTGTCATCCTCAGCATCCAGCAGTTGCTTAAGGGAAGAGACACCTCTAGGTGCAGCGGGCCAGGAGAAAGAGGCAGAGCTAAACCCCAAGGTGAAGGGGCTTTCACCCAGCCCCTAGAGCTGGCACTTGAACTTGGACTTCTAGGCTCCAAAACTGTAAGAGAATAAATTCCTGTTTGTTAAAGCCACCCATTTGTGGTATTTTCTGTTAGAGTGGCAGTAGAGAACCAAAACAGAAGGCGTTACATGGGAAACTGGGAGAGAAGATTCTGAAGCCTGGAGAAGTAGGAGAAAAGGAGACGCTGCGACACCATCCGTTGGTCAGACCACAGCTCTGCAGGAACTGAGAGCTAATCAGTAACACATCCTTTCTCTTGTCTCTTCCTAAGTCATCAGCATATAAGACATGGCAAGCGGAAAAGCAGAAATGAGAAAAAAAATCCAGACAAATGGAGGTCTGAAACCTAGCTTCTGAACAAAGATGAAGGAGGCAGATGGAGAATGGAACCCAGTCATGGCTACTGTTTGTGACGGCATGAGACTTCTTCTTTCGTTGTTCTGATGACTTTGCTTCATCTGCCCCCAGAGGTAATCCTGGAGGAAGTTTGGGCAGAAGGCCCAAAGCCTCTCTTTTCTAATAAGTAGTAAGAACCCAAAGGTCCAGATCAAATACCTCCATGGAATGTCATTAACTTCAATTTAATATGAAAGTTTACAAGCAGTGATATAAATACTTATTTTTGATGGAAGGAATACCATGTCAAGGAAGGCTCCTAATGCCACATGGAGCCCCTGGGTGGTGTAAATGGTTCACATACTAACTGAAAGGCTGACGGTTCTAACCCACCAAGTGACCCCTCAGAGGACAGGCCTGGTGATCCACTTCCAGAAGTTCAGAGCCTTGAAAACCCTATGAGGCAGTTCTACTCTGAAGCACATGGGTCGCCATGAGTTGGGATCGACTCAACAGCAACTAACAATGACCACAGCAGATGTCGCATGCAATGAAATTCTAGTACCATCAGATGGTTCCTGTAACTCTTACAGTTCATTCCCAGTGTTAAATGTGATAGAAGCTTTTAACTGAGACGTTTAGTGCACTTGACAATGGGCTTTGGAAAAGAATTCAATGTTTTTCATGGACATAAATCAAGGAGGTAATATTTGCAAAATTCTTAGGCATGAGAACACAGCACTCTTGACAATTTACTGCTAGTGTTCAAGTATTTGGGAAAAGATAATAAATACTGGACTATGACTTTGGAATCTTAGCTACATGGCTTGGCTGGCAAAAGAAATGTGAAAATCAAGATGAAATATTCAGGTTTTTTGGAGCCATGGGGGCTGGATGAACCCCTGAAACTACTGCCCTGAGATAATCTTTAAAACTTAAAGGAAAAATATCAGCTGAAGTTTTCTTAAAACAAAACAGTAGTAATAAAATGCCTGCTTTGAGCATTATGCCCTTTTAAGGTATATATGGGTCCAAAGTGACAACATCAACTCAAAAGACTAGATAGGACGTTAGAGGGTAGTGAGTTTATGTCAATGAATGGGGGATAAGGAGGGTGAGAATGGTTGCATAACTCGAAGAATGTCATCAATGTACTCACTGAATTGTACATGAAGAACCAGTTAAACTAATGTATATTTTGCCACGCATATTCTCAACAACAGTAGAAAGGCGAACTATTCAGTGTCTAAAAGCAAAGATTCATAACTACACCCCAAACTGGGATAAATATTCTACAGGATGATTACAGGCCCTGGTCTAAATCTCTTTGACAGTTTCAACATTATACTAACTATTCTACATGAGTGATGGGACAAGTCAACCGACAGACCCAAGGGTCACACTCAGTCATCCATTCCTGGATTTCTGAGTTGACTGGATACATACAGAGAATTATTGGCAGAAAGAGGTCCCCAAATCTTCCAAAAGTACCTCAAGTCTCTTTCTGGAATCAAGGAGAGTAAGCAGCTATGCATGTCCATCAGCTGCCATACAAAACCAAAAAAACCAAACCCACTGCCATCAAGTCGATCCTGACTCATAGCGACTCCCATTGGGTTTCCAAAGAGGTAAATCTTTATGAAAGTAGATCACCCAGTCAGCTGCCATACAGGGCTGTATTATAGGACAGTCTTGAACAAACACATCCCTGGTGTTGGTGCAACTGAGTCAACTCTCACTCACGGCGCCCTCGCAGGCGCAGAACACAACTGCTCCATAGGGTTTTCAAGGCTGTGACCTTTCTACCTTCTCAGGCACCTCTGAGTGGGTTTGAACTGCCAGCCTTTCAGTCAGAAGTAGAGTGCTTAACTGGATGTGCCACCCATGGACCCCATTCATAGCATCTGACATTCTAGGTCTATAATTCTGCCCATCAGTGACTACAGGACACTGGCAATGGAGCAGTGATTCAGAAAACTACTATTTATTGAGAAAAAGCATGGGTTTTACAATAAAAAATGGGACCCTTTGCAGGGGACATCAAGCTCAACTGCATAACATACTATACAAAAACACTGTCATACGTTCTGCTTTGATGAATAGCGACTGGTGTCTTAAAAGCTTGCAAGCAGCCACCTAGATGCAACGATGGGTCTCTCCTCATCCAGAAAAAGAAAAATGAAGAAAATCAAAGATGCATGGAAACAATTAGTCCAAGGGAGTAGCAGACCATGCCATCCTCAGCCTATATGACCATGAGACCAGAAGAACTAGATGGTGCCCAGCTACCACTGTTAACCACTCAGAGGGGTATCAGTACAGGAGATCCTGGATAGAGTGGGAGAATAATGTGGAACAAAACTCAAATTAATAATAATAATAATAATAAAAGGCCAGGTTTGATGGTCTGATGGAGCCTGGCAAGACCCCTAAAACTATGGCCCCTAGTCACCCTTCAGGTCTGAAATTGAACTCACTTCTGTGGCTTCCAGCCAAACAACAGACAGGCATATGAAGTGAACATTTACATCAGGTAAGATACACTCCTTGGAGTGATCAATTGTGGGAGAATAGAAAGGCAGTATTTGCACAGGGAAACAGCTCGGGGGGTGGAGTGCATGGGAGGGAAGGACACAGAGAAGAGATAACTATGGGGATGAAGTGGGAAGAGAGCTGTTACACTGTGGGGAACTGTAGTCAATGTCATGAAAGAAAATGTGTATGAACTGCTATATGGAAAATGAATTTACTCTGTAAACTTTCATCCAA
>NW_006922000.1:1935159-1964751 GCF_000298275.1 Orycteropus afer afer
GGCGGTTCAAACCCACCAGCCACTCCTCGGAAGGAAGGTTGGGCAATCCTACTTCCGTAGTGATACTGCCTCGGAAACCCAAGGAGGGGTCGCAATGAGTCGGGGCCGACTCGACGGCACGTAACAACAACAACAACAACATGGTAAATTAAAGTCAAGTGGGCTTACATAAGAAGGTATTTAAGTGGTATCACAAACAAATGGAAAACTAGTTTTTCCCTGTGCTATTAGTTACTTTATATAAGGACATAGGAACTTTCATCTTGAGGGAATGAATCACTAGGCCTAGAGGCTCAGGAACATAGTCTCAGGGGACACCAAGGTCAGTTGTCATAACAGAATCCACAAAGACAATGTTCTTCATCCTACTTTGGTGAGTAGTGACTGGGGTCTTAAAAGCTTGTGAGCAGCCATCTAAGGTGCAACTACTGGTCCTTCTCTGTCTGAAGCAAAGAAGAGTGAAAAAAATCAAAGACTCAGGAAACAATTGGTCCAAAAGACTAATGGAGCACGTGAATCTCAGCCTCCATGACCCTGAGATCAGAAGAACTAGATGGTGCCCGGCTACCACTGCTGATATCCCTGAAAGGGATCACAAGAAGAGGTCCCAGATAGAGTGGTGGAAAATGTGGAACAAAATTCAAAATCATAAAAAAGCCCAGGCTTATTGGTCCAACAGAGACTGGTGAAACCTCTGAGACACCCTTCAAGCCTGGAAGTGAACTCACTCCCCATGGCTCATCTTTCAGCCAAATGATAGGCCTGTTAGGTGAACAGTAACACCGGGGAGGTATGTGCTCATTAGAACAATCAATCACATAAGATCAAGGGGCAGCGATTGCCCAAGAACAAAGCTCAGAAGGCAGGAAGAGAGAGGACAGAAGGACAGAGAGGGAAACGGGAAACACAGGGAGGAGGTGGGAAGAACGCTGTTACCTTGTGAGAGTGCAATCAGTGTCACCAAACAGAATGTGACGGAACTGCTGGATGCAAAACCAATTTGCTCTGCAAAGTTTCACCCCAACCACAATGAGAAGTTAAAAAAGAAAACACGAACTTGACAGATAGTGATTACATGAGTATGCCCAATACCAGCCCCTCGGCTGCCTGGCCGTGCCATCTTAGCCTGCTTCCTGAACTTGTCTCTACCTCAGGTGCTGTGTCTGTAAAATGGAGTTAACAACATTCTCTCTCCCAGAAGGATTCTGGGAGGATTAAATTACATGACATGCATAGAAAGTTCAAGACCCAGCTTACAGTAAGAACGCATATATGGTAACTACTATTACTATTATCATGTTTTTAATAAACAGTGGATATACATAAGACAAGGAGTTCTGGTAGCATAGTGGCTAAAGCACTTGACTGCTAACCAGAAGGCTGGTGGTTCAAACCCACCAGCCACTCCTCGGAAGGAAGGTTGGGCAATCCTACTTCCATAGTGATACTGCCTCGGAAACCCAAGGAGGGGTCGCTATGAGTCGGGGCCAACTTGACGGCACATAACAAGAACAACAACATACATAAGACACAGACAAAAGGTAGGCAAGAACAGTAGAACAAACTGAGCACAAAACTCTGGCTCAATGTCATTCACGAAAATAGGAATAAACCTAAGCCCACGTGCAGAAGGACAGACAGTGCCTGTCAGAAGGTAGACTGACATCACTGAGCTCCGGGACAGATTTCAGAATGGACTGCCTGCCTGACTGAGGCCGAACCTCCGCCCACAGCCCTGTCATCCACTTACATGAGAGATTAACATCCAACTGTAAATGGCAAACAATAAGTCAGTGATTTTAGCCAACGTGTACGCAGTGCCTAAAGCACCTGACTGCTAACCAGAAAGCCAGCGGTTCAAACCTACCAGCCACTCCTCGGAAAGAAGATTGGGCAATCTACTTCCGTAGTGATACCGCCTCAGAAACCCAAAGAGGGGTTGCTGTGAGTCGGATCCAACTCCACAGCAGTGGGTTTGGTTTTGGTTTGGAAACTGTGAGAAAGTAAGTTTCAGTTTATCAAACATGCTTGTGATATTTCTGACAGCAGTAGATGACCAAAACAATCAATACCAGTCCTCAGTGTTGACAAACGTGCCATGATAACAGACAATGTTTAACGATGAGGAAACTGGGTGAGGGGTGTATGAAAACTCCACAGTATCTTTGCAACTTTTTTGGAAACCTAAAATTATTCCAAAATACATTCAGTGATGGATACCAGATGAAAGATTTAAGAGAATGTTTAGGACTTAAGGGAGTTTGGAGCTAACTGGCTAGAACACCCAATGTGGGAGTGCAGTGTTTTTATGTTCCATAGTTTCCAGAACTTTCCAGCCTCCTGTAGATAGCAGACACAATACAAGCAAATGGAACAATTCATTATGTTTTCTCCTCACGTCTGTTCTGTGACATGTATTATGTCTTCAGTTCTATTTGTGAAAGTAAGAAAGAGAGTCGGAAGGTGGCGGCAGGTGCAGTTTGAGGTGAGGAAAGACGTGCAGTGAGGGCAGCTGGCTGAGCCTGCCTCCATGGACCTGTGGACTGAAGGCAGTGAGACAGCTCTGTCTGGTCAATGCCAGCAACCGCAGCCACCACAGCCACCAGGCCTGGAGAGCATGTGCCAGGTGTTTCATATCTACCATTACACTTCACCACACTTCGCTATGAGGTGGCTCCCCATACTGCATTCTCCTTCTAAAGATCAGAGATTTGACCATTAGATAAGTAAGTTCCTTGGTCAAGATTGCAACTGGGATTCAATGACAAACATTTCTGACTTTTTCATTAAGTCACTAAGCCAAACAAAAGACAAGGAAAGCCCTTTAGGGCAATCACCCAAACACCTGGTTAGGGTGCACGCCTAACATCATTAGTGTTAACCAGATAAATCCTTGAAGGTCAGCAGAGGACTGAAAGCAACTCTAAGCTTTCCCTTCATTAATGGATTATGTGAGTGAGGTTTTATGAATGAGGCAACCTAAGGATAAATATGCCTGTCTTGAACACTTCCCATTTCAGTACCATTTCCCAAGATATGGAGTCTCTGGGTAGTGCAAATGGTTAATGGACTCTGCTAACCAAATGGTTGGAGGTTAGCGTCCCCCAGAGGAACCTGAGAAGAAAGGCCTGGGTATCTACTTCTGAAAACCTCAGCCACTGAAACCCTCTGGAGCCCAGCTCTACTTGGACACACATGGTGTTGCCATGACTTGGAGTCAACCTGACACCAACTGGGTTGTCTTCTTGGATGTTGTTGTTGTTGTTGTTATGTGCCGTTGAGTCGGACCCGACTCATAGCGACCCCTCCTTGGGTTGCCGAGGCAGTATCACTATGAAGTAGATTGCCCCATCTTCCTTCCGAGGAGTGGCTGGTGAATTTGAACTGCCAGCCTCCTGGTTAGTAGTCAGATGCCATAGGCACTATACTACCAGAGCTCCTTCTTCTCAGATATATACCTATATGTGCACACACACACGTACCTACATACACAGACCAGCAGAAAATGGGTTCCAACCACCTCCAGAAATACTAGATTCTATTATTTTTTCTTTTAAATTGGATGTCAGCAAGAAGAACAGTATCCTGAGATGTATACAGTATGTAAGAGGACTGCTGAACACTTGCCTGATATGTAACACGTGTTAGTCCCCGTCTAACTTTCAGAGAGGACATCTGCTTCCAATTGGCCCCAGACTGTCTTTTGCTATTTGTGTTTTAGGCCTTAGACTTCTTTGAATCATCATGGCATCTCAAAAGTGCAGAGTAAGCTCATACCAGAAGGAAAAGGAAGAAGTTTCCACGGAACAGAGTTCCATTTTGGCCACTATGAAGTTATTTTAGATATCAAAACTATCTACGCTGATGACACTCTCTTGGAGTTAGGAACACAACAGATTTTCAAAAACTGTTGCCCCTTTGCCTAGACTATCTGATTACGTTTGTTATCGACCTACTTACATACTTTATTTGGTTGATGCGAGTAGTTTTCTGCGCTCATTATTGCAGATTTGTTAACATTTTCTTTTCTTTTTAAATGTGGCCCCTTTCTGTTTGTGCTCTACCTCTTAAACCGAATAGCCGTCTTCACTCCCACAAGTCATTGCCATTATCTCGAGCTAATAAATCATGAATCCAGCGAAGAAGACATTAATTGCTTTACGTAAGTCTGAAATTCGCCAGCAAGAGCTGTGGGAGGCACTGGCAAGGACAGTCCACCCCCATTGGGGGACACCACCAGGTCAGATGGGACTAGGTGGAAAGGGTATGGGTCATATTTGAACTAGCATGCTCTTCTCTCTCTGGGCTGAATATAAGCCCAGCCAGGGAGCTCTGGTGGCACAGTGCCTAAGGCTGACTGCTAATCAAAAGGCTGGCAGTTCAAACCCACCAGCCACTCCTCGGAAGGAAGATTGGGCAATCTATTTCCATAGAGATACGGCCTCGGAAACCCAAGGAGGGGTCGCTATGAGTCAGAATTGACTCCACGGAAGTGGGTTTGGTTTTTTTGGTTTTATGAGTGTGATTACCAGCGAGTCCTGCCTTACAGATGGAAGCCGGGTTTTGTTAGACAACAAACATGGCTCTAGTAATTGAATATGAATCACTGATCCAGACACGTGGGCAAGAGTCTATTAAACAGTGATGGCAAACAGCCACAGGCTGCCTGTATGAGTCACAGGCATCTCATCAAAAAAGGGAATTAAGTTCCCAGTAAGGCAGCACTGGCTTTGTGAACATTACATTAAAGGCTTAAGAGGATGGCCCTTTTGTTCTTCTGGGACACAGGGCAGAGGACATTCCCAGAGGCCCTTTCATCTAGCTGTGCCCTATGTATTTCACTTAATGAACGCCCCTGAGATAAGAGTTATGGCACACATGTCATGTATGGGCTTGAACTGGTTTTTGTTTTTATAGTCAACTTGAGCTCTGTAGCTTTGCCATGATCTGCAGTCAGGTGAAGTTCAGCCAAAAGAACCTCAGGGGACAAGCTTTCCTGAGCAACTGCTGGTTAGAAGGACCATAATCACAGACTGAAAGTAGAATGGCTGTGTTTGGTGGGTCCTCAAAAAGTTAAACATAATTCCCATAAACCAAAAAAAAAAAAAAAGCAATTCCACTCCTTCCTATATATGCCCAGGAGAACTGAAAGCAGGGACTCAAACAGATACCTGTACAGCAGTGTTCTCGTTCACAATCGCCAAAAGCTGGAAACAACCCAAGTGTTTATCAACAGATGACAAGTGTAGTCTATCCACATGGTAGAAGATTGCTCAGCCATGAAGAGAAAGGAATTTCTGATACATGCTACAACATGGATGAACCTTGACAACATTACAGTGAGTGAAACAAGTCGGACACAAAAGGACACACACAGTGTGATCGCAATTACATGAGATGTCTAAAACAGGCACATGCACAGAGACAGAGAATAGAGCAGTGGCTACCACCAGCCAGGGAGAAGGACACTTGGGGTGATACTGCTTAATGGGCACAGAGATCTGGTTTGCATGAGTCAGCATTTTGGAAATGGATAATGGTGATGATTGTGGAACATGGTGAACATAATTAATGCCAATATTCTACAGTTAAGATTGCAAATGTTTTATCTATTTTACCACACACACACACACACACAAGTAGAATGATGGAGTTGGCCATTTTTCTTCCAATTACTATCGTTTCCTTAAACCCCAAATCTTTGGTATAAGATAACATCTTTATCTGCACTTTGAAAATCTCTTTGTTCTGCTGGGTCCCCATAAACTGCTGACTCTATTGGACGCTTATCTGAACCAAGTTACCTCCCCCAGTTTGATATAAGAAGTTTCCTCACATGTAAGTTTTATCACATAAGACATGATGAGCAAAGCACTTGCAGGAAATGTCATCTTCTTGCAGAAACTCACATCGCAATTACCTCTGGCAACGGTGGACAGATATCGCCACAGAAAAGATAGAACAGATTATTGGAATCCACAGATAAGCCTCAAGTCTCATTTCAGCCAAAACTTTCAAATGCTTCCCCACTGCCAACTGACTTCCCTCAGAGTTTCTGTAAGCTGCAAAACAGTACTGACTGGAAGTCTATTCTCTTGCTTATCATTCAAAATTTAAAGCCATTTGTTTAGAATCTTGAAGAAAGCATAACACACCATCCTTTAGAATTAGTAACTTCCCAAAATCAAGTTACTCTACATTGTAGCTAAAGCACCACATCTACCATTGAAAATATGCACGTGTGTCACTTCGTGGGTTAAACTATATTGTGTCAGTCTGTTGTGTATAATCTCATTCCCGTGAGAAAAGGGGATTTGTCATTTCCAGAAGGAAGAGGTGCAGATGTTCAAGGACTGCTCCTCCTCCAGCTCAGACCTTCCTACCAAAGAAAACAGAGTAAGACACCGGGGGAGAAACTAACAGGAGAAAGAACTGAAAGGGCTGAGGAAGCAGGGCAGCTGGAGAGCTGAGAAAGCAGAAATTTCACATAGAATTCTCTAGAAGGTGCGGTGACGGGCCCACCTGAAAAATGGATCCTCACCCACTGCACTCTCCAGATCGTACATACCCCAGAATGTATCCCTGAGACTGTCCCTGGGCCTCAGGACCACCAGCCACTAAGCCTCACTCCAGATAGGAGCTCAGGAATCAGCACAGAGGCCAGCTTCTCAGGATTGCATCTCCTACCCCATGCCTCCCAGCTGCAACTCTTCACCTTGTCTGCACTTGCAGGATGGTCCACACGGAGAGGTCATTCGGAGCTTTGGCTCACAAACCTCTGGTTCTACATGAAGCTCCTTTCTTTTTATTGGCTCCTTACCTGCTCCCTGGTACCCTCCTTACCTTCTCTAACTATACGACACTCGACTATTGGCTCCCCACAATTATGGAGAAGCCCAGGACCCTAACATCTAACACATCAATGGTCTTAGTTTCTTCTGGACTGCTTCACCTGAGCACCCCACATGTCCTAAAATAGTGACTGGAAGATGAAACCTGCCCCAAAGCTACCGAATGAGTGGCTGACGAGAGGAACTAACATGTAGATGTGCATTTCAAGAAGCTTGTGAAAAATGGGAACACTGGGAAGTATTTCATATACCGACTCAGTGGAAGACTGCAGAAACAACGGTGCCTCACCACCAATGAGCCACTTAATCATCACCTTTAGCATCCTGTGGCCATCTCTTGCATCGAACAACAGCATAACATCTAGTCTCCAACATCACACAAAAGCCTAGTAGCTAGAGGAGCTGGACTTGTCTTCATGGGAACCCTGTCACCCTTGCACAATTGGTAATTTGGAAATACAGGCTCCAGAAGAAGACGTGTTAATCTCAGGAGTTTTCTGGATGTTACTATACCACGTACTACAACCACATTTCTGCTTTTCTCATCTAGGTAAGCCTGAGACTAGAGTAGTGAACAAAACAAGATTGTGACTTGGCATCCACGGCAGAATGATTTTCTCTGCTGCTCCTGCTTCTGAGTTCCATGTTCTTGGGCTCATACATCATTGCCTGGAGTGGGCATATTACCACTCTTCATTTCTCTAACATGGTGTTCAGACACAAGGACTAATGAATCTATCCATCAAACCAAGGAAAATCAAGAAGCTGGAGACAGGCTGACCACATGAAATCAATTAGGCACGTCCAACTTACAAGCTTCCCGGAGCTTCTCCTTGTCGTAGTGGAATCCTTCATAGTCTTGTAAACTGATTTTGTTCACTCGGATCCGCAGGCGGTCTGGGACAGACTGGGGACTGCAAAATAAGACCACGTCGTTAGATACGAGAAAGTGGAGCTGGGTGTCACACACCTGGAGAGACTAACAGCAGTACAGTCTCTTCATGCTTAGAAGGAAAAGTTCTCACGAAAGCAGAACTGTGGGTCCTTTCCCAAATACTGCAACTATCTGGAGCACTCTTCTCCAAAAATTTCCGAGTTTCTGGAGTTTGGGTAAGGACATGACACTAAGCAGAAAACGCCTCTCAGCCCATGCTTACAGTATGTCTTCTATTCATTGATTCACAGTTTTAATAAGATCATGTCTTGGTTCCACAGCATACGTGATGTAGCGAGTCTGAAACAGGAGGAGTGAGGTGGAGCTGTAAGAACTACCCTGGGCAAACGTGCCAACAACAGTGGGCACAGCCAATGGCAACCGCACAGGGATAGAGTATCTACAAAAATCAGACCGAGAACCTCGACAGGCCAGGACTCGGATTGAAATCACCCTACACATCACAGAAGTCTCAGCTAAAGTGTATTAAAACCAGTGCTGCCCCGGGATGGTACCTCTGAACACGAAACTGAAGAACAACTTTAAATGATGTCCAGTGTTGTTTTGTTAAGGTCATGAAGCATGGAATGAACTTCAGTATGGTCAGGACACATTCAGCAATTAAAGGGGGCAACACCACACTTTCCGAAGTCTCCTGTTCTCCCTCAGAATGACTTTTTCTAGACCCTTTTGATTTTCTTAAGTAACATTTTCAAAACAGTTAATTGTGGGCATTAGTTGAATGAAATTATTTAGTGTTCCTCACCATCACTATCAATCAGTACATTTAAACCCACTCCTCACTTATTGACCTGGGTAGGTTCCAAAGACCAGGTCATTATGCAAAAAATCAGCATGACGCAAAAATGGAGGACGACCACATCAGATCACAAAATGGAAGATGGCTATGTCATTACATAACTACCAAGTTTCATCATTACATAACTGTCAAATTGTATCATCACATAAGTGCCAAGTTACATCATTACATAATTGCCAAACCACTGAGAATCACGACCCAGCCCACTGACACATAATCTTAAACATCAGCTGCCATTACTCTTGCATCACACTTCAGCATTCACTACTGCCCCACGTATGTTGTTAATGTGCAAAATAGATTTTTTACTATTGTCGTAAATGTGAAAATTTGGATAACAAGATAAGTAAGTATGGTCCTGTAACATAACACAATCCCCACTTGTCTTTCCACAGTAACTATTATACTAAGATTTCCTTGGTTCAAAGAGAGGATTACTTCTCCTTTCTTCTATTACAGAACAATCATCACCACTGATGAGAGCAGAAAGAACGTCATTATTCCTCAACTCTGTTCAGTGGATGGATGGACAGATGGATGAAAGGGAACAGGAAAGGAAGAAAGGAAGGGAAGGGAGAGAGGGAGGGAAGGGGGAAGGAAAGGAATTGAAAGAGGAAAGGAGAGAAAGAGGGAAGGAGGGAGGAGATACTTTTAAAATATTGTCAGGACACCTCTCTCTACCTCTACATCAAACACACATACATGTATACACACTCATTTAATTTCACTGCAACTCTGGAAGAGGAGAGGAAAAAATAATTCAATCTCATTCTTTTCTCTAAAATCTCAGGGCAAAATATATCTCCCTCAATCAAAAATAACACATATGTATTCAACTACAGAGACATACATGTACAACCACACATAGTACTCCACACACACACACACACACACAATATGAAGCTATGACTATTTCAATACCTAGATATAAATGCACAAATTCTATAAAGAGATGGTAAGCCTGTTTGAAGGTCATCAGATTAAAAGCAAAGCCAGTACAAAACCACAGACATGGGCATTTCCAGGGGAAAGCTGAAAACACAAACATGATGGCTGTGTCATCCATTCGCTCAGAGCTGGTCTGTTGGGTGTCTACTCTGTGTCAGCACCCGGCTGGACGTTGACCAGGCATGATGAATAAAACTGACATGAGTATTTAAGTAGTCATGGGAGTGATGGTTTGAAAACCAAAAAACCAAGCTCACTGCCATCGAGTCGATTCCGACTCATAGTGACCCCTTCTGGGTTTCCGAGGTGGTAAATGGAAGTAGATTGCCCAGTCTTCCTTCCATGGATGGTTGCTTTGGCTTCTGGTTAGCAGTCAGCTGCCTTAGGCACTATGCCACCAGAGATCCTTTGTTAAAAAGTATCTGAATGCAAATTGATGGAACAGACCTTAAATATCATGCATTCCCACACCATCATTTATAGATAAGGAAATGAGGCTCAAAGCGCGAGTGTCTTTAGTCACAGAGCTACCTGTGGCAGAGATGGGTGAAGAGCTCTGGGTGCTAGCTTCATCCAATTCCTGTTCCTCTTTGTGCAATGCCCTCTGAGGAGTCTATGCCCTCCAGTCAAAGGATCAATAGCAGGAATCCCTGTGATTTGATGGCAAAACCGTCAAGCCTGGTTTAACAAGTCAGGTGGTCTCCAGGTGCTCAGAATCTTTTTATTAATGAACCATCGACAGGGTGTGGTTAAGTAGATTGTGGGACATTCAAACAAGACAACACTGGGAAGATATCACAAATGAGTGTAGAGATCTACATTCATTTAGAGGGAAGTCTAGTGACCAGGACATACTGCTAAGTGAAAACAAGTCATGGACAATTCGTCGTTGTTGTTGTTTGGTACTGACGAGCTGGCTCCGGCTCATAGCAACCCTGGGTACAAAAGAATGAAACACTGCCCCGACACGTGGCATCCTCACAATCCTTGCAGCCACGGTGTCAATCCATCTCATTGAGGGCCTCTCCCTTTTTCACTGACCCTTCACTTTACCAAGCATGACATCCTTCTCTAGGGAATTGGCCCTTATGACCACATGACCAAAGTAGGTGAGATGAAGTCTGGCCACTCTCACTTCTAAGGAGCATTCTGGCTGTTCTTCTTCTGGGACAGATTAGTTAGTTCCTTTGGTAGTACTCAGTACCTTCAGTAGGAGCTCTGGTAGCATAGTGGCTAACGCACTTGACTGCTAACCAGAAGGCTGATGGTTCAAACCCACCAGCCACTCCTCGGAAGGAAGGTTGGGCAATCTACTTCCGTAGAAATACTGCCTTGGAAACCCAAGTAGTGGTCGCTATGAATCAGATCTGACTCGACAGTACATAACAACAACAAGAGTACTTTCAGTATGCTTTGCCAATACCACAACTCAAAAGCGTCAACTCTTCTTTGGTCTTCCTTATTCATCGTCCAGCTCTCACATGCATGTGAGGCTACTGAAAACATCATGGCTTGGGTTAGGCACATCTTAGTCTTCAAGGAGATATCTTTGCTCTTCAGCACTTTAAAGAGGTCTTTTGCAGCAGATTTGCACAGTGCAAACCATCATCTGATTTTTTTACTACTGCTTCCATTGGTGTTGATTGTGGAACTAAGTAATATGAGAGTTTCTGTGACAAACAGTGACCACAGACTGTTAGTACCAAATACTTCCCCCAAATTAAAGGCATTTGATTGTTTAATTCTCGATTCCATCCATGTGATCTGCAAAGACTGTAATTATCAAGTATTTTCCTACAAGTACAGGAGATAAGAGGAACTTTTGATGCATACAATGAGGTATTCCATGTACTGTGTCATGGAAGAGGGGGAGGGCAGAGGTGAAAAGAGCCCGACCCACACATTTTTTTAAGAAACAGTAGGTCTAATGGCAGCAGGCTCTGGTCTTCTCCAGGTGAGCTGAAGGTATCAAAACTAAAGTTACAACAGAGGTAAGCAGTTGCCATGGAGTCGACATGGCTGCCCCATTTGTGTCAGAGAAGAACTGTGGACCAGAGGGTTTTCAATGGCTAATTTTTCAGAAGGGGATCACTAGGCCCTTCTTCCAAGGGGCTTCTGAGTGGACTCGAACCTCCAACGTTTTGTCTACCAGCTGATCACGTTGACTATTTATACCACCCATGACTTCACACAGCAGCAGCTGCCCAGTGGGACACGGGAGTCAGAAGATGACAGCAGACCAGTCTCTGTGCTCTTCCACGGACCTCCCTGACTTTGAGCTCACCAACGTGCACCACCTTCCAGTTTGTCAGTGCCCGCCCTCAGTCTACATGCTTTCAACCCTAGTTTTCCACCTCTGCCCTCCAACCCTGACCCACACCCTACTGCTCCTAAACCAGGGCTCCCACCAATCTTCCTGACTCACACCATGGGCACACAACAGGGACCGTCATTTGCATAGAACTTTCCAGATGACAAAGTGGTTCACATACTATCTTGCTGCACCTCCTAAATGACCAGCTGAGCAAGATGGAAGAAAATGGAGATTCACCCACTACCCGCTGCCTTGTTCCATCCACCTTCCTGCATGTTGACACTAGAGCTCCCATCTTCTCCAACAACCTAGGGAGCACCCCAGTTTCTCACCAGTAGAGGTGTGCTCATATCCATACTTCTGACTTGTGACTCTGGTCTCAGCTGTTGCCCTAGATGAGATATATCAGCAAAGTGTAGGGCTGCAGACCACAATGTCCACGGTGGGCCCTCCAAGTTATTCATAACTCTGATGCAGACAGGAAGGAGCCCTGATGGTACAGCGGTAACCAAAAGTTTGAACCCACCGTGGAAGGAAGATGTGGCAGTCTGCTTCCATAAAGATTACAGCCTTAAAAACCTTGCAGGGCAGTTCTACTTTGTCCTACAGAGTTGCTATGAGTTGGAATTTGACTCAACAGCAAAAGGTCTGGTTTTAAGTGTAGCTGTAGATGGTAAGTATGGGAGGCATACTTAGTGAGGTGGTTAGAAGTTCAGACCCCAGTCAGGTGGCCTGGATTTGAGGTAAGGTTCTTCTAATTATGGCTAATCAGAAAAATTTTTCCCTCTGTTGCCTTACAGGTAGAGTGGGAGAAATAACCGTATCTACCTCATAGGAGTATCATGACAATTAAATGAGTCAATGCACATAATGCAGTTTAGGAAAATGCCTGGCCCACCTGAAGGGCTCATTCACCAGTGGCTACTGAGTCCATTCTCACTTGTGGTGACCCTGTGTGTATCAGAGTAGAACTGTGCTCCTTAAGGGTTTCAGTGACTGATTTTTTCAGAAATAGACCACCAGGCCTTTCTTCCAAGGTACCTGGGTAGGCTTGAACCTTTCAGTTAGGAGCTGAGCGTGCTGTCTGCACTGCCCAGGGACAGTGTCCCATCGATTGTAGCTATTATCACTGTAATTATTCTGCAAACTGCTCTCCTAGTTAAGGTTCTTCCTAGCAAATGATACCATCTGCTGCTGCCAGATGTTGTAGGAGGTTGACGGCACCACAAGAGCATTGTTGGGCATCCCTAACAAGCTCCTGGGCTTCCTCTGGGAGAAAGCTGTCTGGCTTGGCTGGTGTCAGAACATTCTATGTGCCTGAATCTTCTCCCTGGTATTTTACAGGCCAACTAACAACATGAAAATGGACAGCTAAAACATGGGGGAGACAGAGTGCACAGAGATTAAATAAAGGCCAAGTAATTCAATTGTGTTCCTTTATGTCACAATGTATTAGTGCCCCACTAATGGCTGGCAGAAGGTGGAGGATGACAAAGCTGCCTCTTGGTGTCTGGGGAACAGCACTGCTATTAGTTTTCTAAAATTAAATGTTGCCAAGAAAGTTAGTAAAGCATAGAAGAGACTCACCCCCTGCATAAAAATGTGTTTCCCTTAGAGCCAACAGTTACCAAAAGCAACTCGTATACTGACTAGGCTCTGTATTGGGCCACTGAACCCAAATGCCTGGAGCCTCTCAGGTTCTGAAAGGGATCTGGAAATCTGGGATACCCCTTGAAATTGGGGCAGTGACCCCAACCTGCAGCCTCCTCACTAATTCCCTCTGAGATGCTGGGATTGGGCCCCTTACACAGAGTGGCAGCATGGCTTCAAACCGGTTTGAACTGGTTCAGTCATGGCCAACACAGCGAAATTGGTACGGACCTGAGTTTGTAAAATGTGAGTGTAATGGAATAATAACTAGAACAAGAAATATTATGCATTGAAGCCCTGGAATGGGAGACTAAAAGGACCCATAGTAAGCCCTTTTAGGAACCTGATGTGGGTGCCTGGATTACTGGCAGCACTGTAGAGAACAGCACACACTCAAAGTGGTGTGGTTGACCACCATCTTTGAGCTGGGCACTGTTGTTTCTGACTCTGCTTGTCAAGAGATCTGGTTGCTATGTAATGCACACACTTTCCTTGTTTCCTAAGAGGGAGATTAAGCTTCTATAAGGGCACCGACCCATATATCTTCCCATTCTAGTTACTGTTCCAGGACACCCACATTTCACAGATTCAGAGCCATTCTGGTTGTGCTTCATTGACTAAGTCTGAACTGGGAAGAACTGGTCTGAAGACCTGAGTGGAAGTTTTAAGGCTCTGGGCATAATGCCCAAACTTCCCCTATGCCAATCTATCAGCAATCCTAACAGGAACCTTGCCTTTACTCATAGGTGCCTCCAAGGCCTTTCAGACCACCATGCCCCTTACGTACTTTATAAGCAACTAATAGCCTGCAGTGTTGGTGGGGAGGTGGACTTCCATTCAGACAACACCTAACTCTCACTGTTACTCAACTTACATCAAGCCCTCCTACTCTTTATGGCCTCTGTAGGTGGCATGGTGCCAGTAGCGTGCTGTTTTTCACTGTTCCTATGGTGGAATTCCAAGGATCTCTGGTAGTGCAATGGTTAAAGCATTTGGCTGCTAACCAAAACGTTGGTGTTCAAAGGCACCAGCTGCTCCATGGGAGAAAGATGAGGCCGTCTGCTTTTGTAAAGATTTACAGCCTTGGAAAGCCTACGGGACAGCTCTACTCTGTCCGACAGGATCACTCTGAGTCTAACTGACTCAATGGCAGTGGGTTTATGTGCTATTGCAGTACATTGGGTCCAACCCATATGTCCCAAACCCCTTCATCCTCTCAATCCATTCCTTCACTACACCTGTGTCTCCCAGGTGATAAAAGACTCCCCTCATTCCGATCTCCTGCACAGGCCCAATCTCTCCCCCATCATGTCCATAAATGAGGAGGAAAAGGGGTGCTTCCGGACCCCCGACACACATAATTCCTGCTCTTCACTGGAAGCCTGAACCATCTTTCACAGTAAGAAAAGACAAGACAGCAGAAAAGCAGAGTGTCTAGTCAGGTGCCTGGCTTCCAATCTGAACTCTGCTAACATGCTTGACTCTGAGAACTCCAAAGTGACCTTCTCTGAACACAATTCCTGGTCTGAGAAATGGGAGTGACGTTAGGATGGCGATGAGTATTGAATGAGAAGATGCACGTTAGGCGGTTAGCATAGTCCTGATAAATAAACTAATACAAAAACAAACTGGTTTCTATCAAGTGGATTCCAACTCATAGTGACCCTATACGACGGAGCAGAACTGCCCTATAGGGATTCTGAGGCTGTATGTCATGTCATCTTTACAGAAGCAGACTGCCACATCTTTCTCCTGTGGAGGGCTGGTGGCCTTGAACCACTGACCTTTCAGTTAGTAGGAGAAAGTTTTGACCAGGAACCATCAAAAAAAAAAAAAAAAAAAAAAAAAAGCACTGCTGTGGAGTCGGACCCGACTCACAGCGACCCCTCCTTGGGTTTCCGAGACGGTATCACTACGAAAGTAGATTGCTCAACCTTTCTTGCCGAAGAGTGGCTGGTGGGTTTGAACCACCAGCCTTCTGGTTAGCAGTCAACTGCCTTAGGCACTGTGGTAACAGAGCCACCAGTGCTCCTTAATAAAATAGTGTTCAAAATAGTTTTTATTAAGATTATCATCAGGCTGCTTCTGGGGTATGATCATACAATCCTATATTGTTTGATTCAATATTAAATTCCCATAAGCCCGATACTCCTGATGCAGCCCAGAAAAATAACATCATAGCTAAAGCCAGGGTCGGCTGCCTCTGATTAGCAGTTAGCGGATAACAAACCTTGGCAGGTTTTAGTGTCTGTGGACAGCAGTCAGGAGACAAGACTCAGAGTTCCGTGGCCCTACAGTCTGTTGCATAGGAACTATAGAGGGGCCTGGGAATGCTTGAAGATGCTTTACTTAAAGCCCTGTGGGCATAAATACTCGTTCATGCTGCAGAGAGCCCTGTGAAGTTTGCCACATAACCCTGAACTCCCATACCCGATCAATACCCTGTCTTCCTGGGGGTCCTTGTGATGCAGTGTGAGCCACGCCCCTTGTGTGTGGTGAAGGGGGAGCCACGCTCCTTGTGCAGGGCTCAGCGTGAGCCACGCCCCTGGTAGACTCACCGGATTTCAGGTATAACCTAAGCAGGCGTTTCTCACCTGGACACCAGAGTTGTTTGGTCAGGCAGGAACTAGCAGCAGTCTGTCTGCCTTTCCCCCTTCCGGCCTGACTAAACTAAAATGAAAATAAATGCCCTTAGTTTCTCTCAAGCAATGCAGATGTGTGATTTTACTGCGATCATAATCTAAATACAAGAAAGTATGTTCCTTGGTAATCTTTAAATGCATTTGAATGGGCCCTTACTTTAAAGACAGACTGATTAAAATACAAATCTCGTGGGTGACTTTGCAGCAAGGAAGACCATCTCTTACTCTTCCCCGCAGGTCCAGCACCTAGAATAGAGCCGGCTCACACTGTCAGCGAATGGTTTGAACAGAGGAATGAATGAAGTGGAAGGAAGTTCCGCTCCTTGGGGACTGGGCACAGGCCTGAGGCTCTGGCACAGCTCGCAGTCAGAGGGTCTCTGAGGCACTCACTTGCAGCTAATCTCTTGGTGGGCCCTGCTTTGCTGTCCATCTCGCCCTCTGCCCTAAGCCTACCTGGCCTGTGGGCGCACAGTTAAGTCCATGCTGGCCCACGCTCCCCACTCTCTCACGTCTCATCTCTAGTGGAATCCACATGATCAGAATGGAGCAGCGCACATTCAGACATGTGAGCGATCCTGACACAGGCCAATGGGTCACATCAAAGCCACCTATTCTCTGATGACGTCATTGGCTGGTACAATTGATAATGCACTCGGTACTTAACCAAAAGGCTGGAGTTTTGAATCCAGCCAGGGGTGCCTTGGAAGAAAGCCCTGGTGATCTACTTCCAAGAAATCAGCCACCGGAAATGCCATGGATCACAGTTCCACACTGCAACCCATGGGGCCTGCCACGACTCTGAACCAGCTCAATGGCAACCGGTTTGGGTTTTCAGTTTGCTGTGCAATGAAGTCAGAGTAAAGCAGGAGCCTGTCCTTGTCCCTCCACCCACTCTCCAGCTGGACCTGCTCAGTACGTTCTCTCTCAACGACTCCCTTTAGCAACTTCTAGAAATTGCTGTCTCCCTGTAGCCTTTTCAAACTCCCACTGACAATAACCTATCCAGACACACATCCAAGAGGGCCTCTTGATATTCAACAGTACAAACCAAACTGAATCAAGGCTTCTGACGTAGACTTACAGTGAGTTTCTGATCCTGCCATTCTGGTTCCCTAGTGCCGCTCTGACAGGAATATACCACAGATGGGATGGCCTCAACAAACAGGAGTTTATTCTTACAATTTGGAGGCTTTAAGTCCAAGTTCAAAGTGTCAGGCTCTAGGGGCTGGGTGAAAGCTCCTCAACCTTGGGCTTTAGCTCTGCCTTTTGCTCCCGGCCCAGTGAAGCTAGAGGCATCTCTTCACTCAGGCAGCTACTGGCTGCTGAGGCTAACAAGCCCAAGGTCTACAAACAAAATGGCTAAGTCCTGATGTTACCAAGCCACACAGCAGGCCACTAACTTAAGTCCCAAGGTCGGCAGAGCATGGCAGGCTGCTGAACAACACAGCTACATGCAGGGTCCAAGTGTGCCATGAACTAGAGACTATCCTCAAGGCTTCTCCTTATATACAGGAAGCAGACCACATCCTAAAGGCAGCTAGTCAGCTGCTTGTAGTAGATCCCACCATGGAGCTGACTTCCAGTCTCATCATGGGGAATAACTACCACCAGCTGCCCAGCCCCTCAACCAGGCCCAGCCAAGTTGACACACAAACATAACCACCATGCCAGGAGCTCTTGTGGCTTAGTGCCTAAGGCATCTGACTGCTAACCAAACTAACCAGAAGACTGACAGTTCAAGCCCACGAACTGCTCCTCAGAAAGAAGACCAGGCCCTCTATTTCAGTAGAGGTACTGCCTCAGAAACCCTAGGAGGGGTTGTTGAGTTGGAACCAGCTCAAGGGCAGTGAGTTTGGTTTAGAGTTTTTCTGATCCTGCCACATCCACACAAAGCTCTAATGCTGGATTCTGTTGCCTTCTGCCCAGGCTAGAGAACGATGCCCTGGGAATGGGAACTGAGTTGTGCAGGAGCTTTTGAAACTGGAGCCAAGGACAAACCAAGCTCGCGTCGGCAGTAAGTCGCAAGCTCCACAGCTCAGCCTGCTTGACTGGAGAAAACGCTGTTCAATGGTTGGCCGTTCTTTCGGGGCGGAAGGGGAACAGGTTCCCAGGCTCCTCTCCATCTGTGATGTGTCACTGCTTACAAAGCATCGAGGCCCCTTCCCTCCGATCTCCCCACCAGACCGTGGAAATAAAGCTCCAACGGGCTGAGAGAAAGCCCAGACATCTCATTCGATCTTAGCAAGTGCCTCTGATTCTGTAATTCCCCATCAGGCATCTCCAAAGGGCCGTTCAGTCTCCGCTTGGCTCTCACCTTCTCTCTTCAGCCTGCCCTAAACTAAACCCAACCCAAAGCAGTGACCTTTGAGAGGATTCTGACTCGTCCTGGCCCTGGGTGTGTAGAACAGCTCCAGCGGACTTTCACAGCAGTAACTTTCGGAAGGAGGGTTGGGCAATCTACTTCCGTAGTGATACTGCCTCGAAAACCCAAGGAGGGGTCGCTAGGAGTCGGGGCCGACTGGACGGCACATAACAACAACAACAACAACTTTCAGAAGCAGACTGCAGGGCTTTGCTTCCATGACACTGCTGGGGGCAGCATTGAGACCACCAGCTTTTCGGCTGGAGATCAAGCACAAACTGTCTGCACTCCAGAAAGCAGCAGAATCTAACTGATTAAGGCAAAACCAAACCCACTGCCATCAATTGGATTCCAACTCACAGCGCCCCTAGAGGACAGAGTGGAACTGTCCCATCGCGTCTCCAAGGCTGTCACGTTTACAGAAGCCGACTGCCTCATCTTTCTCCCACCAAGCGGCCGGTGGGTTTGAAAGGCTGACCTTCTGGCTAAGAGCTGAGCTTAACCACTGTGCCACCAGGATTCCTAAAAGATTAAGAAAGAAAGAAACCGGAAGTCTCTCTAATACAAAGCTGAAGAGATCTGCCCTTCCCGCCCCACAAGCCCTGCCGCCAACATTGCCTTCATTTTAGTCAAATGTGTTAGCTACGACTCTGGAAACTGCTGCATTTGTGTTTAGATTATCATCTTCCCACGCAGAATGTGATGCTAGTTCTGAGGATTAATGAAGGCCAGCGCCAACAAGGATTTTCTCTCATGTCTTTTAAAATGCACCCTTTTCACTTCTGGGAAGTGTTGCAGGGTGTTGTGACAGGCCAGGAAAACGCAATCGCACCAGGATCATTAAACTGAACCCTCCTCCAAATGAGGTTCCCACACCACTTCATCAGCACCTGAGCCAAGTCATCCAGAATAAATACTCAAAACAAATGCCCCAAGTTCTCCTGCCGATCACTTCTGCTGACTCATGTCAGAAGGTATCATCAGCTATTATCCTAATACTGCAGTCAACACTGGAATGTTCTGTTTCCCCTGAACATGGCAAACCAGCCAGGAACACTGCAGCCCCCTGCTCCATCTAAAGATACCAACGGCTGCTTTCCCAAAGTTTCTGTGTAACTGTTTCTTTTCTGGGTGGAGAATCCATTTTTTAATAAATCTTTGATTCACCAAGACAATCAGAATGATTCCTCTCCATTTCAATGTATAAGTGTATTTATTTCTGCAGGTTTTTTTTTTTTTTTTTTTTTTAATGACAATGCTTTAGCACTTGAGATCTGGATAAAAATTTAAAGTTTCACTTTGTTCAAATGAATTTGGGTCCAGAGAGGTCTAGAACCTTATTGCATATGTTTAATTCATTCTGTGAATCTCTTATAAATAAAAGATGATGTCTTCCAGCCTCTCTTATATGCGATGAAAAAACACAATGTACTGCCGTGGAGTCGGAACCGACTCATAGTGACCCCTCCTTGGGTTTCCGAGGCGGTATCACCACGGAAGTAGATTGCCCAATCTTCCTTCCGAGGAGTGGCTGGTGGGTTTGAACAGCCAGCCTTCTGGTTAGCAGTCAAAGGATTTCAAATTAAAGTATTAATACAAGCAATAGACACAAAGATCAAACATGACACAGATGGTGACAGGAAAAAAAAAAAAAAACAAACATTTCAATCACATTTACCCAGGTGGTGCAAAGGGTTAAGTGTTCAACTACTGACCAAAAGGTTAGCAGTCTGAGCCCAACCCGAGGCACCTTGGAAGAAAGGCCTGGCTATCTACTACTGAAAGGTCACAGCCTTGGAAACCTTATGGAGCAGTTTTAATCTGCACACACGGGGTCTCCGTGAGTCAGACGCAACGGCAACTGCTTAGTTTATCATGCCCACTGATGAAGGCCCTTGAGCTGCCCTCTGAAATCTCTGTTCAGCTCTTCTACTTCATTTCTTCCATTCACTTTAGCTCCTCTCCATTCAAGAGCAAGTTTCAGAGGCTCTTCTGACATCCATTTTGGTCTTTCTTTCCTGTCTTTTTAATGATCTTTTGCTTTCTCCATGTACGATGTCCTTGATGTCATCCCACCACTCGTGCAGTTTTCAGTCATTAGTGTTCAGTGTGTCAAATCTATTCTTGAGATGGACTGTAAGAGTTCAGGTGAGATTTACTCAGGGTAATACTCTGGCTCTTGTGGACTTGTTTTAGTTTTCTTCAGCTTCAGTGTGATGGTCTGTCCCACAGTCAGCCGCTGGCCTCCTTCTGACTGATGACGCTGAGCTTCTCCATGGCCTCTTTCCACAGATGGAGTCAAGTCGACTCCTGTGTATTCCATCTGGGGTGGTCCATGTGTATAGTCATGTTTATGGTGTTGAAGAAGGGCATGTGCAGTGAACAAGTTGTTGCCTTGCAAAATTCTATCATGTGATCCCCAGTATTGTTTCTATCACCAAAGCCTTATTTTCCAACCACTGATCCTACCTTCTTATTCAAATCACCAATAATTATCAATACATCCCGATTACATGTTTGATCAAGTCCAGACGGCAGAAGTTGATAAAAATCTTCAATTTCTTCATTGTCGGCATTAGTGACTGGTGCATAAATTGAAGTAACGGCCATATTATAATGAAAAGTGCAAAGACGAGAGTGAGTCAACTGAAAAGGGAAGAACAATCTCGGCACTTCTCAAACTGAAAGAACTGAAGACAAAACTCAGATCTCGAGTTGTGGTGTTGGACTCTACGGGCAAGATGCTGAACAACACAGGAAGCAGCAAAAGAAGATGGAAGGAATACAGAGGCAGTGTACCAAAAAGAACCGGTCGATGTCCAACCATTCCCGGATATAGCATATGATCAAGAACTGATGGTACTGAAGGAAAAGCTGAAGTTGCACTGAAGACACTGGTGAAAAACAAGGCTGCAGGAATTGACAGAACACCCATTGAGACGTTTCAACAAAAGGATGGGATGCTAGAAGTGCTCATTCATCTATGCCAAGTAATTTGGACGACAGCTACTTGGCCAACAGACTGGAAGAGATCCATATCTACGTCCATTCCCAAGAAAGGCGATCAAATAGAATGCAGAAATTATTGAACAATATCACATGCAAGAAAAATTTTGCTGAAGATGATTCAAAAGTGGTTACAGCAGTACATTAACAGGGAAGTGCCAGAAATTCAAGCTGGATTCAGAAGACCTGGAATGAGGGATATCACTGCTGATGTCAGATGGCTCTTGGCTGAAAGCAGAGAATACTAGAAAGATGTTTACCTCTGTTTTGTTGACTATGTAAAGGCATCTGACTGTGTAGACCATAACAAATATGGATAACATTGTGAAGAATGGGAATTCCAGAACACTTGACTATGCTCAGGCAGAACCTTTCCATAGAACAAAAGGCAGTTATTTGAACAGAACGAGGTGATACTTCATGCTTTAAAATCAGGGAAGGTGTGTGTCAAGGTTGTATCTTTTCATCACACTTACTCAATCGGCATGATGAACCAAAAATTCAAGAAGATGGACTATATGAAGAATGTGGCATCAGGATTGGAGGAAGATTCATTAACAACCTGTGGTACGCAAGTGACACAATCTTGCTTGCAGAAAATGAAGAGGGCTTGAAGCATTTACTGATGAAGATCAAAGACTTCAGTATGGATTACACCTCAACATCAAGAAAACAAAAATCCTCACAACTGAACTGACCACAACTGCATAATAAATGGTGAAAATGCTGAAGTTGTGAAGGATTCTTTTTCTTAGACCCACAATCAATGCCCATGGAAGCAGCAGTCAAAAAATCAAATGATTTATCGCGTTGAGCAAATCTGCCACAAAAGACCTTTTGAAAGTGTTAAAAACCAAAGATGTCGCTTTGACAACTAAGGCGCTCCTGACCCAGCCCTGGTGTTTTCAATCATCTCATGTGCATGTGATAGCTGGACAATGAATGTTGTCGTTAGGTGCGATGGAGGCGGCCCCAGCTCATGATGACCCTGTGTGCAACCAAAGGAAATGCTGCTCGGTCCTGTGCCGGCCTCACATTCCTTGCTATACCTGAGCCCCTTGTTGCAGCCACTGTTCAATCCATCTCGTTGAGGGCCTTTCCCTCTTTTATTGACCCTCCACTTCACCAAGCATGACATCCTTCTCCAGAGAATGGTCCCTTCTGACAACATGACCAAAGTAGGTGAGATGAAGTCTGGCCATTCTCGCTTCCAAGGACCATTATGGCTGCACTTCTTCCAGGACAGATTTGTTAGTTCCTTTGTCAGTACTTTCAGCATTCTTCACCAACACCACAACTCAAAAGCATCAACTCTTCCTCGGTCTTCCTTATTCATTGTCCAGCTCTCACATGCACATGAGGTGACTGAAAACACCATGGCTTTGATCAGCGCACCTTTGTCTTCAAAGAGACATCTTTGCTCTTCAGCACTTGAAAGAGGTCTTTTGCAGCAGATATTCCCAGTGCAATACATCACCTGATTTGTTAACTACTGCTTCCATTGGTGTTGATTGTGGAACCAAGTAATATGAAATCTTTGACAACTTCAATCTTTTCTCCATCTAACGTGACGCTGCTTATTGGTCCAGTTGTGAGGACTTTTGTTTTCTTTATGTTGAGATGTAATCCATACCACAGACTGAAGTCTTTAATCTTCATCAGTAAGTGCTTCAAGTCATCCTCACTTTCAGCAAGCAAAGTTGTGCCATCTGCGTATCGCAGGTTGTTAATGAGTGTTCCTCCAACCTGATGCCACATTCTTCTTCATACTGCTAGATCCTCAGATTTGCTCAGCACACAGATTGAATAAGTACAGTGAAAGGACACAACCCTGATGCACTCCCTTCCTGATTTTAAACCATGCAATATCCCCTTGTTCTGTAACGACAGCCTCCTAGTCTATGTACAGGTTCTTCATGAGCACAATTAAGTGCTCTGGAATTCCCATTCTTCTCAATGTTATCCATAATTTGTTATGATCCACACAGTTGAATGCCTTTGCATAGTCAATAAAACACAAGTAAACATCTTTCTGGTATTCTTTGCTCTCAGCCAAGATCCATCTGACATCAGCAATGATATCCCTCATTCCACCTCCTCTTCTAAATCTAGCTTGCATTTCTGGAAGTTCTGTCAATATACTGCTTTCACTGTTTTTGAATTATATTCAGTAAGATTTTACTTGCATGCGATATTGATGTTGTTTGATTAATTTCCACATTCTGTGGGATCACCTTTCTTTGGAAGGGGTACAAATATGGATCTCTTCCAGTCAGTTGGCCAGGTAGCTGTCTTCCAAATTTCTTGGCATAGACAAGTGAGTGTCTCCAGCGTGGCATCCGTTTGTAGAAACACCTCAATGGGTATTCCATCAATTCCTGCAGCCTTGTTCTTTGCCAATTCCTTCCTTGCAGCTTCAACTTCTTCCTTCAATACCGTTGGTTCTTAATCATATGCCACCTCCTGAAATGGATGAACATCGACTAATTCTTTTTCGTACAATGACTCTGTGTATTCCTTTCATCTACTTTTGATGTTTCCTGCATCATTCAATATTTTGCCCATCGAATCTTTCAATGTTGCAACTTGAGCCTTGACTTTTCTCTTCAGTTCTCTCAGCTTGAGAAATGCCGAGCATATCTTCCCTTTTTGTTTTGTAACTCTAGGTCTTTACACATTCCATTATAATAATTGACTTTGTCTTCTCTAGCTGTTCTTTGAGCTCTTCTGTTCAGCTCTTTTATCTTGTCATTTCTTCCATTTGCTTCAGTTACTCTCCATTGAAAGGCAAGTTTCAGAGTCTCTGCTGACATCCATTTTGGTCTTTTCTTCCTTTCCTGTCTTTTTAATGACCTTTTGCTTTCTTGAAGGATGATGTTCTTGACGTCATCCCACAACTCCTCTGGTTTCCAGTCATTGATTGGTGTTCAATGCATCAAATCTATTCTTTAGATGGTCTCTAAATTCAGGAGGGATATAATGAAGGTCATATTTTGGCTCTTGTGGATTTGTTTTAATTGTCTTCAGCTTCAGCTTGAACTTGTATATGAGCAGTTGATGACCTCTTCCACAGTCAGCTACTAGCCTTGTTTTGGCTGAAGATACTGAGCAGCTCCATTCAGAAGGAACATTGAGCAATCTACTTCCCTAGAGATACTGCCTCGGAAACCCAAGGTGGGGTCGGTATGCATCAAATCAACTTGATGGCAGTGAAAAACCAAACGGGTTTTTTTTTGTGTGTGTGTGGTTATTGAGCTTCTCCATAGCCTCTTTCCACAGAAGTCATTGAACTGATTCCTGTGTACTCTATCTGATGAAGCCCATGTATGTAGCCACCATTTATGTTGCTGAGAAAAGGTATCCGCAATGTTGGTCCTACAAAAATCTGTGATGCAATCCCCAGCGTCAACTACGGTGATTCTTCTTTCTTTCCAGTTTTGCATTCTAATCACCAGTGATAATCCACACATCTCGATTGCATGTTTGGTCAATTTCAGACTGCAGAAATTAGTCAAAATTTTCAATTTCCTTGTCTTTGGCTTTGGTGGTTGGTGTGTCAATTTGAATAATAGTACTATTAAGTGGTCTTCCTTGTAGGCAGGTGGGTATTATGCTGTCAATGACAGCACTGCACTTCAGGATAGATCTTGAAACATTCTTTGTGACGACAAAAACCATGCCATTCCTCTTCAAATTGTCATTCCCAGCATAGTAGATCATATGGTTATCTGATTCAAAATGCCCAAACCAGTCCAGCTCAACTCACTAATGGCTAGGGCATTGATCTTCATGCATTCCATTTCATTTTTGACAACTTCCAATTTTCCTAGATTCATACTTCGTACATTCCATGTTCCAATTATTAACGGGTATTTGCAGCTGTGGCCTCTCATTTTGAGTCATGCCACAACACCAAATGGAGGTCCTGAAAGATTTATTCCACCCACATCACTAAGGTCCGCTCCACTCTGAGGAGGCAGCTTTTCTCCTGTCATATTTTGGGTGCCTTCCAACGTGACAGCTCATCTTCCAGTGCTAAATAGGACAGTGTTTCAGGGCTATTCATAAAGTTTTCCAGTCATGTATCAGATAGTGTTTCACTGCTATTCATATGCTTTTCACTGGCCATTTCTTTAAGAAGTAGGTGGCCCCTTCCTTCTTCCCAGTCTGTCTTAGTCTGGAAGCTCTGCTGAAACCTGTCCACCATAGGTGACCCTGCTGATATTTGAAATAGTGGTGTGGCATAGCCTCCAGCCTCACAGCACACGCAAGCCACCACAGTATGACAACCTGACAGATGAGTGGTGGGGACAATGAATAAGGAAGACCAAAGAAGAGCCTCTGAACTGTGGTGTTGGTGAAGAATACTGAATACACCAGGGACAGCCAGAGGAAGAAAGAAATCTGTCTTGGAGAAAGTACAGCCAGAATGCTCCTTCGAAGCCAGGATGGCGAGACTTTGTCTTACGGACTGTGGACAAGTTGTCGGAGGGACCAGTCCCTGGAGAAGGACATCATGCTGGTAGAGCAGAGGGTCAGAGAGAAAGAAGGTCCTGGACTAACCCAGTGGCTGCAACGATGGGCTCAAGCGTAGCAGCCATTGTGGGCTGGCACAGGGCCAGGCAGTGTTTTGTTCTGCTGTGTACTGGTCGCCGGGAGTGGAAACCTATTCAACAGCACTAACAAACGAGAAAGAAAAGCTGTCATTAGTATTACATTTTGTTTTAATCTTCCCTCCCGCTAAAAAAAGAAGAAAGAAAGAAAAGATAATATGGTAAAATCATGGGAGGGATCTCATTTTTCTAAAATTCCACGTTGGCTTGGAAATCTACCTAGCTTGCTCACATTTCAGGCTATTTCCACCCTAATTTCCACTTCCAAAAGTCAAGGTAGCCAACTTAATCTAGAAATCTATTGTGTCCTGATTAGACCTATGTTTCAAGGTCAGTTGCGCTGATTTTTAAGAGAAACATTCATGACTTTCCCTCCTCACCTGTCCCTGTCCGCTACACCTGGAGCTTGTAGGAAGCCCAGACCGCCCTGCAAACTTCCCACTTTGCCAGGAGTCTGACTCCTGCCTGACCGCCTCACGCCCGGCCCTCAAGGCAAGCAAGGTTGTGATGTAAACCTCTGCCCTGCTTCTGAAGTGACCTTTGCGTTAAGTGCTTCTCCTACACCCATGCATACATGAATAACTCATCTCTAAAAATAAACTTTAAAAGCAAAGCAGCATAATTTGCAGTTTTGAGGGCACACTCAGGGTTCTAGGCCTTGCATAACACTCCCGAGTGCTGAGCCCCGTGTGGGCCTTGGCTTAAGAGGGGCGCGGGGACCGTGCCTGCGCCCTGGCCATGAGCACGACCCTCTCTGTCAGCTATGTCGCAGTCGGGGTGCCATTGCTGTTGCTGTGGCTGGGTGCTGTCGAGTCAATTCTGACTCATGGTGACCCCATACGGTGGCCTAGGAGGTAATCTTTATCAGAGTAGATGGCCAGGTCTTGCCTCCCATGGAGCCACTGGTGGAATTGAACCGCCAACCTCTGCCTTAGCAGCCAAGCATTAATTCCACTGCCAGAACTCCCTGCCACCATCACCAACGATCCCAAAAGACTCCCCACATTCCATAGCTGGAACTGGAATTTCTTTTCAACCAGGGGTTCCATGCTGCTGTTTTCTTGCAGTGCTGTTTGAACTGTGAAGCTACAACCAGAGCCACACATTTGAAACCCTCAAAATCGAAATTGAAATTCCAAGCTACATTTGTCTCCAAATTTTCTTCAGAATGGGCGAAGTTCAAATCGTGTGACCTGAATAAAATATATATATACCCAAGGAGGGGTCTCTATGAGTCGGCTCTGACACGAGGGCAGTGAGTTTGGTTTTTTTTTTAATAGATCGTATGTAAACACATACATGTTCACATACATAGGAAAACGACCCGATGGCTATATAGGCAACGGAGTTCAATGTCTGAAATCCTATCTTCAAAACAGGTAGTCGTGGGTTTTACCCTTAACTTGATCACTTACAGCTTACGATCTTATGGGGCAAGTTCTCTAACATTTATTATTCTCAGTCTTCTCATTTATGGATTAATAATCATTATGACCACACACAGTTATTAGGGTGGTTAAGTGTAATCCCATGAGGTGCTGGTGGTTCAAGGGCGGAATCTCAGCTTCCACGTAGCAGACTTGGGTTCGATTCCCGGCCAGTGCGTGCCATGCTCAGCCACCGTTCACCCGTCAGTGGAGGCCTGCATGGTGCTAAGATGCTGCACAGGTCTCAGTGTGGCTTCCAGACTGAGAGGGCCTAGGAGTAAAGGCCTGACGAGCTCCTTCAGAAAATCAGCCAGGGAGACCCTGAAGGGTCACAATACCCCAGCTGCCTCTGATCGGGGGGCTGGGGCAGGGCCAGGCGGCGTTTTGTTTAGCTGAGTCTGGGGTCACCGTGATTTGCAGGCCGACCTGATGGCCGTTAACAACAACAAAACAATCGGATCACAGAGCAAGGTGCTTAGCAGTGTTAGGCACAGAGCCCCTCTGGCAAATGCCAGATCTGCCTAGGTTCTTGCTGACCACAGGCGGACACCTGCACCAAGCCACCAGAGCACTACAGGGCCTGCCCCCACCCAGAACTGGGGACAAGGGGTGGCCCAGCAGTGCCCCATGTCAAGTCTTGCCCACTCCCAGCCTGATCCCTTTGGGGATGTTCCTGAGTCACGCCCCACGTTAGTGTAACAGAGCTTTGGAGCTGATGGGACCCAGGGGCCAGCCACGTGCTGTCTCACTGGGGGGAGTGCAGGGCTCCCAGACACTCAACCCGGAAGGACGGCACCTTCAGGATGCGGGAATCGGGGGCAAGATGCTCCAGTCCGAGGCTGCGGTCAGCTCCTGCGGACCCTACGCCTCACTTCTCTAGACCCCTCTGGTTTTCTGGGCAGGAACGGGGAGTCCTGGCAAAGCGAGGAAACGCGGGAGACACTCGAGGTGCAGGAGGAAGGAGCCCACCATCTGAGTCCCAGCCCGGGCTGGGGTTTGAAACAAGCATGAGAGGAAGCGGGGAGCTGTTATTCTCCTCTCTCTGAACTTTTCCATTCACTGACTGCACCGCACAGATACTGTGCTCGCCACAAACGGAAGACCTGCACCAAGCAAGTCTGTCAGCACCATTTTTCCAACAGCATGTCCTCACTTCATGTGTGTGTCCCATTTGGTCTTTAAACTTGTTCATCATGCGATTGCACGCCTGATAGACTATAGACCAAACGTGACTTTTCTGTGTACTGAGAAACAGGAAGATTTGGGCGAGGCGCTTGACGGCAACGTTCGCTTGATTGCGCCGGTCTGGCTCACCCCCGCAGGGCCTCTGAGGTCTGCCTGCACGTCTGTTCTACGCAAGAAGCCGAGCGGAGCGCACGAGGAAGGAAAGCGAAGCAGAAACACTGGGAGGACCACAGCCCGAGAGACACTGTGGACGGCAGGGAGCGGAATCCCCAGAGACCAGGAAACTGGGGAGTGCGAGGAGTGGGGAGCGGGGCAGGGAGACGGTGGCTGCCTGAAGGGCATCCTGCTTCCTTCCAGAAAGCTGAAGCTCCCTCCGTTGCACTGTCGGCCACTTGAGACTGCACGAATGGGATTTCTTTCAAGTTTGTGAACACCGGGATTTGCATCAGGAATTTCCTGTTTTTCTCAATTTTCTTTTCTATCCAACTCAATCCTGTTATTATTTATTATTTTTAGAAAATATTCACTTTTTTTTCTTTTTTCTTTTTTTCCTTTATGAAAGCAACTCATGGTTATTGAAACCAATTAGAAAATATAGAACTTCAATTAAAAAATCACTTACAAGCCTGTGATCCAAAGACCATCATCACTCCAAAACCACACCCACTGCCATGGAGTCGATTCCGACCCACAGCGCCCCTAGAGGACAGAGTGGAACTGCCCACAGGGTCTCCAAGGCTGTCAATCTTCACAGAAACAAAGGCCAAACCACACCCACTGCCGTGGAGTCAATTCCGACTCACAGCGCCCCTAGAGGACAGAGTGGAACTGCCCACAGGG
>NW_006922000.1:1964851-1967852 GCF_000298275.1 Orycteropus afer afer
CAAGGCTGTCAGTCTTCACAGAAGCAAAGCCCAAACCACACCCACTGCCGTGGAGTCCATTCTGACCCACAGCGCCCCTAGAGGACAGAGTGAAAGTGTCCCACAGGGTTTCCAAGGCTGCCATCTCTATGGAAGCAGGCTGCCTCATCTTTCTCCCATGGAGTAGCTGGCAGATTCTAACTTCTGACATTCTGGTTAAAGAGAATCACCCAGAGATATGTTAACAGCCAAAGTGTTAATAACAGATCTAATCACAATTTCTTGTAGTAAACTGGCTCCTGTGGTACCTTCAAAGCTGCCTCTGGGATCCAGAAACCATGACCCCAGATTATCACCCATGAGTCAGAAACTGGACAGCTGTGTGCCCGGCAGGGGGCCACCTCCGGATGCCAGTGGCCCAACAGTTCTCCCCTGTGGACGACCTCATGAAGGGTTAGGTGGTAACGACAGAGAGCTTCATTCATCTGAGGCACACCGTGTCTGGCTACTTCAGAGGTGAACTTCATCACCTCCAAAGGCCGACATGGCCACTTGCCCTTAACCGATGACCTTGCTGCTCCCTGAGGGTACAGGATGTGGCGAGCAGGGACTTGGAGAGACAGGGGTAAAGCCTGGATGCAGACAGAGGCCAGCAGAGACTGGGACTCGAGGGACAGGCACGGGACCCGAATGCACAGGGAAACGTGAAATCTCCCCTTTCTCCTCTCTTGTCCTCCACATTCTGTCCGCTGCCCAGGGTCACAGTCAATGCCACTGCCCTGGCACTGGTTACGTCAGCAAAGCTGGGGCCTCCGGTTGCCTGAACTACTAGGAAAGGGAACATTCCTTTCTGCTCAGAGGAGCCGGGGGTCCCAAGAGAGTGGCATGGAGTACGTGGCTCTTTTTCCTTTCTCCATCACACCAGTGCTTGGCCAGAGACCATAAATGGATCCACGTATATATAAATGGTCAGTGGATTTTTGACCAAGTTATAAAGCAAATCCAATGGAGGAGGGTAGTCTTTGTAATAAACGATGGTCGAACAATCGGTCCTCTAGACGCAAAAAATAAACCATGACCTGAGCCTCACATCTTCTATAACCCTATCATAGACCAAGATATGAAATGTAAAACTAGAAAAGATTTAGAAGAAAATAGATGAAAAATTCTTAGAGGTGATTCCAAAACACACAGCTTTACAGCACAAGGAAATTATAGACATGGCTTTGTCAAAAGTGAAAACATTTGCACTGCAAAAGGTACTACTAAGAAAATGAAAAGACATCAAAATTCAGGAAGAGAAAAGGAAGGAGAATGAAGGCAAACAGGAAACGAGGGAAGAAGTGGGACTAGAGCTGTTACATTCATTGTGGGGATTGCAATCAATGTTGTGATCAAAACGTGTATGAATTGTTGAAGAGAAAACCAATGTGCTCTGTAAACTTTCACCCAAATTGCAATAAAAAGTCAAAAAAAAAGAAAATGAGGAGACAAAAACATGTACTTTGAAAATGCATTGTCATCAAGTAGATTCTGACTCACAGTGACCCTACAGGACAGAGGACAACTGCCCTGTAGGGTTTTCAAAGCTGTAAATCCTTATGGAAGCAGATTGCCTTATCTTTTTCCCATGGAGCAGCTGGTGGGTTCAAACTGCCAAAATTTCAGTTAGCAGCTGAATGCTTAAACCACTGTATAACCAGGGTCCTCAAAGTATACACTAGGAAAAAACATTTGCAAATCACTTTTCTGACACTTAGATCCTGAATATATGAAGAACTGTCGAAATTCAACAGGAAGAAACCAAACAACTCAATTTAAAAATGGGCAAAAGACTCAAACAGATACTTCTCCAAAGAGTGCGTTGTTGTTGTTGTTGTTATGTGCCGTCGAGTCAGACCCAACTCATAGAGACCCCTCCTTGGGTTTCTGAGGCGGTATCACTACGGAAGTACATTGCCCAACCTTCCTTCCGAGGAGTGGCTGGTGGGTTTGAACCGCCGGCCTTCTGGTTAGCTGTCAAGTGCCGTAGGCACTACACTACCAGAGCTCCTAAACAGGGCATAATGGATGGCAAATAAGCACATAGAAAGCTGTGCAACATCATCACCATTAGGGAGGCAAATTAAAACTGTAACATGATCCGGCTACACCCTTATTAGAACGATCAGAATTTTAAAATGCTGACAATACCACATCCTGGTAGGAACCATCAGGCAACTAGAACTTTGATCCAACACTGGTGGGGAGGCAACATGGTGCAACCACTCTGAAAAACACTCTGTCGGTTTCTTAGGAAACTCAATGCAGACTTACCCCATGACCCAGCAATGCATTCCCAGGCGCTGGCCCTAGAGAAACCGAAGCTTAGGCAGAAGCTTGTCATCATGTGTATTGCAGCTCTGTTCATTATCCTCACAAACAGGAAGCCCGCCTGAGGCTCTTCCATAGGTAACAGGTAACAACCCAGGAAGCCCCCAGAGGTTGCCTCCTTGGCAACCAAAAGGAACCAACTGCTGACATGCACAACAGCTTGGCTCAATTTCAAAGACAGTGTGTTGAGTCCAGTTGCAACACAGCCAGTTGCTTTAAGTTGCATATTGTAGACTCCTCTGATAAGATACTCTTGAAAATACAAAACTATAGTGATCAGTGGCTACCATAGGGTAAGGTATGTGACTACAAAGGGGTGGGTTATCAGGGAGATTTGAGGATAATGGGACTTTTCCGTATCCTGATGATGGTGGCCATTAATAAATCTATAAAATAAAATAAAACAACACCAGCTGCCGTGGAGTCGAGTCTGGTTCATGGTGCCCCATGTGCATCAGAAGAGAACTGCACCCCACGGTGGGGGGGGGGTGTTCAACGGCTGATTTTTCATAAGGAGATTGCCAGGTTTTCCTTCTAAGACATAAATCTACACGTGGGATAAAACTCGCTGCACTCCTAAAACCCTACATCTAAAAAAGTCAATTTCACTGTATGTTAAATATTATTAAAAACAAATAATAAATAAAAA
>NW_006922000.1:1968542-1974740 GCF_000298275.1 Orycteropus afer afer
TAATTCAGGCATTGCTCTCATCATCCATTAAACTACACTGCACAAGACTTAGGGGAAAACATTCCTTTGCTTTGTTCTACTGAGTGAGGCCACTGAGTGCCTTTGATTAAAATTCAGCAATTCGTATGTGGTCCTATATGATCAAAAACTAAAATGTCAGGATTCTCTTGGCTTAAAGCTGAAATTTAGCAGTGTCCAACCACGAACGGTGTGGCGTGGTTCATGCATTACCAAAATGCACCTCCGCGCAAAACTCCGTTCTGTGGTTAGGGTCCACCCTCGAATACCCGGCATCCAGCACTTTCTTCGTGTCAGCCCTGAGCCCTAGGCAATGGAACAGCCTAACGGCACCATAACCTTTCCATCGAACCCAGTGTTTTCTACCGAATCATATGTAACCCCCTGCAACCATGGCTGGCACCATTCACTCCAAAAATTAGGGTAACTCTTGCGGGATTGAGTGTCACAGAACTTCACAGCTCCACCTCAGAGCACAGGGGAAGAGAAAGCAAATCGGTTAGGCGGCCCCGTCGCCCCCGTGTGGCCGACGTGAGCAGGACGCAGGTCACCAGCCTGGGAGAGAGACAGAGGCAGGGAGAGCCAAGAACCGAGCGGGCGGTACTCACATGGCGAAGGAGCCCGGGGGAGCCGACACTCTGCGCAGGTCCGCAGACTGCACCTGGTGGATGCTAGAGGCGGCGGGGAATGGGCAGCGGAGACAGAGCCAGCACACAGCGTGGACAGACAGGGGGCACGCCGGGGGAGAGAGAGAGAGACAGACACAGTTTAACAGAAATCCAACAGTGCTTCACCCAACAGGGAGCAAGACGAAAAGAAAACGAAGCCAGCCACGGAGGTCATCCAGGAAGCGGACGGGAGCCAGGAAGCCGACAGGACACACGGACGAGGCTGGCTCTGCGGCCACGGAGCGCAGGGCGGGCGAAGCCTGTGCAGGCGCGCGGGCTGGGGCGCTCGGCCCCAGGGGTCAAGGTGATGGTGGCGCGGGCCGGCTTCCGGAGCTGCTTCACAAGCCCCTCCTCGTCTGGGCCTTTGAGGACGTCCTGAGAGAGGAGGCGCACACACGCGTGCGCACAGACATGTACACACACGCACACACATGTACACATGTGCACACACACGCACGCGAGAGGGCTAGCTTGGCACAGGAAGTACACCTTGCTGGAGATTAAAGGCCCATGTCATCCTTGAGCACAGCCCTTGAGGGTCCCTGCAGGTCACACTCATTATTTGTGGCGAAGACAACCATCTAGAAAGGAGTAGACCAGCTAGACACCTTTGACTTTCCAGAAGCTTGGACCTCCTTGTGCTCAACAGCACAGGCTTTTTAAGAACTCCAAGGGAAGGCTGCATTCATCACGGTGAGGCCTCAGTCCCACCCACGTTCTGGGCGGGAAATGAGAAACCGAAGACTATCCCCCCTTCTCTTCCTCCCTTTGTAACGGAGAGGCCTCCATGGCGGCTGGAAATGAGGCCTGATTTTCCCGGTGATTTTTACTTCTCTCTGTCCTCGCCGACCGCTGAAGGGTTTCCCTATAGCGACAGCAGCCCTGGTGCCCTTGGGGGGCACAGAAACTCACAAGTATATACCTTCTACTTATTATCATGAAATGTGACCAAGATGGCTTCTATCTTATTTTAATGTTAATGAGATTATTTTAAGGTTCTTTTTTGGTACACGTGTGTGCCACAACGGGTTAAGCACTTGGCTGCTAACCAAAAGGTGGGAGGTTCAAACCCATGGCAGAAAGGATGTAGCAGTGTGTTCCCATAAAGATTACAGCCTAGGAAATTCTATGGGGCAGTTCTGTTCTGTCCTATGAGGTGACTGAGCTGGAATCGACTAAATAGCACACACAACAATGGGCAGTCCTCTCTGTCCTGTAGGGTCATTGCAAGTCAGAAACCACTCATGGCTGTGGGTTTAGTTTTGGGGGGTTTATAGTTCTGATCTATGGGTAAGCCATTTACTCAGCACCGGGCCATAACCTTCAGGCACTGTGACAACCACTGGGTAGCCTAAAGGAAACCCCAGGACTTCCCACAGAGCAGAGCAGAGAGACAAGGAAACCAGTGGTTCCAGTGTTACCTGATAGAGAATGTGAGAGGCTCCTAACAGAGAGGGCGTCTAAGACCTGGATGTTGGTTGAAAAGGATCCCTAAGGAAAGTGATACTGCAGTGGCTTCTTGAACTGCGAGCGAGAGCTAGCCAGATGACCACGGGGTAAGGGGCCACCACAAGAAGAGCAATGGAAATGCACAAATGTGACAGTGTAGACACGGGCTGCAGTCCTGCGAACAGTACATATCTCTGGAGCATGGGGACAGGAGGGAGAAGAAAGCAAAATTCAGAAAACGCCTGATGTCAATGCCAGGAAATGTAGGCTCTCCAATTCTGGAAGGGTTGTGCTAACTAGAATAGAGGAACAGAGAGATGAGGCGAAGAACAATTAACACCAGAAGCAAGGCCATGAATGACAAGAGAGAGATGCTGTGAGATGCAAAGGTCTGAGAAGTAATTGGCAGGTAAATCTCAAAGGACACGGTCGCTGGCCTATTGGATGTGTGGAAGCAGAGCTGTTGAGCTCACACACAATGAATGACGTAAGTGGTTCAGTGGATGGTGAGGAGGCAAAGCCCGGGGAATAGAGTCAATGGCTCTGCTGTTTAGTGTGGAGCGTATGGGTGTTATGGGATCTTCAGGTAAAGATGTCAAATAAGATGTCTGGTTCTGGTCTTCAGTTTTCAGAAGAAAAGCTTGAGGTGCAGACATGATCTTCCAGAGAAGAGGTAGGCCACCTACTTGCTGTGGGACAGGGAGCCAGCTGCCCGGGAAACCACAGTGCTGAACTCTCAGATATTCATAACAGCATGGTGTGGGGACGGAAGGATTCATTATATGGAGTCAAAGTTACTGCCTTCTGATTGGGACACACGTCCACATGTTTTAAAACTAGAATTCTCAAGACATTTTAAACCAGTGCTGTTTTCTTCCTTAGTAAGGAGGAGAAAAGAGAAGCAAATAAAGCCAAAGAAATGATCAGTTTTAGTAAAAAGTAAGAAGGAAGGAAAGGAAAGAGAGAGAAGGAAAAAGAAAGGAGGAAAGGAAAAGAGAGAAGGAATGGGGCCAGGAGGGAAGAGGGGGAGAGAAGAGCAAAAGGAGATAAGAAACGTCTTTCCCTGATGTCTTTCTGCCCTGGATGGGACCGTGAGCTTCACACAACCACGGCCGGAACAGAGAGAGGCATGGAGGACCCTGAAGGCCAAAGAAAAGTTGTAGAAGGGTCTTAGGGCCAGGCTGCCTTTGAACTTGGCAGTCCACTAGGAACTCCATGGAAGAAGCTGAATCTCAAAGCAAGGACTCCTGGTGGAAGAGAGAAGCAATCTGACTGCAGAAGGCGACTAGGACCCACAGGAAGAAGAATCTGGATCAAAGGCACAAGTGTTCCGTGGAAACTCGGCGCTGGTTTCCTGAAATATGTTGTTGTTATGTGCCGTCGAGTCGGCCCCGACTCATAGCGACCCCTCCTTGGGTTTCCGAGGCAGTATCACTACGGAAGTAGATTGCCCAACCTTCCTTCCGAGGAGTGGCTGGTGGGTTTGAACCGCCAGCCATCTGGTTAGCAGGCATGAAATATGTTAGCTGTATAAATTTTCTGAAAACATAGTGTTTTCCTAAGAAGTAGTAACTAAGATATTTTCCAGGTTTAAAAGTGTTCCTTTCAAAAACGCACAGCATACTCCTAAAAGTTCTCTCCTTAGCCTGAGGCTGCTGGCAGGAGGCACCACTGCCCCCTGGTGGAAAGGAAATGCATCTTTGTGAACACCTATCTATGAAGGTACGTCCTATGTCACATGGGCCAGGGGCATGCAAAGAAAATAACTCTATTTGTTTTTAGATGTGAAGAAAGCTCAAGTCACAACAGTTTGGCTACTGTGCTAATACACATTTTTGATTCTCTCAAAGGTAAGAGCAGTTTGAAATGAAACACCTGAAAAGCATTTCCTCTTTCCCAAACCAGTGGCTAGGGCTTAGCAGGTGAACCTTGTCCAGGTGCTGACATCCTCCCCCACTCTTCCGACGTACAAACACAGCAACCGTACCTTTCCTAATAGAAGGTCAGGGCACCGAGAAAGGGAAGCACCAGGAATGAGCTAAGCACCTCACAAGCTGCAAAACATCAACCAAACAAGAGAGAGAACTAAGCAGCCCCTCCCTGCTGGGGAGTCCAGAGGTGCTTTGGAAAGATGCAGCCGGAGGACAGAGCTCTGACTCCAGCGTCGGCCTTAGAAACAGACACCAAACACTGGAGCTCTGAGGGCTAAGGCTGAGGCCGACCCTCAGTGCATGCCCCAATGGAAGAGGACACGCAAAGTTCTGATAGTGAGCTATGGCACCTGTGTTGCTGGTGTATTCTAAGAGCTGCAGCAGACTGTCACGCTGACTCCATAAATGCATGGTGGGCACACCCCTGTTTCACAGGTGCTACAAGGAAGGCAGCCATTCAGTACAAATTGGTAACCACGCATCACTGGTGCAAACTGGGGAGGGTACCTTTGAGGGTCCCCCTAACTGTGACACAATGCCCCAAGGCTGAGCCCTGAAATGGCCTTACTTAGAGTCAGATTAGGCATATGGGCACAATGCGTACAAGATACTCAAAAAGATGCCCCAAATCTCCATCTTTCTGTAGCCCCTCTTCTGAAAGAGACATTTCAGTCATAATTAGGTTAAAGCACAGAACCTGTATTACCCAAAACTCTAGTCACGATCCCCTTAAGTCAGTTTACAAGATGCCAACCAAAGGAAAGGACCAGGAGGGACATATTCTGTTTAGGGGTAGAAGTCATCTCATTTCTCTAGATAACAGGATATTGCCCAGAAAGGCTGCACTGAAGGCACAGCACAGAGGAGACCCCAAAATGGAAGAGGAAAGTGACAATTCACTAACAGGCAGAAGCAGTGTGATCACCTGCCGTGGGGGGCCCACTACTCTCCAAATGAGCTGGGTGAAGAGGAGGCTAATAACGTGCCTCCTTTAAGCCAAACCAGAAAAGCACGTGTCGAGACACATTTCAGGAGCCCACTTCCTGTGAGTCTCAGTCCTAGTAGGTATATACTCAGCAGTCAATGATGAAGAGCCATCTCTCTAGCATACAGGAATTTCACAGAGAAGGGTGGCAACTGTGTAATAAACCAAGGGGGAAATATATATATATATATTCCCATGAGAGAAACCAAGGACCCATTGAGCCTCCTGGACTGGCCCTCTCTTCCCAGTACAGTGAGGCCCCCAGACCATGCACGCTGCACGTTCCCCTCCCCGAGGCCGCCATGTCAGCAAAGGTGGGAGCTGACTCACTCATTGAGTAAAGGCATGGAGGTTCTCCTCTTGCTTTTCTGTACCATGTTGGCCTGATTCCTCAAGGAGATCCGGATCATGGCCGGGGCCAACCTGCAGGGCTCCCCGTCCACCTGCATGGGGATGGACTTGTACGTCAGAAGCATGACTTCCCGGCACTGATGCAGCCGCTCCCCATGGCCCCCCACTTGCAGGGCAGCCTAGAGAAGCAAGAGTCAAAAGGGAACACGGCGTTAATGTCCAAGTTACAAAGGAAAACCAAAGCCCCCAAGTGCACTAAGTGTCTCCAAAAGGCTTGAACAGGCACGGACACTTGTTAGGCCATGGCCTATGGGAAACCATTAATACAAATAAACTGGAATTCAAAACCATTCATGAGCTTGGCCATGAATTCTTATTAGCAACTTTTCAGCTTTATGTATACTGAGCCTCGATCAAGGTAGTGAATGCAAAGGTTCTTACAGGCATTGTCGTCCTCCATGAAATGACCAACGTACGCAGAACACACAGATTAAGGCAGCTTCTAAATTATATTCTAGTTCTTAAATATCAACAAGCAGCCCACCCTTGCTTAATTGTCAAACATGGGCAGGCTTTTCCTTCTTACCTGACACCTCCTCGAGCTCTGCCTAACTTGTAGACATTAATCATATGCAGCAAGAGTAATTCGTTCAATTAAAAATATTATCACAAGTAAAGCAGCTTTGTAGATAACATCAGACAGAGTAACAGCTCAATTCATCTCAACAGCCACAGAATGGAGAGCAGGCTGATGCTGAAAGTCTTTGTCTGAAGGACTACAGAACCATCTAATCAC
>NW_006922000.1:1975655-1978203 GCF_000298275.1 Orycteropus afer afer
GCCTTAGGCACTACGCTACCAGAGCTCCCGCTTGTTAAACAACAGAAAATATAACGTATTTTTTATATTAAAAATAAAACAACCAAAAGCTAAAGATGTAATAGAGAGTTTTAAAAATCACATAAGAATGTTAGGAAGATCTATATGTCAATAAATTGGAAAACCTAGCTAAGAACTTTTTAGAAAAAAAAATCTTGTGCAATTTGGTGAAATAAATACAGAAACTGAACAGGTTAAAATTATTTTAAAAATTGAAAGAGTTATCAAAATCAGTCTTTTTCACCTTCCATGGCCCCAAATGTCAAACCAACCAAACATTTTACAATAATTCCTAAACAAACAATAAACAAACTCATTGCCGTCAAGTAGATTCGATAGGACTAATAGAGACCCTTCCTTGTGTTTCCTAGGTGTTATCTCTACAGAAGAAGATTGCCCAATCTTCCTTCCAAGGAGTGGCTAGTGGGTTTCAACCATTAGCCTTCTGGTTAGCAGTCAAATGCCTTAGGCACTATGCCATCAGAGCTTCCAAAAATTCCTACAAGCTTTTAATGGAAAATGGTGTCTATTTAATCCAAGTTGCCTTACAAACTATAATGTTATGACATTTGAGATAACAAAAGCCATTATAATGTCATGAGCATTACACAAAAATAAAACTTTAGCCTAAATTATATTTTTAACCATACACGGAAAACGAAAAAAAAAATTGCTAATTGCATCTAGTGGGATAATACATAAAAATTGAATTAAGGAGCTCTGGTAGCACAGTGCCTAAGGCACGTGACTGCTAACCAGAAGGCTGGCGGTTCAAACCCACCAGCCACTCCTCGGAAGGAAGTTTGGGCGATCTACTTCTGTAGTGATACTGCCTCAGAAACCCAAGGAGGGGTCGCCATGAGTTGGGTCCGACTCGACGGCACATAAGAACAACAACAACATGGTTTGTTCCAAGAATCAAGGATAGTTCAGTATCAGAAGATACACCATTGTAATTTCACAACATTAATGGTTTAAATGAGAGAAACAATATTATCATCTCAAAAGCAGCAGCAATAAATGAGTCCAGAGCCTTTCTTATGAAATCTCTTTAAAATTTAGGAGTAGCAAGTAACTTCCTTAACTTACAAAGGTCATCTGAAAAAACACCAAGAGAAAACGTTCTTCATGATAAAGATAACATGGAAGCATTTCTTTCAAGGGACAAGGTCATTCATGAGCCATGACTGTTTTCAGCGTAACACTGGAGGCCTCAACCAGCACCATACACCAAAGGCACGGAATTAGAGAAAGACGACTGGGAAGGAAAACAGGCAAACCTGCCAATACTTCCACTGGTATCATCCCATCCATAGAATTTCCAAGAAAACTCACAGGCCGTGTATTAAACACATGAAAAGACGAGGGATTAACTAGCAACGTGAAACATCCATACTATACCCTTACTCCAGCAATAACAGAAAATATAACAGAGAGTAAGATGCCATGTATAACAGAACTGTGAAATGAAGCCCACCTTATTTGTCCATAGGCTTCTTTCATGCCTGACTGTGTCAACCATGGCATGAATGCACAGCCATGAGCCACACAAAGTGAAGGTCACAAGGCAAGGGATTTATTTGGAAATACCACCTCCCTTCTCATAATTTAAAACAGAAATCTAGCCATCACTGGATCCTTACTGTGGGTCAGACTTCTTATGAAAAAGAGAAGACTAAATAAATTAGAAGGCTGATGGTTGAAACCCACTAGCCACTCCTCGGAAGGAAGGTTGGGCAATTCTACTTCCATAGTGATGCTGCCTCGGGAACCCAAGGAGGGGTCGCTATGAGTCGGGGCTGACTCGACGGCAAATAACAACAATAACAAGGACTCTTTCTTACTGCATTTACTTGTTTAATGTGGGTAGATTCTAGCCATTTTCAGGTGACTTGATTTGGGAAAAAAATAACCAAACCCACTGCCATTGAGTCGCTTCTGATTCATGACAACTCCCATTGGGTTTCAGAGGAGGTCAATCTTTGTGGAATTAGATTGCTCAGGCTGCCCTCCATGGAGCAAGTGGTGGCTTTGGCAGTCAAATGCCGTAGGCATGGCACCACCAGAGCTCCTTGAGGAGGGGTGAAAAAAGCCACAGCAGGGGCCTGTTCACAGCAATGATCAAGATCTGGCCTGGTGCTTAAGGGTGCAGTTTAGAAAAAAACACTCATGTCTGTGCTTTATAGCCAGTCACATGGGCAAGGATCCCTCTCAAATTGATAAGATCTTGGCAAAGTTAGTAAAGAAACACAATCAACAGTGTGTCCTATAGCAAGGGGACAAAACTGGTTTGTACAGTGCTGGGAAGAAACAGATCCTACGCATTTTTTAAACACTGGGCTGAGAGTGTCTGTCCCTGAAGTGAATGGAAGGGAATGGAATGCTGAAACACTACCTTCCATGCCACATTACAACATAACGCAGACTCCACACAACTGTAACCCACTAGCCCATAGTCAGCAGGACCAGACATGCCAGGAAGTGGAAATATCTGATCCACAGTGAAGAA